>NC_035170.2:17220138-17585755 GCF_001659605.2 Manihot esculenta
CTTCCAATCATGCATCCAACTCAACCAAAACATGCATATACACATACATCAACACCTAGGGGTCTCAAACTATCGTAAACCCCAACTACAACACATCAAACATGCATATCCAACACACATTGTCCATATAATCACATAAAACCTAACAAAACTCAACTAACCTAAACATGCATTTCTACCCCATGAATCAACTTAAAACTTACTTAAAACATACTATAAGCTCAAGATCGAATCTTACCTCTTGAAGATCGAGAGAGAGACGACCTAAACTTGGAGAACCAAGGAAAAGAGCTCCTGAGTCTTCCAAGCCTCAAAACTTGCTTAAATGCTCAAAATCTTCAAAACAAAGTGAAAACTCATGAAAATCAAGAAAGATTTGAAGAAAGGGACTCAAAATCAGTGAGGGACGGCGGAGAACTCACCTTGGCCGAAAATGGGGAGAAAAGTTCGCCCATTCGGACAAGGAGACCCTTTTATAGGTGATTGGCCAGGCCACTTTCGGGGGCCTAACTTGCCTCCGCATGCATGCCATGTTCGACGGTCGAACCTGGACTTCCCTCACTTATGCCTTCGGGGGCCTAAAGCACTCCCGAAGTGCATGCATGTTCGGCGGCCGAACTTGAGCTTCGGCGGCCGAACCTGAGTCTTCCTCTCAAGACCATTTTCATTCAAAACTTAATTTCTTTCTTGCTTAAAACCATAAAATACATTAAAACATTTTATGAAAACATGGTTTTACCCTTTTAGAGGTTTCCGACATCCGAGATTCCACCGGACGGTAGGAATTCTGATACCGGAGTCTAGCCGGGTATTACAGTTCCCGTGGAGAAGGTCCGTCAACTCCAGCTCGGATCTTCACCCAAGCTCAGCAGGAGGCAAACACATCGAACATGGTGGTGTCAGGTATGCTCACTTTCGAATGTTCTGATGTGTATATTTTTGTGAACCCTGGTGTTTCTCTTTCTTTAGTTGCTCTAGGAGCCGTTGAGAGGTTGAGTTGATAACTTCTAGGCTAGAGTGTCCTCTTTGGGTCAGTGGACCCAAGTGTGATCCATCTGTGGCAGAGTCAGCTTGCCGGTCCAGTTCAGTGTTAGTTGAGGGTAGATGCCTTCCACCCGACCTTGAGGTCCGAGACTTGACTGTCTGGATGTCATTCTAGGGATGGATTGGGTTTTTCTACTCGTGGTACTACCTGGGTCTGCAGAGACAAGGTAGTCAGGTTCCAGGACAAGATGGGTCAGAGGTAGTCTGTTGAGGGGGCAGTGTAGGGATGCCTAGAGGTTTGATGTCAGCCTGTCAGGCTCGTAGGGTGCATAGGAGGGGTTGTCAGAGGGTTCGTGTAATACCCGGCTAGAGTCCGGCGTCGGCATTCCTGTTTACCGGCGGAATCCAGGATGTCGAAGTGTGTTAAATGTTCTTAAGTGCTATTATGTGTTTTATGTGTGTTGTTGTTAGGAGAATTGAGTTGAGTTGGGTTAAGATTGGAAGAGAAAAGTCTATGGAGATGTTTGCCAAGTTCGGCCGCCGAAGGTAAGTTCGGCCGCCGAAAGTGCTCAATGTTCGGCTTCCGAAGGTCAAGTTCGGCCCCCGAATGTTGCATGGTTTTGCATGCGATTCGGCAGCTGAAGCTGGGGTGCTTAGCCAGCAGCTTTGTATCCCTTAGTCAGCATGTTGGACAGGTGTGATCACCAGATCATGTCCAGAAGTTGGCCACGTCTCCTATGCTTTATTTGCTAAGTTGAGCAGCTCATGCAGGAGTTTGCTCGTTTACCAAATTTTGAAAGTTTTGGAGCAAAACAAGTGAGCTTTGGAGAGTTTGAGAGTGTGAAGAGAGGTGGTTCGTTTCCTTTGATCAGAGTGTTTATCTTCTTATAACAGGAGGTAAGTGATGCTCTTGAACATGTTTTTATGTTTTCTGAAGGTTTTATGGGATTTGTGGAAGGAGATGCATGTTTAGGTTTTTACTGGGAGTTTAGATGATTTATGCATGTATACATGATTATGTGTTATGTTTGATTTGTTGTTTGGGGTTATTAGATAGTTTTGGACCCCTGTGATCATATACATGAGTATATGTGTGTTGAGGAGTTGGAGTAGATATGGTTTGAGAGATTGAAGGGAAGGAGAAGATGGTTTGCCGTTGAAGCTGAGTTCTGGATGAACTCAGGTTTGGCAGCCGAAGGTTCATTCGGCCGCCGAACCTCTTGCATGGTGGCTTAGGCTGCCACAGTTTGCCCCCGCGAGTTTTGCATGTTCGGCTCTGTGTGGGGGATTCGGCCGCCGAAGGTGCCGCCGAAGGTGCTTGAGTTTCGTCTCTGGAGAGGACTTTCGGCCGCCGAACCTGCCGCCGAAAGTGTTCTGTTCAGTTTTTCTTTTGCATGTTTTGCATGAGTTTTAAAGTGAGATGAAGGGGTTTCTTGGGTAGATTAAGAGAGGTAGTCTTACGATAGTTTGGTCCCTCATTTGAGTCTTTATGTGCTTATACAGACCAGAGGAACCAGAGAGAGCAGCAGTGAGTACTGCTCCAGAGATTCAGAGCCTGCAGAGTCAGTCAGTCCAGTTAGCCCGAGGTGAGTGGAACTACACTTAATTCTTTTAATTACGAAATGTAATGTTTTTAGCATATTTCATTCATCATGAGTATGCATAGGATGATTGCATTAGAAATCACGAATATGTTGCATTGCATAGTTAATTGTTGATGTGGGTGAATGCTGAATGATCCAATAGTCCCAGACAGGAAGTCCAGGACCCCATTCTACGGCCTGGCAGGTATAGAGAGTTCAGGACCCCATTCTACGGCCTGGCAGGTATAGAGAGTTCATGACCCCATTCTACGGCCTGACAGGTTTGTTTTTGTACAGGAAGTCCAGGACCCCATGCGATGGCCTGGCAGATTTATTATTTATACAGGAAAAATCCAGGACCTCATCAATGGCCTGTAAATTTAGAATATGTGTGTATGTATGTATGGATGTATGTATGCATTACAGGAAGACCAGGACCCCAGTCGACGGCCTGGCACGGATTAGATACTGGGACTATGTGGTGACAGGTTTACCCTAGATGTGAATTGTCTGTGATATGATGCATTCCATAAGATCATGTTTTAATGACAGGTTTTATTGTTCTACTCACTGGGCTCTAGAGCTCATCCTTCTCCCTTATTCCCAGTTTTGCAGGTTTCAGTATACAGGTTGTACAAGGGCAAGTCAGAGGTGCATAAAAAAAAAAGAGAGCTTGTAATAGTTAGAGTGGATATGTAATATTAAAGAGATGTATTAGTTGTGTAAATAGTTAAAGTGTGCTTGACTTAGATATTCTGTTTTATAAGTCTTTTGTATACATGATCAAGTTATATAACTGTTTTACAAACAGGTGAAAAACCAGGCTTAACAGGTATGATTTAACCCATCTGGAGCAAGCTCTAGTCAGGGGTACAGAGTACAAAGTATAGAGATTGTGCATGCACAGGTTAAGCCATAGTTCAGAGAAAGGAAAGTTTTTTATTTTCACAGAAAATATATGATCATGTATGAGTTTTTACAGGTACACAGAGAGTATAGCAGGCTTGCTACGGGTTCTGGCGGCCTTATGCCGACCTGAATCCTAGCGCCGGTGACGGTCCATTCCTGGGTCGTTACAGATTGGTATCAGAGCCCTAGGTTCACATGATCGGACCTATAGAGAGAGTGTCGGGCTCAGAGAGGATAGAATTGGTCAAGCACAATAGGAAAACATGTCCACTCGGATAGGATGTTAGTCCTGTCTTTTGATGTTATGATATGCCATGAATATGCATGTGTATTATTGACATGTGCTGTTATATGCTGATGTGCTATATTGTGTGTTTTGTTCTCAGGAAGTTAAGATGCGAGGAGCTCGTCGATCAGTTCGATTGACTAGAGATCCACCAGAAAGTGAGAGAGTAGATGCTCAACCTCCTGTTTTGCCAAGGGCAAGATCTCAGAGATCAAGCAGGGAGGGTATGTCAATGGACCCTAGAAGGTCTTTAGACGAGAGCAGAAGAGGCGTTGTTAGGGGAGGAAGATCGGAGGAAGTGAGAGAAGCTATGGAGGTAGAACAGGCCATGGATGAAAGCATGGGTATTGGTAGGTCTGTTGAGGGTATGGGAGAGTTTCAGGGAGGCACTCAGGCCTCGGGGTTTGGTTATCCATTCTCTTTTCCGGACCCAGATTATTCAATGGGAGATGTGTCGGAGTACTCCAGTTACATCCCATATTCTCCTTACATGCCATACATACCTCATTATGATCCACCATATCCCATGTATCCACCCTCACCTGTGCATCAAAGTACAGCGTATCCAGAACAAGATGAATCAGTACCTCCACCACAACCAGAACCAGTAATTCAGATACCTCGACCTCATTTACCCGAGAGAAGAAGGGTGAAAATGACAGAGTACCTGAAATTGGATGCTCCTAAGTTTAACCCAGGAGATGATCCATTTGATTACCTCAGAGCAGTTAGGATGATCACCGGTGAGTTGGGAGCAGATGATTGTAGAGCCATTGAAATGGCAGGGTTCACACTTAAATGCAAGAAAGCTCAGGAATGGTTTAAAAACTATGTGGAACCCAGGATGGACAGTATGTCATGGGGAGAGTTCGCCAATGAATTTGCAGGGTGGGCTTTTCCTGACAGTTCTAAGGAGATGAAAGTAGTGGAATTTGAGCAGTTGAGACAGACAGATGAAATGAGTGTTGATGAATTTACAGACAAGTTCCTGGATTTGCTTCAGTATGTGGGTCAAGCCTATGATACTGATCAGAAGAAGGCAAGAAGATATACTATGAGACTTCATCCCAGGTATTCTTCCTTGATTCTTCCAGCAGAAAAGGAGAGTTTCCACTCTATAGTGGATGCAGCCAGGAAAATGGAGGCAAGTTCCAATATTCAGAAACAATCAAGAGCACAGGCTTCGAGTTCTAAGGCCCCTAGTACAGGTACGTCAGGCAGTAAGAGATGGGACAAGGCAAAAGGAGCAAAGAAAAAGTTCTGGGGTAAAGTTAAGTCTGGTCTGGGATTTGGTAGTGGCTCAAGCTCTGGCACAGCTCATCCAGTATGTCAGAGATGTGGAAGACCACATAGGGGAGCTTGTCAGTTGGGATCTACAGCTTGTTATAGATGTGGACAGGAAGGGCATATTGCTCGGTATTGTCCTCAGATGACTTTTATGGCACCATCTCAGCAGATGAGTTCAGGCAGTGTAGCACAGCCAGTAGGGCAGCCAGTGGCTCCAGCCATGCCTCAGAGTAGTGGCAGAGGTAGAGGGAGAGGGGCAGCCTCTACTTCAGCAGCAGGTTCCCGAGGTGGAAATCCGGTAGCCCCAGCACGGATTTTCACTGTGACTCAGGAGGAGGCTAACACATCAAACACAGTGGTGTCAGGTAATCTCATCATTGGGTGTTCAGATGTGTATGCTTTGATGGACCCCGGTGCTTCTCATTCCTTTATTGCTTCGAGAGCCATAGAGCGATTGGGTTTGATCAGTTCTGAGTTAGAGTATCCTCTCTGGGTCAGTGGACCCAAGTGTGACCCATCAGTGGCAGTGTCAGTCTGTCATTTCAGTCCAGTGTTCATAGAGGGTAGATGCCTTCCAGCTGACCTTGTGGTTCTAGACTTGACTGATTTTGATGTCATTCTAGGGATGGATTGGCTATCTGCATATAGTGCTACGTTGGACTGTCGAGAGAAGCTAGTGAGTCTCAGAGACCAGGATGGGTCAGAGTGTGTCTTCAGAGGAGACAGGAGAGGTACACCCAGAGGTATGATTTCAGACCTTCAGGCTCGTCGTTTGCTTAGGAGGGGTTGTCAGGGGTTTCTAGCTCATGTGAGAGAGCTAGATAGTCAGGTTAGGGAACCAGCCATAGTACCAGTAGTCCGAGAGTTTCTCGATGTGTTCCCAGACGATTTGCCAGGACTACCACCTGATAGGGAGATAGGGTTTGACATTGAATTATTGCCAGGTACCAGACCTATCTCTATTCCTCCCTATAGGATGGCGCCAGCAGAGTTAAAAGAATTGAAGGAGCAGTTGCAGGACTTGGTAGATAAGGGTTTCATCCGCCCTAGTACCTCACCTTGGGGTGCTCCAGTGCTTTTTGTCAAGAAGAAGGATGGATCCCTCAGACTTTGTATCGACTACAGACAGTTGAACAAGGTCACTATCAAGAATAGGTATCCCTTACCTCGGATTGATGATCTATTTGACCAGCTAGCTGGAGCAGGTTGTTTCTCGAAAATAGATCTGAGATCCGGGTATCATCAGTTGAGAGTCAGAGAGGCAGATGTGCCTAAGACAGCTTTCCGGACCAGATATGGGCATTATGAGTTCTTAGTGATGCCGTTCGGGTTGACTAACGCCCCTGCAGCATTTATGGATCTCATGAATAGAGTTTTCAGCGAGTATCTGGATCACTTTGTTATTGTTTTCATTGACGATATCTTAGTGTATTCCAGAAATGCAGAGGAGCATGCCCAGCATCTGAGAATAGTTTTGCAGACACTGAGAGAGCATGGTTTATATGCCAAGTTCTCGAAGTGTGAGTTTTGGTTAAGGAGCATTTCCTTCTTGGGACATGTAGTATCAGCAGAGGGTATTGAGGTAGACCCCAAGAAGATAGAGGCTGTAACTAACTGGCCCAGACCCACTACAGTAACAGAGATTAAAAGCTTTTTGGGACTGGCAGGTTATTACAGGAGGTTCGTTCAGGACTTCTCAAAGATAGCAGCTCCTATGACCAAATTGACTCAGAAGAACCAGAAGTTTATCTGGTCAGACCAGTGTGAAGAGAGCTTTGAAGAGCTCAAGAGGAGATTGACAACAGCACCAGTGTTAGCTCTGCCGGTCAGTAATGAGGACTTCACAGTGTTCTGTGATGCATCTCGAGTGGGATTGGGTTGTGTATTGATGCAGAATGATAGAGTAATAGCTTATGCTTCTAGACAGTTGAAGAAGCACGAGTTGAATTACCCTACCCATGACCTAGAGATGGCAGCAGTTATCTTTGCACTTAAGATGTGGCGGCATTACCTCTACGGGGTTAAATGCGAGATCTTCACTGATCACAAGAGTTTACAGTACATCTTAAGTCAGAGAGAGCTGAACTTGCGGCAAAGAAGGTGGGTCGAATTGCTCAGTGATTATGATTGTAAAATCCAGTATCATCCGGGTAAGGCTAATGTTGTCGCAGACGCCCTAAGCCGGAAGTCACTAGGCAGTTTATCCCATATAGCAGTAGAGCGGAGACCGGTTGTGATGGAGCTTTATAAGCTCTTTGACGAGGGATTACAGCTAGAGTTGTCTGGTACAGGTGCGTTGATAGCACAGATGAGAGTGACACCTGTGTTTCTGGAGCAGATAGCTCAGAGACAGCACGAGGACCCTGAGTTGATGAAAATTGCCAAGACTGTTCAGTCAGGCAACAATGCAGAGTTCAGATTTGACAGCAAAGGGATCCTTCGCTATGGGAGTCGACTTTGTGTACCAGATAGGGGCAGTGTGAAAGAAGACATTATGAGGGAAGCTCATAATGCGAGGTATAGTGTTCACCCAGGAGTCACCAAGATGTATCAGGATCTGAAAAGGATCTATTGGTGGCCAGCCATGAAGAAAGAAGTGGCGCAGTTCGTGACAGCCTGTGAGGTTTGTCAAAGGGTGAAATTAGAGCATCAGAAACCAGCCGGAATGCTTAACCCATTACCGATTCCAGAGTGGAAATGGGAGAACATAGCCATGGATTTTGTAGTGGGTTTACCAGTAGCGTCCAACAGGATAGACTCGATATGGGTGATTGTGGACAGACTCACGAAATCTGCTCATTTTCTTCCAGTACGGAGTAACTATTCTGTGGATAAGTTGGCACAGGTCTATCTGGATGAGATAGTGAGATTACATGGAGTTCCAGTGTCTATAGTTTCAGACAGAGGACCTCAGTTTACCTCCCGCTTTTGGCGGAGTCTGCAAAGTGCAATGGGCACGAGATTGGATTTTAGTACTGCTTTCCACCCACAGACTGATGGACAGTCAGAAAGGACCATCCAGACCATAGAGGATATGCTTCGCCTATGTGTGTTAGACTTTGGCGGTTCTTGGAGGCAGCATCTACCTTTGGTGGAGTTTGCCTACAATAACAGTCATCATGCTAGCATTGGGATGGCTCCTTATGAAGCTTTGTATGGGAGGAAGTGCAGATCCCCTGTTTGCTGGGAAGAGGTAGGAGAGAAGGCTCTTGCAGGGCCAGAGTTAGTAGACATTACTAGTAGAATGGTGCCCATGATCAGAGAGAGAATCAGAACAGCTCAGAGTAGACAGAAAAGTTATGCAGACGTTCGCAGAAAGCAGTTAGAGTTTCAAGAAGGTAATTGGGTATTGCTGAAAGTGTCTCCAATGAAAGGAGTGGTTCGTTTTGGGAAGAAAGGTAAATTGGCTCCACGGTACATTGGACCCTTTGAGGTGTTGCAGAGGATCGGAAATGTGTCGTATAAGCTGGATTTACCTGCTTCTATGGAGAGGATTCACCCGGTATTTCATGTTTCTATGCTACGACAGTTTGTGTTAGATCCGAATCAGGTTCTGAGTGAGCCTGAGGTGGAGATTCACACAGATCTCACCTATATAGAGCAGCAAGTGCGGATTCTGGACACGCAGATCAGACAGCTAAGGAACAAGGAGATTCCGATGGTGAAAGTTCTATGGAACCACCATAACCTAGAAGAGTGCACATGGGAGACGCGGGAGTCTATGCTCCAGCAGTATCCATCTTTGTTTTGAGGTTAGTTTTCTCCGTTTCATGTGTTAAATTGTGTGTTTTAGGAACATCCGAGGACGAATGTTCTTAAGGAGGGGAGAATGTAATACCCGGCTAGAGTCCGGCGTCGGCATTCCTGTTTACCGGCGGAATCCAGGATGTCGAAGTGTGTTAAATGTTCTTAAGTGCTATTATGTGTTTTATGTGTGTTGTTGTTAGGAGAATTGAGTTGAGTTGGGTTAAGATTGGAAGAGAAAAGTCTATGGAGATGTTTGCCAAGTTCGGCCGCCGAAGGTAAGTTCGGCCGCCGAAAGTGCTCAATGTTCGGCTTCCGAAGGTCAAGTTCGGCCCCCGAATGTTGCATGGTTTTGCATGCGATTCGGCAGCTGAAGCTGGGGTGCTTAGCCAGCAGCTTTGTATCCCTTAGTCAGCATGTTGGACAGGTGTGATCACCAGATCATGTCCAGAAGTTGGCCACGTCTCCTATGCTTTATTTGCTAAGTTGAGCAGCTCATGCAGGAGTTTGCTCGTTTACCAAATTTTGAAAGTTTTGGAGCAAAACAAGTGAGCTTTGGAGAGTTTGAGAGTGTGAAGAGAGGTGGTTCGTTTCCTTTGATCAGAGTGTTTATCTTCTTATAACAGGAGGTAAGTGATGCTCTTGAACATGTTTTTATGTTTTCTGAAGGTTTTATGGGATTTGTGGAAGGAGATGCATGTTTAGGTTTTTACTGGGAGTTTAGATGATTTATGCATGTATACATGATTATGTGTTATGTTTGATTTGTTGTTTGGGGTTATTAGATAGTTTTGGACCCCTGTGATCATATACATGAGTATATGTGTGTTGAGGAGTTGGAGTAGATATGGTTTGAGAGATTGAAGGGAAGGAGAAGATGGTTTGCCGTTGAAGCTGAGTTCTGGATGAACTCAGGTTCGGCAGCCGAAGGTTCATTCGGCCGCCGAACCTCTTGCATGGTGGCTTAGGCTGCCACAGTTTGCCCCCGCCAGTTTTGCATGTTCGGCTCTGTGTGGGGGATTCGGCCGCCGAAGGTGCCGCCGAAGGTGCTTGAGTTTCGTCTCTGGAGAGGACTTTCGGCCGCCGAACCTGCCGCCGAAAGTGTTCTGTTCAGTTTTTCTTTTGCATGTTTTGCATGAGTTTTAAAGTGAGATGAAGGGGTTTCTTGGGTAGATTAAGAGAGGTAGTCTTACGATAGTTTGGTCCCTCATTTGAGTCTTTATGTGCTTATACAGACCAGAGGAACCAGAGAGAGCAGCAGTGAGTACTGCTCCAGAGATTCAGAGCCTGCAGAGTCAGTCAGTCCAGTTAGCCCGAGGTGAGTGGAACTACACTTAATTCTTTTAATTACGAAATGTAATGTTTTTAGCATATTTCATTCATCATGAGTATGCATAGGATGATTGCATTAGAAATCACGAATATGTTGCATTGCATAGTTAATTGTTGATGTGGGTTAATGCTGAATGATCCAATAGTCCCAGACAGGAAGTCCAGGACCCCATTCTACGGCCTGGCAGGTATAGAGAGTTCAGGACCCCATTCTACGGCCTGGCAGGTATAGAGAGTTCATGACCCCATTCTACGGCCTGACAGGTTTGTTTTTGTACAGGAAGTCCAGGACCCCATGCGATGGCCTGGCAGATTTATTATTTATACAGGAAAAATCCAGGACCTCATCAATGGCCTGGAAATTTAGAATATGTGTGTATGTATGTATGGATGTATGTATGCATTACAGGAAGACCAGGACCCCAGTCGACGGCCTGGCACGGATTAGATACTGGGACTATGTGGTGACAGGTTTACCTTAGATGTGAATTGTCTGTGATATGATGCATTCCATAAGATCATGTTTTAATGACAGGTTTTATTGTTCTACTCACTGGGCTCTAGAGCTCATCCTTCTCCCTTATTCCCAGTTTTGCAGGTTTCAGTATACAGGTTGTACAAGGGCAAGTCAGAGGTGCATAAAAAAAAAGAGAGCTTGTAATAGTTAGAGTGGATATGTAATATTAAAGAGATGTATTAGTTGTGTAAATAGTTAAAGTGTGCTTGACTTAGATATTCTGTTTTATAAGTCTTTTGTATACATGATCAAGTTATATAACTGTTTTACAAACAGGTGAAAAACCAGGCTTAACAGGTATGATTTAACCCATCTAGAGCAAGCTCTAGTCAGGGGTACAGAGTACAAAGTATAGAGATTGTGCATGCACAGGTTAAGCCATAGTTCAGAGAAAGGAAAGTTTTTTATTTTCACAGAAAATATATGATCATGTATGAGTTTTTACAGGTACACAGAGAGTATAGCAGGCTTGCTACGGGTTCTGGCGGCCTTATGCCGACCTGAATCCTAGCGCCGGTGACGGTCCATTCCCGGGTCGTTACAGTTCGAGCTCTTGTTGAGAGTTTAGCAGTCAGGTCAGGGAACTAGCCTCCGTGTCTGTTCTTGAGAGAGAGTTCTTATATGTCTTCCCAGGCGAGCTGTCAGGTTCACCATCTGCTAGAGAGATAGAGTTTGGACATAGAAGTGATGCCTAGCATTAGGTTCATCTCTATTCTTCCCTACAGGATGGCACCTGCAGAGTTGAAAAGTTGAAGGAGCAGTTGAGAGCTTGGTAGACAAGGGTTTTATCCGACCTAGTACCTCACCCTGGATTGCTCCAGTGTTGTTATGGGAAAAGCGAGATAGATCCTTGAGACCCTGTGTCGACTTCAGGCAGTTGAACAAGCTCGCTACCAAGAAAAGGTATCCCCTACCTGTCGAGGGTCAGGAATGAAGTCAATTCAGTAGAGTAGAAGGGAGAAGAGAAAGGATCAGAGTGCGCAGCGAAAGCTTGTGGAGTTCAGGAGAAGGTTGGGGTATTGCTTATGGTGTCTCCAATAAAGAGGTAATTCGTTAGGGGTCGAAGGGTAAAATAGCTCCAAGATACATCGGACCCTTCGAAGTCCTGCAAAGGATTGGGGATGTGTCTTATAAGCTAGATTTACCTGCTTCGATAGAGAAAGTCCATTCGAATTTCCATATTTCTGTGTTATGAAAGTTCGTGTCAAATTCAAGTGTGGTTCTTAAAGAACCAGAGGTGGAGATCTCAGGGGGTCTCACCTATGTTGAGCAGCCAGTGCGGATCATAGACACACAAGTCAGGAAGCTAAGGAACAAGGAATCCCGATGGTGGTAGCCCTTTGGAATCACCACCCAATGGAAAAGTGTGCCTGAGAGACCCGGGAGTTTATACTCCAGCAGTACCTGTGTCTCTTTTAGGAGAGGTTTTTAGGCTTTGCTTGCTTGCTTGCTTGTTTGTTTGTTGTTTGAACATTCGGGGACGAATGTTCTTAAAGGGGGGAAGAATGTAATACCCGGCTAGATTCTTATCTTGGACCTTTTTGTATGTCGTTTTGGTTATTAATAAAAGAGGTTTTTATCATTATTATTTGTTTGCATGTTACATAATAATGATTATCATCCCTGGTTACTTATTATTATGTTGATAATAATAAAATATAACTGGTATGATTATTGATTGATAATCATGAGATGATTATGTATATGTTGATATAATTCAATAATCATAAATACTTGTTAGAGAACAAAGTATTGGATGGACCCGCATTGAGATCACTACATGGGTCATTGTCATAAGTGAATCTCAAAGTAGTTATGTCTTAATCCTTTGACTTGAGATTGTCATAGTTTCCAACATAAGGACTATTATGTTTTGACATAACCAAACGTTGTCTTTAATCAGACAATCATAAAGGTTATGATTGAGCATAATAGAAATTATGTAGAGGATAATGAACAATCAAGATAGGATTTGTCCCTCCTATGAGAGAGATATCTTCTGGGCCCCTCGATAACTGAGACTGAGAAATGCATGGCCGTGCTCAAATGAATTGATAGTGTGATCAATATCATTTGAATTTATCAGTCTACTTAGAGATCGAGAAATCATAAGTTTGAACATTATAAGTTTGACATTGACCGTGACTTATGTTCAAACTAGATATCGTGTGACAAAGGCATTAATTCATGTTCTATTTATTAGGTTTTATCGGACTATTGATCCTCATATTAGTTGGGTAGTCATAATGTCTTGCTAGAGGTCACTTATGACTTATGGGCCTTGTGGAACTGGGTCTATTGCCAATTAATATGAGCCTATTGGGTCACACACAACAGAACGTTGTTGATGTGCTATGTCATATTAATGGGCCAAAAGCCCAAAGCCCATTAATATAATTAATAATAATAAAGTGTTATTATTATTAATCATTAATATAATTAATAATAATAAAGTGTTATTATTTGTTATTATTATTAATCATTAATATAATTAATAATAATAAAGTGTTATTATTATTAATATTAATTATTAATATAATTAATAATAATAAGTGTTATTATTATTAATCATTTATTATTATGAGATAATAATATTTAAAAGATCTGCAGTCTATCTGTAAGTGTTACAGATAAAGGACTCTATCACATAAGATATTTGAGTATGACTCTATCACATAAGATATTTGAGTATCTACGAGATTGTGATAGTGGGTTATGAACACAACTCCTTTTAGGAAAAGGAGTTGTGGGATGAACACAACTCCTTTTAGGAAAAGGAGTTGTGGGATGAACACAACTCCTTTTAGGAAAAGGAGTTGTGAGAAAAATACAACTCTTTTTAGGAAAAGTAGTTGTGGAAAAAACAATAGACTGAAATATATAAATACCCCTTCTACGAATTGTGGAAGGTACGTGTGTTTTTGAGAAAACTCAGTCTAAAACTGCAGATTGTGGAGCACATAATCTATCCATCTTTGAGAGAGCTAGCACTCTAGAAGGATAGAAGACGTTCGTGTGGATACCATTGAGGGTGTTAGTTTGAAAAGGCAGCACCATCAGTCCAGCATTGTATCTTCTTGACGAGATTAACAGGTTAGACTCATATCCATCTTTTGAATTAAACGAAGCACTTGGATTCTGGGAAAGGAAATCAACAGAGATTTTATTTTTCCGCTGCGCAACTGGGTTGCAATAATCTCGGGATTTCCCAACAGTTTGGCTTCCGAAGGTGTTCTGCTCAGCCACTTATAAAAGGCCCCCAGACCGAAAATGGGCGAGTTTTCTCCCCATTCTCGAGCTAGGGTGAGTTCATGTCCTCCTTTGGTTGTTTTCATGCTTTTTCTTCAAATCCCTCAAGTTTTCATGAGTTTTACCTTTGCTTTGAAGAGTTTTGAGCTTAAGATCAAGTTTTGGGAGCTTGGAGACCCAAGGAGTTGTTTCCTCCCATCTCCAAGTTAAGGATCGCACCAACCCTCGATCTTCAAGAGGTAAGTGTAGATCTTTACTTTCCTTTAAGTTTTAATGAAGTTTTAAGAAGTTTTGATGCTTGTGTATGGGTAGATCTGCATGTTAGGGTTTATGTGGGTTTTATGCTCAATGTATGTTTATATGATGTTTGTGTTGGGGTTTAAGCTAGTTTATGCCCCTATATGCATGTGGGAGTGTGTATGCATGTTTGCGAATGAGTATGTGAGGTTTTGGATTGTTTCGGGGTTAGTTTTGCTTGTGACGGATTCGGACCTGCCGTTAGAAGGGAACCAGGTTCGGTTGCCGAAGGTATGTTCGGCCGCCGAACCTGCATGGGAGGCAGCTTTGGCCGCCTAATGTGCCCTCGAAGGCCAGGACTTTCAGATCTATGAGAGGCTTCGGCCGCCGAACCTGCCGCCGAAGGTGCTAGACTTTCGGCTCTAGAAGGACTTTCGACCGCCGAAAGTGCCCCCGAACCTGCATGGCTTTCGGCTCTGGAAGGGACATTCGGCCGCTGAAGGTGCCGCCGAAAGTGCCCTGTCCAGCCCTTTCATGACTATTTTCTATGCATGTTTTGAGGATGTTTGAGGGGGGTTTTGGGGAGTTATTTATGAGTTGTTTAGGGTGTGTTTGGCACCTCATTCGAGTCCACCTATGTAGGATCGAACCCGAGGAACCGAGGAGGCCAGCAGTGTTAGCCGTTGCAGAGTCAGTCCAGCGTCTGCCAGAGGTGAGTAGGACTAACTCAAATGTTTTAAGCATGTTCACGCATCATGAATACCATGTATATGTAATAGGTTGCTTGCACTAGATTTCACGAAGATGTTACATTGCATAATTTGTTATTGATGTGGATGGACCAAGGCTACCCCAATAGCCCTAATTATGATATGTTAATGAAGTCCTGAGGAGCCCCACCGAGGGCCGAGCATAATGAAGTCCTGAGGAGCCCGAAGGGCCGGGCACCATGTTATGTTACAGAAGTCCTGAGGAGCTCCTTTGAGGGCCGGGCACAGACAGAGGGAGTTTTGGTGGTCATGTCCATCCGTGATGTGAATTGTTTGTGCTATGATGCATTCCATGATAGCATGATTTATTATTGTTTTCCATGTTCTGCTCACTGGGCTTTTTAGCTCTCCCTTTTCCCCTAACCCCCAGGTTTGCAGGTTAGAGGTAGTCCAGGAAGACGTCAAGGGTAATGCTATGCTTATGTAATAGATTAGTGGTTTTAGTGTGGACATGTAATGTAAATTGATGTAATGTACTGTAAGATAATGTAATGTAAAGTAGAGTATGGTTATGGATTAGTATTGTGCTTGGCCCTAAGGCTTGGTTAATCCCTTTTTTTATACATGATGTATGTAATGTTTTAAGGTTGAGTTGAGTTTGAACCAAACTTGTGGCATGTGTTGTTTACCACGCTAGTGTAATACCCGGCTAGACTCCGGTATCGGAATTCCTACCGTCCGGTGGAATCTCGGATGTCGGAGACCTCTAGAAGGGTAGAATCATGTTTTTATGAAATGTTTTCATGTTTTTATGAAATGTTTTCATGTTTTTAATGGTTGTAAGTATGAAATTTAATGAGTTTTAGCATAAAAAGTCCTTGGAGGAAAACCCAGGTTCGGCCGCCGAAAGTCAAGTTCGGCCGCCGAACATGCATGCGTTTTGGAGGCACGTTAGGCCCCCGAAAGCATGAGTGAGGGAAGTCCAGGTTCGGCCGCCGAACCTCATGTTCGGCCGCCGAACATTGCATGGATGCGGAGGCATTTTCGGCCCCCGAACGTGGCCTGGCCAGCCACCTATAAAAGGGGCACTTAGCCGAAATGGGCGAGCTTTCTCCCATTTTCGGCCACAGCAAGCTTCCGACCTTCCCTTTGCAACTCTTGTGTTCTTCTTCCAAATCTCTTCCATTTTTCTTGAGTTTTAAACTCACATTGCAAGTTTTGAGCGTTTAAAGCAAGTTTTGGAGCTTTGGGAACTCAGGAGCTCATTTTTGTGGATCTCCAAGTTTAGGTCGTCTCCCTCTCGATCTTCAAGAGGTAAGAGCCGATCTTAAGCTCCTTATGTGTTTTAAATAAGTTTTATGCAAGATCTATGAGTAGAAATGCATGTTAGGATATATGTTGATCATGTATGGGATTATACAGGTTTACAGGTTATATGTCAGGCTTGCTACGGGTCCCGGCGGCCTTAAGCCGATCTGGATCCTAGCGCCGGTAGCGGTCCGATTTCCGGGTCGTTACAGAATGGTATCAGAGCCCTAGGTTCATATGGTCGGACCTAGAGTGTCGGGCTCATAGATGTTATAGAAGGTCAAGCACAATAGGAAAAGATCATGTCCACTAGGATAGGATGTGGAGTCCTGTCTCACATGATGATGTGAAATGCCATGACTTTATGCATGTGCATTAATGATATGCTATGATATGTGATGTATGTGATGTGGGTTCATGTGTGCCCACATGAACCATATGATGCTAATGTTGCTTGTGATGTGTACTGTTTTTCAGAAAACAGGATGAGAGGAACTCGTCGATCAGCAAGATTGATTGGAGTACCACCTGAGGATGAAGGCATGAGCGCCCGTCCTCCAGCATTGCCTAGGGCAATGTCTAGCAGGTCCAACAGGGACAGAGTAGCAAGGGACCCTAGAAGGTCTCTGGATCTGGGTAGGAGCAGATCAGTCAGAGGGACAGTTCAGGGAGGAGCGTCAGAGGATATGGGGGATGATATGGACGTAGAACAGAGGAGGGATGGCAGTTTGGGAGTCAATATGTCAGAAGAAGGAATGGGAGAGTCCCAAGGAGGCACTCAGGCCTCGGGATTTGCACAGCCACCTCACTACCCACATTTCTCACAACATCCCGGGTATTCGATGGGAGGTACATCGGATTGCCCTAGTTTCACCCCTTATCCCACATAGATGCCATACCCACCATACTACCCACCATACTCTCAGTACCCAATGTATCCACCTCCACCCTACTATCCAAATCCAGCAAACCCTACCTCAGAAAATGTTGCACCACCTCCACCACCTGCAGAACCAGCAGCCCCAGTTGCTCAACCTCCTAGATCTAACTCAGCCAGTGGGAGCAAGGTCAAGATGACCGACTATATGAAGCTGGGTGCTCCCCAGTTTGAAACCGGTGATGATCCGTTCGTGTACTTGGAGCGGGTCAAGGCAATTACAGATGAGATAGGGGCTGATGACAGTAGAGCCATTCAGATGGCTGGGTTCACGCTTAAGTGCAAAAAGGCACGGGAGTGGTTCAAGAATTATGTGAACCCGAGAGTGGACAGCATGACTTGGGAAGAGTTTGCAAACGAGTTTGCAGGATGGGCTTTCCCTGATAGTTCAAGGGAATTGAAGATGATAGAATTCGAGCAGTTGAGGCAAACTGATGACATGAGTGTAGACGAATATACTGACAGGTTTATGGAGTTGCTGCCATTTGCTGGGCAAGACCTTAGTACAGACCAGAAGAAGTCGAGGAGGTATATCATGAAGCTCCATTCCAGGTATTCCTCCTTGATATAGTCAGCAGATAGAGAGAGTTTTCATGCCATAGTAGACATGGCTAGGAGAATGGAGGCTAGTGCCATCATTCAGGGGACAGTTAAGCAGACAGTGGCACAAGCTTCTGGTTCTAAAACTCCGGGTGGGGGAAGGTTAGATCCCTCTACCTTGAGTGCAGCAGCTTCAGGCAGTAAGAGATGGGGTAAACCCAAGGGTAAGAAGAATAAGTTCTGGAACAAGGTCAAGTCGAGTCTGGGGTTTGGGAGTGGCTCAAGCTCTGGTGCGGATAATGCAGTTTGTGCAAGGTGTGGTAGGCCACACAAGGGAGTATGTCGATTAGGGACTACAGCCTGTTTTAGATGTGGTCAGGAGGGGCATATAGCTAGAGATTGTCCAAGAGCGGCCCCGATGGCTCAGTCCCAGCAGACAGCTTCAGGCAGTGTAGCGCAGCCAGCAGCTCCAGCCATGACTCAGGCCAGTGGCAGAGGCAGAGGGAGAGGAGCAGCCTCTTCTTCAGCGGGTTTCAGAGGTGAAGGTCCATCAGCCCCGGCACGGATCTTCACAATGACACAGCAGGAGGCAGACGCATCCAACACCGTGGTGGCAGGTAATCTCGTCATTGGATGTTCGGATGTTTATGCATTCATGGACCCTGGTGCATCTCATTCTTTTATTGCTCCGAGGGCCATAGAGAGGTTGGGATTGATGATCTCTGGGTTAGAGTGTCCTCTCTGGGTCAGTGGACCCAAGTGTGATCCATCAGTGGCAGAGTCAGTCTGTCAGTGTAGTCCAGTTTTTGTTAAGGGGAGATGCATGTCCGCCGACCTTGTGGTTCTAGATTTGACAGACTTTGACGTCATTCTAGGGATGGACTGGTTATCTACCCATGGTGCTACCTTGGACTGCAGGGACAAGGTAGTCAGGTTCAGAGGTCAGGATGGATCAGAGGTTGTCTTCAGAGGAGACAGGAGGGGTACACCTAGAGGTATGATCTCAGCTCTTCAGGCTCGTAGGTTGCTTAGGAGGGGATGTCAGGGGTATTTGGCTCATGTGAGAGAGCTAAATAGTCAGGTTAGAGAGCCCGCCTCGGTGCCAGTGGTTAGAGAGTTCTTAGATGTGTTCCCAGACGAACTGCCAGGTTTACCACCTGCTAGGGAGATAGAGTTCGAGATAGAACTGATGCCTGGAACCCGACCGATCTCTATCCCTCCCTACAGGATGGCGCCAGCAGAATTGAAAGAGTTGAAGGAGCAGTTACAGGAGCTGGTAGACAAGGGCTTCATCTAACCGAGTACCTCACCTTGGGGTGCTCCAGTTTTGTTTGTGAGAAAGAAGGATGGATCCCTTAGACTTTGTATCGACTACAGGCAGTTGAACAAAGTCACTACCAAGAACAAGTACCCATTGCCAAGGATCGACGATCTATTCGACCAGCTAGCAGGAGCGGGTTGTTTCTCCAAAATAGATCTGAGGTCCGGGTATCATCAGTTGAGGATCAGGGAAGAGGACGTGCCAAAGACAGCTTTCAGGACCAGATATGGGCATTTTGAGTTCCTTGTGATGCCGTTCGGGTTAACTAACGCCCCTGCAGCATTCATGGACCTCATGAATAGAGTGTTTAGCCAGTACCTGGATCACTTCGTTATTGTCTTCATAGATGATATCTTAGTGTATTCCAGGAATGCAGAGGAGCATGCCCATCATCTGCGGTTGGTTCTACAGACCTTGAGGGAACATGGCTTGTATGCCAAGTTCTCTAAATGTGAGTTCTGGCTGAGGAGCATTTCGTTCTTGGGGCATGTAGTGTCAGAGAATGGGATTGAGGTAGACCCCAAGAAGACAGAGACTGTGGCTAACTGGCCTAGACCCACTTCAGTGACAAAAATTAGAAGTTTCTTGGGTTTGGCGGGTTACTACAGAAGGTTCGTGCAGGACTTCTCAAAAATAGCAGCTCCTCTGACCAGACTAACCAGGAAGAATCAAAAGTTTCTGTGGACCGACCAGTGGTGAAGGAGTTTTACAAGCTCATTGAGGAAGGTCTACAGTTGGAGTTGTCTGGTACAGGTGCCTTGGTTGCTCAGATGAAAGTGACACCCGTGTTTCTGGAGCAGGTGGCTCAGAAACAGCATGAGGACCCAGAGTTAGTGAAGATTGCCAGGACTGTTCAGTCAGGCAAGGACAGTGAGTTCAGATTCGACAATAAGGGGATCCTCCGCTATGGGAGTCGATTGTGTGTACCAGATGACATAGGGCTAAAAGGAGACATTATGAGAGAGGCTCATAATGCAAGATACAGCATTCACCCCGGAGCCACCAAAATGTATCAGGATCTGAAGAAAGTTTATTGGTGGCCAGCTATGAAGAGAGAAGTGGCACAGTTTGTGTCAGCCTGCGAAGTATGTCAGAGGGTGAAGCTGGAACATCAGAAGCCGGCTGGGATGCTTAACCCGCTACCTATTCCAGAGTGGAAATGGGAGAATATAGCTATGGACTTCGTAGTGGGGTTACCGGCAACGTCCAACAGATTGGACTCCATATGGGTGATTGTGGACAGACTCACCAAATCTGCCCACTTCATCCCTGTAAGGAGTGGCTATTCTGTGGACAAGTTGGCGCAGGTGTACGTTGATGAGATAGTCAGACTGCATGGGGTTCATGTTTCCATCGTGTCAGATAGAGGGCCCCAGTTCACCTCCAGGTTTTGGCGGAGTCTGCAGAATGCCATGGGTACTAGATTGGATTTTAGCACTGCCTTCCATCCACAGACAGACGGACAGTCAGAGAGGACCATCCAGACCATAGAAGATATGCTTAGAATGTGTGTGCTGGACTTTGGCGGTTCTTGGAGGCAGCATCTACCTTTGGTGGAGTTTGCCTACAATAACAGCCATCATGCTAGCATCGGGATGGCTCCATATGAAGCTTTATATGGAAGGAAGTGCAGGTCACCTGTTTGCTGGGAGGAAGTTGGAGAAAAGGCCTTGGCAGGGCCTGAGCTAGTAGAGATCACCAGCAGGGTGGTACCCTTAATCAGAGAGAGAATCAAGACAGCTGCAAGCAGACAGAAGAGTTATACAGACATCCGCAGAAGGCTAGTAGAGTTTCAGGAGGGGGATCTGGTACTGCTCAAGGTGTCTCCTATGAAAGGAGTGGTTCGGTTCGGGAAGAAGGGTAAGCTGGCTCCATGGTACATCGGACCCTTCGAAGTCTTGCAAAAGATTGGGAATGTATCGTACAAGCTGAACTTACCTGCTTCTATGGCAAGAATTCACCCGGTTTTCCATGTTTCTATGTTGAGAAAATTCGTGTCAGATCCGGGCAAGGTTCTTAGTGAGCCTGATGTGGAGATCCAAGAGGATCTAACCTATGTTGAACAGTCAGTACGGATCTTAGACACCCAGATCAGAAAGCTAAGGAACAAGGAAATTCCGATGGTGAAAGTCCTTTGGAACCACCACAATATGGAAGAATGCACTTGGGAGACACGGGAGTCCATGCTCCGGCAATATCCCCATCTCTTTTGAGGTTAGTCTCTATGTGTTTTATGTGTAGGCTGTGTTGTTTGCTATGCATGTGCTAGTTGAGGAACATTCGGGGACGAATGTTCTTAAGGGGGGAGAATGTAATACCCGGCTAGACTCCGGTATCGGAATTCCTACCTTCCGGTGGAATCTCGGATGTCGGAGACCTCTAGAAGGGTAGAATCATGTTTTTATGAAATGTTTTCATGTTTTTAATGGTTGTAAGTATGAAATTTAATGAGTTTTAGCATAAAAAGTCCTTGGAGGAAAACCCAGGTTCGGCCGCCGAAAGTCATGTTCGGCCGCCGAACATGCATGCGTTTTGGAGGCACATTAGGCCCCCGAAAGCATGAGTGAGGGAAGTCCAGGTTCGGCCGCCGAACCTCATGTTCGGCCGCCGAACATTGCATGGATGCGGAGGCATTTTCGGCCCCCGAACGTGGCCTGGCCAGCCACCTATAAAAGGGGCACTTAGCCGAAATGGGCGAGCTTTCTCCCATTTTCGGCCACAGCAAGCTTCCGACCTTCCCTTTGCAACTCTTGTGTTCTTCTTCCAAATCTCTTCCATTTTTCTTGAGTTTTAAACTCACATTGCAAGTTTTGAGCGTTTAAAGCAAGTTTTGGAGCTTTGGGAACTCAGGAGCTCATTTTTGTGGATCTCCAAGTTTAGGTCGTCTCCCTCTCGATCTTCAAGAGGTAAGAGCCGATCTTAAGCTCCTTATGTGTTTTAAATAAGTTTTATGCAAGATCTATGAGTAGAAATGCATGTTAGGATATATGTTGATCATGTATGGGATTATACAGGTTTACAGGTTATATGTCAGGCTTGCTACGGGTCCCGGCGGCCTTAAGCCGATCTGGATCCTAGCGCCGGTAGCGGTCTGATTTCCGGGTCGTTACAGCTAGAGTATTTGATGAGGACTCTAGTGGAGGTCTTATGCTTATGGTTTTGATGCATGCACAGGTTAGGTTTCGATTCATAGGATGTGATCCATGCTTGATGTATGTAATATTGACCCAGCTAGAGCATTTGTTGAGGGCTCTAGCATGGGGGTTTTTATGATTATAGTTATGTAGCATACAGGTCAAGCTTGGTATATACATCAGATGTTTAAGTTTTTATGTTAATGTTTTCATCATGTATGGGATTTTACCAGGTAACAGGATGTATGTCAGGCTTGCTACGGGTCTCGGCGGCCTTAAGCCGATCTGGATCCTAGCGCCGGTAGCGGTCCGGTTTCCGGGTCGTTACACTCTATTTTCGGGCATAGGTGAGATTTCGCCCTCCCATGGTTGATTTTGTGTTTTCCTTCAATCTCTTCAAGTTTTGATGAGTTTTTTTCTTTGTTTTGAAGATTTTTAAGCTAAGATCAATGTTTTGAAGCTTGGAGACCCCCGGAGCTCGATTTCTCCCAATCTCCAAGTTTGGATCACCTCTCCTCTCGATCTTCAAGAGGTAAGCGTAGATCCTCACCTTCTTTTATGTTTTAAGTAAGTTTTGAGGGGTTTTAAGGGTGTTTAATGCATGTTTAGAGTAGATGTAGAATGTTAGGGTTTATGTTAGTTTAATGAGAAATGTGATGTTTGTTGGGGTATAGGCTAGTTTTATGCCCCTATATGCTTGATTATGTATTTATGCATATTTTAGAATAGTTGAATGCATGTTGTGAGGTTTGGATGGCTGGATGAGAGAGACAGAATCGGTTTCTGCTATTTTGGAGAACCCAGGTTCGGCCGCCGAACCTGCCTGTGGAGGCAGCTTTAGGCCACCTAAACTCGCCCCCGAAAGTTTGGACTTTCAGCTCTGGAGGGGAGTTTCGGCCGCCGAACCTGCCCTCGAAAGTGCCTGACTTTCGGATCTGTGAAGGCTTTCGGCCGCCGAACCCTGCCCCCGAAAGTGTTTGACTTTCGGCTCTGTAGGGACCTTCGGCCGCCGAACCTGCCGCCGAAAGTCCCCTGCCCAGCCTTCCTTTGCCTGTTTTCTATGCATGTTTTGTGATGTTTTAGGGGATTTTTGGGGAGATATTTAGAGTTATGTTAAAGTATGTTTGGTCCCTCATTTGAGTCCACCTGTGTAGGATCGGACCTGAGGAACCGAGGTGATCAGTAGTGAGATAGCTGCTTTAGAGTTAGTTTAGAGTCAGCCAGAGGTGAGTAGAACTAAACTATGTTTTAAAGTAAATGAAATTTTTAGCATGTTCATGCATCACGAATGCCATGATATATACTAGGTTGTTTTGCATTAGAATTCACGAATATGATGCATTGCATAATATGATGTTGATGTGGATGGATATTGGATGACCCACTAGCCCTCGATATGATATGTTATGATACGGTATGAAAGTCCAGTGAGGCCCATTCTACGCCCCTGGCACAATGTGAGAGAAAGTCCAGTGAGGCCCATGCTACGCCCCTGGCACAATTGGATATGTTATGCTACGTCATATTTAAAAGAAAGTCCAGTGAGGCCCATGCTAGCCCCTGGCATAATTGGATAAGTAGAGGGTTATAGGCGACAAATCTATCCTTGATGTGAATTGTTTGTATTGTGATGCATTTCATGAAAGCATATGTTATTAAATTGTTTTACCATTCTGCTCACTGGGCTTTAGTAGCTCACCCCTTTCCCCTAACCCCCAGGTTTGCAGGTCAGAGATAGCACAAGAAGTCAGCAAGGGTAAAGGCTTTGTATATGTAATAGTCTAGTAGTGGACATGAAATGACATGTAATGTAATGTAAGGTATTGTACAGTGTTGTATTGAGAATTAGTATTGTGCTTGGCCCTAATGTTGGTTGTAAATTCCTATTGTACATGATCTTTATGAAAAGTTTTATTGATGATATATGTTGAACCAGGCTTGACGCATGAGATGTTGACCCAACTGGAGCATTTGATGAGGGATTCAATAAGGGGTTTTATGTATACAGTTTTAGTGCATGCACAGGTCAAGCTTGGTATATAAAAAGTTTAAAATTTTTATGAAAATGTATGATCATGTATGGGATTTTATCAGATGTACAGGATGTATGTTAGGCTTGCTACTGGTTTCGGCGACCTTAAGTCGATCTGAATCCCAGCGCCGGTAGCTGTCCGATTTTCGGGTCGTTACAGAGTGGTATCAGAGCCCTAGGTTCATATGGTCGGACCTAGAGTGTGTCGGGCTCATAGATATTATAGAAGGGCAAGCATAATAGGAAAAATCATATCCACTAGGATAGGATGTAGAGTCCTGTCTTGATGATGATGTGTAATGCCATGACTATATGCATGTGCATTAATGATATGCTATGTATGATGAGGGTTCATGTGTTTCCACATGAACCATATGATATTAATGTTCATGTGTTTTATGTCGTTTTTCAGAGGCAGGATGAGAGGTTCACGTCGATCCGCTAGATTGACAGGAGCTCCACCGGAAAATGAGGGCATGGATGCCCATCCCCCTGCTTTGTCAAGGGCAATGTCTTGTAGATCAAGTAGACAGGGAACGTCAAGGGACCCTAGAAGGTCTTTTGATGTAAGTAGGAGGGGAACAGTTGAGGGTGGAATGTCAGCTGATGTGAGGGGATCAGAGGAGAATGAACATAGAAGAGATAGTAGTCTGGGCATGAGCATGTCAGAAGAGGGCATGGGAGAATCGCAAGGAGGTGCTCAGGCCTCGGGGTTTGGTTACCCACCCCAATGTCAACCCTTTCCACAGGGCCCAGGGTATCCGATGGGGAGTACATCGGATTACTCCAGCTTTAACCCATACCCCTTATTCATGCCTTATCCTCCTTTTTACCCACCATACTCACAGTACCCTATGTATCCACCCTCACCCTTCTACCCAAATACAGCAAACCCTAACCCAGGGAATGCTGCACCTCCTCCACCACCAACAGAACCTGTAGTCCCTGATATCTAAATACCCAAACATAGCTGACTCGCGGTTGTCGAAGCCGGTCAAAAATAATAATTTTGGTTATCAACAATTTACAACTGCAGATAGTGGTGAAAGGATCGAATCCACAGAGAATTGAATACTTATCTATTTTTTCCAACAAGATCAAGAGAATCAACTGAAAGCACAATTGAAAGCAAGTAACTGAAAGCAGAATAAAAGTAAAGGGCAATAAAGTAAAAAAAGGGGGGTTTTGAGATTGATTTGACTAACAACTATTGAAAGCAATTAAATCAGCAAGTAATTAAAATAAAAGGGGAAATCAATATGAGAAAGGTCTAGTTGAAGATATGGATCCACTTTGGTTGTTTGGATTGATCATTGAAACTCATGTACTCTTGATTGGTTCAATAGATTGTTATGGGGATGGAAAACGCTTCTCACCAGCATGTCTCTCCTTATGATTAAATCAATTAGGGAATGTCCTCTAATCAATTACTAATTAACAAATTGCCAAGGAACGTCCTTGGGCCATAGGCATCAAAACAATTGTCAATTGCATGAAGAAATAGAGAGATCCAATCCTAGCTACTCCAAACGCATGAAGATGATGCTAGATCATACAATTCCTTAGTTTTTACACCAAGTGTTCTTAGGTCAGAATATTTCCAGCAATTACAGACTAAAAAATATCCCAACTAACAATCAATTAACTTTGTAATCAAGAATCAAGTGGCCAATTTGATCAAAACAACAAAGCAATCTTAGATTCAAGCACACAATTGTATGAATATTGAACAAATCAAAGACAAATAGTTTATGTTCAGATCTCACAACCCATAAAACAACCTTAGTTTCAACCAATCTTCAACTAGAATTAAGGGTTTCAGCCACTCATGGCTGAACCAAAACATAAAATAAAAGAAGAGAAGAAGAAAGGAGGACCGGCGGCTGCAAAGGTGGAGGAGGAGCGGCAGCCGAACCTTGGAGGAGTGGTGGTGATTGAATTCACCCTCCTCTTGTCTTTATAAGGCCTTTAAATATGTCTTGAGAGGCTGCCTAGGGTTTCTTGGATATCCATGCATCTTTTAGAGGCTGCCCAAAGTGCCCTTAGTCTAATATGTGCCTTCTATGTCCATGTGTGAAGGCAAGGAAGGGGCTTTTTGGTCTTTTAATTGCTGTCCAAGGTGTGTCCAAGAAGTCTTCTTTACATTATTCTTGCCACTCATGCACTAAAGAGGAAGGTGGAGCCTCTTTTGAATTTTGAATGTTCATGGCATGAAGTGGGAAACATGTGATCTTCAAGATTTGGCTTCTTAAATAAGGAAGAGGCAAGTTGGGAGGATTTTCGGCCGCCTAAGCTTATTTTCGAAAGTTGGGCTTTCGGCTCTGGACAAGGCTTTCGGCCGCCGAAGGTACCGCCGAAGATGGCTGACTTTTGGCTCTGGACGAGACTTTCAGCCGCTGAAGGTGCTTCCGAAGGTGGCTTTTCCAGATTTGGCACTTTTTGGCAGTTTTGAGTGCATTTTCTCTTGATTGTCTCTTTACACCTAATATCTGCAAAATATGATTAAAACCACAAAATTAGGTAGAAAAGATGTAAGTAAACATCAATAAGATCATGATAAAGTGGACTAAAATATGCTCTATCAATAGCTCATCTGTGGGAAGCAAAGTAAAGATGACAGATTACCTGAAGCTGGATGCTCCCAAGTTCAAAACAGGGGATGATCCGTTTGAGTATCTCAAAACAGTGAAAATGGTAACGGATGAGCTAGGAGCCAGTGACAGTAGAGCCATTCAGATGGTGGGGTTCACATTGAAATGCAAGAAAGCAAGGGAGTGGTTTAAAAACTATGTGGACCCAAGGCTGGACAGCCTATTCTGGGAGGAGTTTGCCAATGAATTTGCTGGATGGGCTTTTTCGGACAGTTCTAGAGAGCTGAAAGTTGTTGAGTTTGAGCAGCTAAGGCAGACAGAGGATATGAGTGTCGACGAGTACACCGACAAGTTTCTGGAGTTGCTGCAGTATGTGGGTCAGGCATATGATATAGATCAGAAGAAAGCTAGGAGGTATACCATGAGGCTCCACCCTAGGTATTCCTCCTTGATCCTTACAGCAGAGAGGGAGAGCTTCCACTCTATTGTGGATGCAGCGAGAAAGATGGAGGCTAGTGCCATCATACAAGGGACAGTTAAACAGCAGGTGGCACAGCCCTCGGGTTCCAAGACCCTAGGCAAGGGAAAGTTAGATCCCTCTTCTCTGAGTGCAGCAACTTTAGGCAGTAAAAAGTGGGGCAACACCACTAAAAAGCTAAAGAAGAATAAGTTCTGGAACAGTTTGAAGTCAGGTCTGGGATTAGGTGGTGGCTCGAGCTCAGGTTCAGATGGTTCAGAATGCTTGAGGTGCGGTAAGCTACACAAGGGAATATGTCAGTTTGGGACAACAGCCTGCTTCAGGTGTGGGCAGGAGGGACACATGGCACGGGAGTGTCCAAGGGCAGCTTTTATGGCATCGTCCCAGTAGATGGCCCCAGGTAGTGTGGCTCAGCCAGTAGCTCTAGCCATGACTCAGGGCAGTGGTAGAGGCAGAGGGAGAGGGGCAGCCTCTTCTTCAGCAGGTTCCCAGGGTAAAGGTCCATCAGCTCCAGCTCGGATCTTCACTATGACACAGCAGGAGGCTAACACGTCAAACACCGTGGTGTCAGGTAATCTCATCATTGGATGTTCTGATGTGTATGCTTTAATGGACCCTGGTGCTTCTCATTCTTTTGTTGCTCCGAGAGCCGTAGAGAGGTTGGGTTTGATAGTCTCTGGGTTAGAGTGTCCCCTCTGGGTCAGTGGACCCAAGTGTGATCCATCAGTGGCAGAGTCAGTCTGCCGGTATAGCCCAGTATTTGTTGAGGGTAGATGCCTTCCAGCCGACTTTATGGTTCTAGATTTGACTGATTTTAATGTCATTCTAGGGATGGATTGGCTATCTGCTCATGGTGCTACCTTGGACTGTAGAGACAAGGTAGTCAGGTTCAGAGGACAAGATGGATCAGAGGTTGTCTTCAGAGGAGACAGGAGGGATATGCCTAGAGGTTTGATATCAGCCCCACAGGCTCGTAGGTTGCTCAGGAGGGGTTGTCATGGGTTTCTAGTTCATGTGAGAGAGCTTGATAGTCAGGTTAGGGAGCCCGCCTCAGTACCTGTAGTCAGAGAGTTTCCAGATGTCTTCCCAGACGAGCTTCCAAGATTACCACCTGCTAGGGAGATAGAGTTCAAAATAGAAGTGATGCCTGGAACCAGACCGATCTCTATCCCTCCCTACAGGATGGCACCTGCAGAGTTGAAAGAGTTGAAAGATCAACTGCAAGAGTTGGTAGATAAGGGTTTCATCCGACCGAGTACCTCACCTTGGGGTGCTCCAGTGTTGTTTGTAAAGAAGAAGAATGGATCCCTAAGACTTTGTATCGACTACAGGCAGTTGAACAAAGTCACTACCAAGAACAAGTATTCCTTACCTAGGATCGACGATCTATTTGACCAGCTAGCAGGAGCAGGTTATTTTTCCAAGATACATCTGAGATCTGGGTATCACCAGCTAAGAATCAGAGAGGAAGATGTGCCGAAGACGACGTTCAGGACCATATATGGGCATTATGAGTTCCTAGTAATGCCGTTTGGGCTGACCAATGCCCCTGCAGCATTCATGGACCTCATGAATAGAGTTTTTAGCCAGTATCTGGATCACTTTGTTATCGTTTTCATTGACGATATCTTAGTGTATTCCAGAAACGCAGAGGAGCATGCCCATCATTTGAGGTTAGTTTTGCAGACCCTGAGGGAACACGGCTTGTATGCCAAGTTCTCCAAGTGTGAATTCTGGTTGAGGAGCATCTCATTCTTGGGGCATGTTGTGTTAGAAAAAGGAATTAAAGTAGACCCCAAGAAGGTAGAAGCTGTAGCTAACTGGCCCAGACCACCCACTACAGTTACAGAGATTAAGAGCTTTTTGGGTTTGGCAGGTTACTACAGGAGGTTCGTTCAGGACTTCTCCAAAATTGCCGCTCCTATGACCAGATTGACCAAGAAAAATCAGAGGTTTGTTTGGTCAGATCAGTGTGAGGAAAGCTTTGAAGAGCTGAAGAAGAGGTTGACGTCAGCATCGGTGTTAGCTCTACCTACCAGTAATGAAGACTTCACAGTGTTTTGTGATGCATCCTATGTGGGACTAGGTTGCGTGTTGATGCAGAATGAGAGGGTAATTGCTTATGCTTCTAGGCAGCTGAAGAAGCATGAGTTGAATTATCCTACACATGACCTAGAGATGACAGCTGTGATCTTTGCACTCAAGATGTGGAGACATTACCTTTATGGGGTTAAATGTGAGATCTTTACAGATAATAAGAGTTTGCAGTACATCTTGAGTCAAAGAGAGTTGAACCTAAGGCAGAGAAGATGGGTAGAACTGCTTAGTGACTATGATTGCAAGATTCAGTAACATCCGGGTAAGGCAAATGTTGTGGCAGATGCCCTAAGCCGGAAATCACTTAGCAGTTTATCCCATATTACAGCAGAGAGGAGACCGGTGGTGAGGGAATTCTATAAGCTCATTGATGAAGGGCTGCAGTTGGAGTTGTTTGGTACAGGTGCTTTGATATCCCAGATGAGAGTGACACCCGTGTTTCTGGAGCAGGTGGCTCAGAAACAGCATGAGGACCCAGAGTTAGTGAAGATAGCTAGAGTAGTTCAATCAGGCAAGAATGATGAGTTCAGATTTGACGATAAGGGGATCCTCTGTTACAGGAACAGGTTATGTGTACCAGATGACGTGAGTCTGAAGGGAGACATTATGAGGGAAGCTCATAATGCTAGGTACAATATTCACCCTGGAGCCACCTAAATATACCAGGATCTGAAATGAGTTTATTGGTGGCCAGCTATGAAGAGAGAAGTGGCACAGTTCGTATTCGCCTGCGAAGTATGTCAGAGGGTGAAACTGGAACATCAGAAGCCAGCTGGAATGCTTAACCCACTGCCGATTCCAGAGTGGAAATGGGAGAACATTACAATGGATTTCGTGGTAGGGTTGCCGGCAACGTCCAACAGACTAGACTCCATATGGGTGATTGTGGACAGACTGACCAAATCTGCTCACTTCATCCCTGTCAGGAGTGGTTATTCTATGGACAAATTGGCACAAATGTATGTGGAAGAGGTTGTCAGGCTGCATGGGGCTCCCATTGTAATACCCGGCTAGAGTCCGGCATCGGAATTCTACTTTTCGGTGGAATCCAGGATGTGGGAACCCTCTAGAAGGGTAAGATTTATGGTTTTAAAGTGTTTTAGTAAGTTTTAATGTTTTAAAGTGTAAAGGAAATAAGTGTTTTTGAAAGAAAAGAGCCAAGGAAGAAATGCAAGGTTCGGCCGCCGAACATGCATGAGTTTGGATTCACGTTAGGCCGCCGAAGGTGGTCTGGCCAGCCACCTATAAAAGGCCCTAGGTCAGTGAAATGGATAAGTTTCTTCCATTTTCACAGACCTAGGTGAGATCATGCTCTTCCTTGGGTGATCTTCCTGCTTTTTACAAATCTTTCAAAGTTTTGATGAGTTTGTATGTTGTTTTGAAGGTTTTGAGCTAAAAACCAACATTTTGAAGTTTGGAGAGTTTGAGAGTGAGTTTCTCCACATCTCCACGTTAGGATCACATCTCCTCTAGATCTTCAAGAGGTAAGTGTAGATCCTTAGCTTCTTTGATGTCTTATGAAGGTTTTATGGAGGTTTATGGGTAGAGATGCATGTTTAGGGTAAGTTGAGTTTTTGGTTGATTTGTGGTCAAAGCTTGCTTATGTGTTTAGTTGAGATGTTTGTTGGGGTTTTGAGGTAGTTTTGGACCCCTTTGTGCATATGTTTGAGTATATGTGTGTTGTAGAATTGAGGTTTGCATGTTTGAGAAGTTTGGAGGAAGATTGCATGAAGTTGACCAGGGTTCTGCCTTACTGGGGAACCCAGTTTCGGCCGCCGAAAGATGGTTCGGCTGCCGAACATGCTAAGGAGGTGGTTTCGGCTGCCTAAGCTTGCCCCCGAAAGTTTGGACTTTCAGCTCTGGAGGGGGGTTTCGGCCACCGAAGGTGCTGCCGAAGGTTAGGGACTTTCGTCTCTGGAGAGGACTTTCGGCAGCCGAAGTGCCGCCGAAAGTGCTTGAGTTTCGGCTCTGGAAGGGACTTTCGGCCGCCGAACCTGCCGCCGAAAGTGCCCTGTCCAGCCTTCTTTTGCCTGTTTTTCTTGATGCTTTGAGGATGTATTAAGGGGGTTTTGGGGAGTTTTATAGAGTTGTTCTTGAGCTAGTTTGGTCCCTCATTTGAGTCCACCTGTGTAGGAACAGACCAGAGGAACCAAAGAGATCAGCAGTGAGCACTGCTTCAGAGTTTTCAGAGTCAGTTCAGAGTCAGCCAGAGGTAAGTGAAACTAAACTAAACTTAATCTTTGAATATGAGACCTTAAATGCTTTTAGCATGTTTCATGCATCATGATATGCAAAAGGTTGATTGCATTAGACAGCACGAATATGTTGTATTGCATTCTATATTGTTGTTGATGTGGGTGATAGTGGATGATCCATTAGTCCCTGAGAAAGACCAGGTGCCCATTCTACGCCCTGGCACGGAATAGTAGGAAGTCCAGGTGCCCATTCTACGCCCTGGCACGTGATATGGTAAGTTATGTTATGATGTGATATAACAGGAAGACCAGGTGCCCATTCTACGCCCTGGCACGAGTTTAGGATGTCGGGACTATTGGTGACATGTTCACCCTAAGATGATGTGAATTGTCTGTGATGTGATGCATTCCATGAGAGCATGTTTTATTAACATGTTTTATCTGTTCTACTCACTGGGCTAGTATAGCTCACCCCTCTCCCTTAACCCCAGTCTTGCAGGATCAGAGTACAGGGGAAGTCAGACGAGTACAGAAAGAGTAAAGAGTTTTGTAATAGCATTGTGTGGACATGTAATATGTAAAGAGATGTACTGGTATTGTATAAAGTTTAGTATTGTGCTAGACCTAGATGTGTTGTAAATCCTTTTGGTATACATGATCTGTTTATTGTATGTAAATGTTTTTATGAGTATGGAACCCAGGCTTACCATAGTATGAGTTTAACCCGTCTAGAGCAAGCTCTAGTAAGGGGTTCTGTAAGTACAGAGATAGTGCATGCACAGGTAGAGCCGTGGTTCAGAGCAGAGTTTTATGCTTTTACAGAAAATGTATGATCATGTATGGGATTTTACAGGTACACAGATAGTATAGCAGGCTTGCTACGGGTCCCAGCGACCTTAAGTCGACCTGGATCCTAGCGCCGGTAGCGGTCCAATTTTCGGGTCGTTACAGATTGGTATCAGAACCCTAGGTTCATATGGTCGGACCTAGATAGAGAGTGTCAGGCTCATAGAGGGTATAGTAGGTCAAGCACACTAGGAAAGCATGTCCACTAGGATAGGATGTAGAGTCCTGTCTTTTTGATGCATGTGCATTGTTGTTATGTGATGTTTATTTGCTGATATGTGTTGTTATGTGTTGTTTTCCAGTAAGCTAAGATGAGAGGAACTTGTCGATCTGCACGATTGACTGGAGTCCCACCAGAAAGTGAGGGTATAGCTGCTCGTCCTCCTGCGTTGCCAAGGGCGAGATCTCAGAGATCAAGCAGGGAGGGTACGTCAAGGGACCCTAGAAGGTCTTTTGACGAGAGCAGAAGAGGAACAGATAGAGGACGAAGGTCAAAGGAAGTGAGGGAGGCCATGGATGTGGATCAGCCAAGAGAGGAAAGCATGGGTATGGACAGGTCGGAAGAGGGTATGGGAGAATCTCAGGGAGGCGCTCAGGCCTCGGGGTTTGGTTATCCACCCCATTATCCACCCTTTTCACAAGGCTCGGGGTATCCGATGGGGGGTACGTTAGATTACTCTGGTTTTACCCCATATCCTACCTACATGCCTTACATGCCTTATCCTCCTTTTTACCCACCATATCCCATGTATCCACCCACACCTTTCCATCCCAGTTCAGCATACCCAGAGCCAAGTTCAACACCTCCTCCACCACCAGAACCAGAACCAGTATCCCCTGTTGTCCACGTACCTCAACCTAGCTCAGCTGAGGGAAGTAAAGTGAAAATTTTTCTTTCTGCAGGAACTCTAGCAATAAATCTGCTGATGAATACACTGGCCAAGTCTATGAAGTTCTTGATGCTCCCTGACTCCAAGCTGTTGAATCATGCCCGGGCTAGTCCTGTCAAGGTAGTTGGGAAGACCTTACACATTAGGGCATCCAAATGGATTTGCAACTCCATGAATATCTTGTAGTTCAAGACATACTCTCGGGGGTTTCCCGTCTCGTCATAGGCTATCAAAGTTAGCATCATGAACTTTTGGTATTGTTTCCTGCTGAACCCATATTACAAACGGTGATGAGGTTGGCAATAGGGGACTGTTGTTGTCTCGTGCTTCCTACTCTGTCAATAGTTTCTCTTTCAATCTTTCTAATTTTTTGTCTGTGTTTGCATCTTCCCTTTTAGGCCTCTTCTCTGGGCGGTAGTTTCTTTTTAGCTCTTCACTTTCTATGGGCTCGAAAGAGTAGCTCTCAACACCATCATTCTTAATGAGCTTCCTCGCTATCTTGCCTCTAGCTTGGGCCGTTGGCTCATTTCTCCGACTTGCTTCCCCGTCTTCATCTTCTATCCTTCTATTGCTCTGTTGGGGGATTTGATAGTTTAATGTGAGTTGGAACTCATTGGTATTTAGCCCTTCGATTATAGGGTGTCTACTCAACAGGGTACTGAGCCCTCTCCACTGTAACATCTGGCCTAGCCAATGGGCAGTGTTTTGTAACTAGAGAACCATGCTTTGTAATTTCTGGTCAAACAGGGAAGTTCAGGACATGATCCCGGTTGAGCTTGGTGAAAGTTTAAGCAACATGGGTGGCTGATTAACTAGGGCATTTAGACCAGAGAACGAGAATTATGGACCTTCTTCAGTCGAACTCAGGTCATTCAGGGTGATTTATGTATGGTTTTTACCGTGATTGGCCATGTGGATCTCAGTAGGTGAATCAGGATGAGAACTCCGATAACGATAAGATCTCATTCAGTTCCCACAAATGGCGCGAATTGATATCTGAGATCCAATAAGGGGTTATGCTTGTAATACCCGGCTCGTGCAGGCATCGGAATTCCTACCGTCCGGTGGAATCTCGGATGTCGGATTCGTTTTGGAGGGGTATTGCAAGGGTAAACTGCAGTGTTCTCCAAGGTTTTCTACTATATTTTTTCCATGTTTTATGGTTGTGAAAGGAAAGGGAATGAGTTGTGAAGAGAAAAGACCAAGGAGGCAGAATGCAGATTCGGCCGCCGAAGGTAATGTTCGGCCGCCGAAAGTGCTATAGGTTCGGCTTCCTAAACTTCACGTTAGGCCGCCGAATGTTGCATGGTTTTGCATGCAGTTTCGGCAGCCGAAGGAAAGGCGGTTGGCCACCTATTTAAGCCCCTTTGACCGGCCATGGAGGGTGTTGGAAGCTCTCTTGGTAGTCAAAGGTGAGGTTATGCTCTCCTTGGGAGGTTTTCATGGTGTTTTCCTCAAATCTTGTAAGGTTTTCATGAGTTTTTCCTTGGGTTTGAAGGTTTTGAGTAACAAGAGGAAGTTGTGGAGTTTGAAGCTTGAGGAGCTTGGTTTCTCCATGTTTTGAAGCTAGGATCACACCAGCCAAGAGGTAAGTGTTGATCCTTATGTTTTCTCGTGTTTTTTTATGGAGGGAAAGGGAGAGTTGCATGGTGAGGTGTAAAAGGATGTTTTTGAGGGTTTTTCTGCATGAGTATGTTTATGTGTTATGGGTGTTGTTTGTTGGGGTTGTTAGGTAGTTTTGGACCCCTTTATGCCTATATTTGAGTATATGCTTGCTATGTGTGTTGGGATGCATGTTGAGTGAGGTTTGGGGGAAGTTGTGCATGAGGTGAGCTAGGTTCTACCTAACTGGAGAACCCAGCTTCGGCCGCCGAAGAAGGGTTCGGCCGCCGAACGTGTTGAGGAGGTGGTTTCGGCTGCCTCAACCTGCCCCCGAAGGATTGGACTTTCGTCTCTGGAGGGGAGGTTCGGCCGCCGAAGATTGAGACTTTCGTCTCTGGAGTGTGTTTTGGCCCCCGAACCTTGCCCCCGAAGGCTTCGGCCGCCGAAAGAGGAGATTCGGCCGCCGAAAGTAGGCGAGTTTCGTCTCTGGAGAGGACATTCGGCCGCCGAACCTGCCGCCGAATGTGTCCTGCCCAGCCTTCTTTTGTATGCTTTATGTACTTGTTCTAGGATCTTTTAGGGGGTTTTTGGGGAGTTGTAGAGTTATGTTAGCATTGTTTGGCACCTCATGTGAGTCCACCTGAGTAGGCTCGGACCTGAGGCGAGGTGTTTAGCTCCAGAGTGAGAGTTGGCCCAGAGTTAGTCACAGCTTGGCTTCAGGTGAGTAGACTTAACTATGCATGTTTTCCAGTTCATGGTTAAAGATAGTAACAGTATGAGCATGAGACACGCATCATGGATGCCATGTTATACTAGGTTGTATTGCATTAGAGAGCACGAAGATGCTGCATTGCATTATTCTTGTTCATGGGATGGACCAAGGCGATCTCAGTAGCCCGCTACCTGTTATGTCTAGATAAGACCTTTGGGAGCTCCGCAGTTAGGGGCCGGGCTCTAGTACATGTAGTGACCTGGGAGTCCGTAGGACCGGGCACCGACAGAGGGAGTTCTGGGATCATGTCTAATCCGAGATGTGAGATGTTTGTGTTGTGACACATTCCATGAAAGCATGTAATGAATGACCTGTTTTATGGTTTCTACTCACTGGGCTCTAGTAGCTCACCCCATTCCCTTAACCCCAGTTTTGCAGGGCTAGAGTGCAGCAGAGTGAGCTATGGAAGAGCAGAGTTTAAGCATGGGTTGCCGTGTTTGGCTGTAATAGCATATAACTCCAGTGATCAGGGAAGAAAGGGTAAATCCCTTGACCCAAAACAGACATCAAGACTAACCTGTGATATGCTAACCCTGAGAGAGTGGGTTCTATGTTTTCAGACATAGTGCATCGAGGTTGAGTGTGGTAGTAGATCACTGGTGTCGGCCTTGAAGGCTGTGATTTTAAGGTTAAGCCTGGTAGTTTTACAGAAAAGGTTTTCAAAGCTAGTGTTTAGTTGGCTCATGTATGGGATTGAGCAGGTACCCAGAGTGCAATAGCAGGTTTGCTACGGGTCGAGGCGGCCTTAAGCTGATCTGGATCCTAGCGCCGAGCAGTTTGGAGTCGGTACAGAGGGGTATCGGTTTCCAGGCTGTTACAGATGGTATCAGAGCATAGGGCCTCTTGAGTACGGTGTTGTGTACGGTGTCATGAGCAAAGATGCTCAGGGATGAGCAGTATCTCACATCGGAATGAGGTTTGTGTCTTTAGGAGGGCAAGCACACTAAGAAAGATTCAGAGTAAGATCATGTCCACTAGGATAGACTGAGGAGTCATGTCTTGCTTGCTGATGTGTACTGCCATGTGTGGTGCATGTGCATTTATGTTTGTATTATGGATGTTGATAGTCCCTTAGCTGCGAGATGGCATGATATGTACTGATTTGAGATGAGCTGAGAGACCAGGTATGGCCTTTGGCACAGTTGGTCAAGGCATGTTCTGCTATGTTGTAGGCTATAGGTGACAGGTTCATCTATGATATATGTTGCATGAGGGGTCATGTGTTTGTCACATGGACCATATGATATGATGCATGCTATATGTTATGATGCCATGCTATGTGATGTGATGCTTATGTGTACCGGTGCGCTTGTTGTGTTTTCAGAAGAGCTGAAGATGCTAGGTGCGAGTCAATTTGTGGAGTCAGATCCATCTGAGTGGGAAGGTATGGACACTTTTTCCCCCGTTCTGCCAGGAGTGCAGTCAGGAGGAGTTGGCAGTAAGGAACTATCATGGAACCTTGACGGATCACTAGAGGTAAACAATGAAGGAAGGGAGCAAGGAAGAGTGTCCGGAGACAGCAGGCGAGAAGAGAAGATGGATGTGCAAAGGAGGGATGTAGGTGTGCAAGTGAATATGGATGAAGAAAGGATGGGCAACTCGGCAAATGATGTGCAGACGAAGGATGCTCAGACCTCAAGTTCAGGAGAAGTTGAGCCCTCCATTCTGAGCACAGCTGCGAAACGAGAGCAAAAGAAGGGTAGAGGCCGTCGAAAGGCGAAGAACGACAGGTTGTGGCAGGGACAAACGACTCGTCTGGGGTATGGTGTTGGTTCAAGTTCTGGTAGAGGGAGAGTAAAATGTGTGAGCTGTGGAAGGCCGCATAAGGGAGTGTGTCTTGCATGGACAACGGCATGTTTCAAGTGTGGACAAGAAGGGCACTTTGCGCGTGACTGTCCTACTTCGCCCAGGGTGGTACAATCCCAGCGGTTAGCTACCAGGGATGTAGGTCAGGCCAGTCACCAAGGAGTAGGAGCAGACACAGCGGACCCAGTGATGCCAGGTATGCTCACTTGTTCCTGTTCTGTTGTTTTGTGAGCTCTCGTGTGTGCTCTGCGTTAGGTGCTCTAGGAGCTTTGAGCAGTTGAGTTGATAGCTTCTCGGCTTAGTGTGTCCTCTTTGGGTTAGTTAGACCCGGGTAGGATTCATCTCTGGCAAAGGTTCCGTCCAGTGTCCTTGAGAGTAGATGCCAGCCACTTGACTTGACGGTCCGAGACTTGAGTGTCTGGATGTCATTCGGGGGATGGCTTGGTTTTCTCTTTCTGATGCTGGGGTTACCTGCGTCTGCAGCGCACGGTAGTCCGGAGTTCAGGATGGATCTAAGATAGGTGTCAGAGGGGACCCAGTATAATGCCTAGAAGTTTGATGTCAGCTGTCAGGCTCGTAGGGTGTTTAGGAGGGGTTGTTAGAGTGAGTTTTCCAGGCTAGTGTCAGGTTTACCATCGGTCAGGGAGGTAGAGTTTGGTTTAGAAGTGGTACGCAGTACCAGTACCATTTCTATCTTTCCTCACAAGATGGCACCTGCGGAGTTGTGAGCGTGCATCAAGGCGCGTCGGAGTAGTGGCGTGCTATAGAGACAAGGATGAATGGTCCAGTGTGATGTGAGAAAAGAAGGATGAATCCGTGAGGCGAGAAGAGTACAGAGGCAGAAGAAAGCAACGACGAGTAAGAGCAGAGAAGGAGGAAAAAGAGAAGGATCAGAGTAGCGCAGCAGAAGCCTGTTGCGAGGTTAAGACAACGCCAGTGTTGTACAGATGAAGAAAGAAGGGCAAGGTCAGAGTGCGCAGTGGAAGCGTGTGCAGGTCTAGAGAAGCGTTAAGTTTTGTTTTCTTGTCTGTTGTGTTAACATTCGAGGACGAATGTTTTTATAAGGGGGGTAGATTGTAATACCCGGCTCGTGCAGGCATCGAAATTCCTACCGTCCGGTGGAATCTCGGATGTCGGATTCGTTTTGGAGGGGTATTGCAAGGGTAAACTGCAGTGTTCTCCAAGGTTTTCTACTATATTTTTTCCATGTTTTATGGTTGTGAAAGGAAAGGGAATGAGTTGTGAAGAGAAAAGACCAAGGAGGCAGAATGCAGGTTCGGCCGCCGAAGGTAATGTTCGGCCGCCGAAAGTGCTATAGGTTCGGCTTCCTAAACTTCACGTTAGGCCGCCGAATGTTGCATGGTTTTGCATGCAGTTTCGGCAGCCGAAGGAAAGGCGGTTGGCCACCTATTTAAGCCCCTTTGACCGGCCATGGAGGGTGTTGGAAGCTCTCTTGGTAGTCAAAGGTGAGGTTATGCTCTCCTTGGGAGGTTTTCATGGTGTTTTCCTCAAATCTTGTAAGGTTTTCATGAGTTTTTCCTTGGGTTTGAAGGTTTTGAGTAACAAGAGGAAGTTGTGGAGTTTGAAGCTTGAGGAGCTTGGTTTTTCCATGTTTTGAAGCTAGGATCACACCAGCCAAGAGGTAAGTGTTGATCCTTATGTTTTCTCGTGTTTTTTTATGGAGGGAAAGGGAGAGTTGCATGGTGAGGTGTAAAAGGATGTTTTTTAGGGTTTTTCTGCATGAGTATGTTTATGTGTTATGGGTGTTGTTTGTTGGGGTTGTTAGGTAGTTTTGGACCCCTTTATGCCTATATTTGAGTATATGCTTGCTATGTGTGTTGGGATGCATGTTGAGTGAGGTTTGGGGGAAGTTGTGCATGAGGTGAGCTAGGTTCTGCCTAACTGGAGAACCCAGCTTCGGCCGCCGAAGAAGGGTTCGGCCGCCGAACGTGTTGAGGAGGTGGTTTCGGCTGCCTCAACCTGCCCCCGAAGGATTGGACTTTCGTCTCTGGAGGGGAGGTTCGGCCGCCGAAGGTGCCGCCGAAGGTTGAGACTTTCGTCTCTGGAGTGTGTTTTGGCCCCCGAACCTTGCCCCCGAAGGCTTCGGCCGCCGAAAGAGGAGATTCGGCCGCCGAAAGTAGGCGAGTTTCGTCTCTGGAGAGGACATTCGGCCGCCGAACCTGCCGCCGAATGTGTCCTGCCCAGCCTTCTTTTGCATGCTTTGTGTACTTGTTCTAGGATCTTTTAGGGGGTTTTTGGGGAGTTGTAGAGTTATGTTAGCATTGTTTGGCACCTCATGTGAGTCCACCTGTGTAGGCTCGGACCTGAGGCGAGGTGTTTAGCTCCAGAGTGAGAGTTGGCCCAGAGTTAGTCACAGCTTGGCTTCAGGTGAGTAGACTTAACTATGCATGTTTTCCAGTTCATGGTTAAAGATAGTAACAGTATGAGCATGAGACACGCATCATGGATGCCATGTTATACTAGGTTGTATTGCATTAGAGAGCACGAAGATGCTGCATTGCATTATTCTTGTTCATGGGATGGACCAAGGCGATCTCAGTAGCCCGCTACCTGTTATGTCTAGATAAGACCTTTGGGAGCTCCGCAGTTAGGGGCCGGGCTCTAGTACATGTAGTGACCTGGGAGTCCGTAGGACCGGGCACCGACAGAGGGAGTTCTGGGATCATGTCTAATCCGAGATGTGAGATGTTTGTGTTGTGACACATTCCATGAAAGCATGTAATGAATGACCTGTTTTATGGTTTCTACTCACTGGGCTCTAGTAGTTCACCCCATTCCCTTAACCCCAGTTTTGCAGGGCTAGAGTGCAGCAGAGTGAGCTATGGAAGAGCAGAGTTTAAGCATGGGTTGCCGTGTTTGGCTGTAATAGCATATAACTCCAGTGATCAGGGAAGAAAGGGTAAATCCCTTGACCCAAAACAGACATCAAGACTAACCTGTGATATGCTGACCCTGAGAGAGTGGGTTCTATGTTTTCAGACATAGTGCATCGAGGTTGAGTGTGGTAGTAGATCACTGGTGTCGGCCTTGAAGGCTGTGATTTTAAGGTTAAGCCTGGTAGTTTTACAGAAAAGGTTTTCAAAGCTAGTGTTTAGTTGGCTCATGTATGGGATTGAGCAGGTACCCAGAGTGCAATAGCAGGCTTGCTACGGGTCGAGGCGGCCTTAAGCTGATCTGGATCCTAGCGCCGAGCAGTTTGGAGTCGGTACAGAGGGGTATCGGTTTCCGGGCTGTTACAATGCTCAGAGTATATTTTGGTAAGCTTGATTTGATCTCCTTCAATTCCTTATGTATCCCATTATTTCCCTTCTCTCTTTGTCTTTTAGTGACGTATAATCGTTGTCCTATGCTAGTACCTTCTTGTCATATTCACACTGGTCGTACGTACGAAGGTACTGCATTCTTTTCTTTTGTCAGGCAATAATTTAATTCCATTCGGTACCACTTGAACATGATCTCGAGTGCTATAGGGTTTATTTTTCCATGTAGGTTAACAGAAACTTGGGACTAGAGCCTCGCGAAAGGATTTCCGCCCAGTCCAGTTTATTTGGGTATAGCCTAGGCTTTCATAAGGCATTAAACACATCTTAGCCCCTAATTGAACCTAGGCCTAATCATTCTAACATGGGCTTTACCAAGACCAGGACTTTTGGAGCCCGACTATCATCAAAGGTATTTGTCTTTTTTAATTAGATTTTATGACACATCTATAATTATTATTAAAATAATAGAATAATATGTCACATCAGCCTCCATGTTATCAATTTCAATTCTAATTTTTACCATATGCTACAATTAACACAAAATTTTATAATTAGATTAAAACTTGACTAAAATTGAAAAATGATGAAAATGATTATTTTTTGTTTTACTATTTAACCTAAAATTAATATTAAATCGTGTTGATTAATAATATAATTCATTTAACACAAATCATTCCGTCTAACATAATTTCATATAATAATTATTCAACATTATTTGAAAAAATTAAGTTAACCAACCCGAATCTGTTAGAGTTCTAGTAGGACAATAATTTCTTTTTTAATTCTTATTTAGGATTATGGTCTAAAACGGGTTATGGGATAACACTTTCAAGTCCTTGGATTATAGGTCTCTTTCTATTGGACTTTTTAGCTTTATTCTTCTAATGGTCCCTATATTAGTATCTGACTCCCGGTTGTCGAAGCCGGTCAAAAATAACCTCTCTGGTTATCAACAATTTACAACTGCAGATAGTGGTGAAAGGATCGAATCCACAGGGAATTGAGAACTTACCTATTTTCCTTATCAAGACCAATAAAATAAACTGAAATAAAAATAAACTGAAAAGAAAAATAAACGGAAAGTAAAATAAACTGAAACGAGATATAACGAGATAAAACTGAAAGAGAAATAAACAGAAAGAAAAATAAACTGAAACGAGATATAACGAGATAAAACTGAAAGAGAAATAAACGGAAAGCAAAATAAACTGAAATGAGATAAAACTGAAAACGATATAAACTGAAAGCGAAATAAAAATAAATTGCAGTAAAAGTAAAATGGGGGGTTTGAGATTGATTTGATTAACAAACTACTGAAAGCAATTAAAATAAGCGAATAATAAAATAAAAGAGAAATAAATAATAAGAAAGCTCTAGTTGAAGAATTGGATCCACTTCAGTTGTTGGGATTGATCATTCACACTTAGTTTCTTTTGATTGATTCAATAGATTAGTTATGGAGATGGAAGATGCTTCTCACCACCATGTCTCTCCTTATGATTAAACCAATTAGGGAACGTCCTCTAATTAATTACTAATTAACAAATTGCCAAGGAACGTCCTTGGGTCTTAGGCATCAAACAATTGTTAATTGCATGAAGAAAGAGAGAGATCCAATCCTAACTACTCAAACGCATGAGATGTTGCTAGATCATACAATTTCCTTGGTTTTTACACCAAGTATTCTTATGTTTGAATAATCCAAGCAATTACGGATTTAAATCACCCAAACTAACATATTATTACCTTGCAATCAAGAATCAATTGGCCATATTGATCAAAACAACAAAGCAACAATGGAATTAAGCATGAGATTGTATGAATATTGAATAACAAAAGATAAACAATGTTTGATCAAGTCTCCCAATCCATAAAACAACTAAAGCATCACCTAATCTTCAACTAAGATAAAAGATTTCAGCCTCTCATGGCTGAAACAAAAATCAAAAATAAAAGAAAAGAAGAAAGGTAGAAGAAGAGATGTGAATCCCGTAGGTGTCTCCCAAGGGGAGTGTAAAGGTTGTGTGGAGGCTCCTTATATGTCTTTTTATAGTTGAAAGTGCTGCCCTAGGTCATACTTGCTGCCCAAGTAGTTGAGAGGCTGCCCAAGGTGCTGAAAAGGAAAGATTCGCGTTCCAAAATTGTTCAGAGGGAAAGAGGCGTGTGCTTGCTCTTCAAAGGGAAAGTGGCGCGCGGTCATTGAATGCGGAAGGGAAAGTGAATCTGTCCAGTCTTTTCCTTTTTAGGTGAAGCCTTCGTTTGAATTTTGAATGCTGAATGTAGAAGAGGCAAGTGTGTCTTCATGAGATCTTGCTGCCTAAATAGGAAGATATGACTGCTGCAGTGTGTGCACATCTTTGAATAAGGAAAGAAAGATCTGCGATTTGAATTTCAAATAATCTTCTGACTGGACTTTCCTTATTTGCTTTTGGTTCTGCACTTTCTTTATTTGAAAACTTTCCTTTTCTGAAAACTTTCCTTATTTGAAAACTTTTCTTTTTGGCACTTTCTATATTTGGCAATTTTAAGAGCATTTTCTCCAGATTATCTCTTTACACCTAATATCTGCAAAACATTATTAAAACCACAAAATTAAGCAGAAAAGATGTAAATAAACATCAAGAACATAATGATAAAATGGACTAAAATATGCTCTATCAGTATCATTAGTCCCCTATATTCCAAAAATCTTTAGGTCTGCTAGTCTCCTAGTCTTCTAATACGCTTTTTCTTTCTTGAGTTTGTGGTTGTATTTTGGAGTTTTCGATAGATGGGTGGTGGTTTGTTAACTTACTCTCTCAATTTTTAAGTTTTCGGCCTTCTAGCGCATCAGTGTTGGTTTTCGATGGACCAGTTCACTTTTCGAGTTTTCTATCTTAGCGTGGTAGCTCGCTAATGTTTCCTTTCTATTGGTTTTCAGTGATGCTCTTCGGGTTTGCGACCTTCTAGTGCGCCTGTGTTGGTTTTCAGTGGACCAGTCACCCTTTTTGGGTTTTCAGTCCTAGTATGGTAGCACTTCTGTGTTTCCATTCTATTAGCTTTCGAGGATGCTCTTTGGGTTTTTGGCCTTCTTATGGTAGCACGTTGGTGTTGGCTTTCGGTGGATCAGTCCCCCTTTTTGGGTTTTCGATCTTCACGTGGTAGCACGCTGATGTTGGTTTTCAGTGGACTCTTCCCCCTTTTTGGGTTTTCAGTCTTAGCATGGTAGCACGCTAGTGCTGGTTGAGTTATTTTTTCCACTGCATTGGTGGCCCAACATTGATAAGATCTGGCATCATACTGCCATGGTACCATGTTGATGAGGGCACTCATAATGCCTCACGGGCTATTGGTTGGTTGACTTATTTTTCAACTGTATTGGCGGCTTGATGTTGATAAGATCTGGTACCATGCTGCCATGGTATCATACTACCATGGTATCAATTGCTGATGAGGGCGCTCATAATGCCTAAGGGGTAACTAGTTTGGCTAACTTATTTTCCTCCTATATTGGCGGTTTGACTTTGATAAGATTTAGTACCATGCTGCCATGGACGCTCATAATGCCTAAAGGCAATTGGTTGGCTGACTTATTTCTCCTCTGCATTAGCGACTTGACGTTGATAAGATTTGGTATCATGTTGCCATGGTATCAGTTGTTGATGAGGGCATTCATAATGCCTAAGGGACAATTGGTTTGGTTTGTAACACCCCTTACCCTATCAAAGAGTAGACAGAGCAAGGAATGTCACAAACTATACCTTTTTAGATATATCACAACTAATCAATTACCTTTATCTGTAAATACCAAGTTTTAAGGTAATGCATGTAAATTTCATCAAATAAATGTGAGATTTTAAACCAAAAAGTTAACAGAGTCTCATCTGTTTCATTAATATTTCAAACTGTAGCACATGAAAAACACATGAAAAATTATCAACTGATATTTGACATCTTACTATTCTTTGATTACATAACCTTTACAACATAACCGTTACAACTCACTCTATTAAATATGTACATGCCAAAATATAACTGCACTATGACTCAGAGACTCAAAACAACCAGCTATGATAATGGCCTTGGTATCTGATGTAGATCTCTGATGAACTTCACGTGCCTACGTTATCTACAACCTGCGTGAGGTAAAAACCAACACGCTGAGCTAATGCTCAGTGGGTGATAACAACAAATAACAGAGTAAAACAAACAAGCTCGCATAAATAGATAATCAAGTAAACAATTACAAGCTAGTAGATGTAAACATGTTAACATTCACCAATAAGTTCACAAAATCAAGTATTAATCTTAATTAAGATCTTAGCCCTTATAACCACATAGTAGGATCGACTAGGTAGATAAGGAGTTATAACGGTAGGCACAGGGTGCCGAACGGTAGGCTCAGAGGCCAAAACTGTGATAGCAGGGCTTTGTGGCCATGCTTATGAGGTACCAAATATGTAACCTCTAATATAGATCATGTATCGGTAGCAGTACTGCGCACTCTGTATGTTTATATGGCATGCCATACCCTTAAGCTAACCTCGACTCCTATTACGTTTACTAGGGCCAAGTATCATTAACTCAATGTATCAATATAAATGCATGTCATTTGAAGCTATTTGATTTCTGTTTCCAAAGTACATATATCATATGCCAAGGTTTACAATATGGAAAACTCATGGCAAAAGTGCAAAACTTTATTGACTTAGCATTTCAATATAGAAAACTACATTCTGCCATATAGTGCATAAACTTTTCAAGCAGTTTAGAGTTACAATTTGACTCTCTTTACCATGTTTCAATTTAGTTTTCAAACTTTCAATATTCATAGATTGACCTACTAAACTCTTTACCATGTTTCAATTTAGTTTTCAAACTTTCAATATTCATAGATTGACCTACTAAACTATACATTTAGCATTTAAAAGTACTTTTCACTTAAGCAAGCATGACGGATGTGAACAAGCACCTCAAGCAAGCACGTCGGGAAACCCTAAGCACCTCCCGTAAGTGACTCGTTCCCGACTCGCTAATCACACTGTCTGCTTTATTTCTGGATATGTCTGTTTCTTTATTTGAGTTTTCTATAATTCAGTTATTAGCAGATTAGAGTTAAGCTAGCACCTCCCCTAATGCCACTTACTCTAGGAATGAAATAGCCTAAAGATGGCACTACTCTACCTATGGGTTTGAGGATGTTACATGGTTGACTCGTTTTCCCCCTGCATTAGCGGATTGACATTGATAAGATCTACTACTATGTTGCCATGGTCTCATGCCACCATGGTATCAGTTGCTAATGAGGGAGCTCTTTTATCGCCTAGGGGCACTCTTATGTCGCTTAAGGACGCTCTTACGTCGCTTAAGGACACTCTTACGTCACCTAAGGAAGCTCTTACATCGCCTAAATGCGATTCGGTTGCTTAAAGGAGTGCTCTTATGTAACGACCTGAAAACCGGACCGCTACCGGCGCTAGGATCCAGATCGACTTAAGGTCGTCGGGACCCGTAGCAAGCCTATTATACATTCTGTATACCTGCTAAAATCCCGAACATGATCAACATTTTCATAAAAACTTTAAACTTTTCATACACCAAGCTTGACCTTTGCATGCACCAAAACTGAATACATAAAAATCCCATACTAGAGCCCTCATCAAATGCTCTAGTTGGGTCAACATTTCATACATCAAGCTTGGTTCAACACGTCTCATCATTTAAAACATTTACATAAAGATCATGTACAAAAAGGATTACAATCTACCAATAGGGCCAAGCACAATACTATCCACAAAACATTACATGTCCACTACTAATCTATTATAAAGACTATACCATCAACCTTGGCGACCTCCCGCACTACCTCTGATCCTGCAAACCTGGGGGTTAGAGAAGGGGTGAGCTACTAGAGCCCAGTGAGCAAAACATAAAATAATTTAATAATCATATGCTCGTATGGAATGCGTCACAGCACAGACAATATACATCAAGGATAGACTGACCCAAAAATCCCTCTACTCTGTACCCAGCCCTCGATGGAGCTCCTCAGGACTTCTTTACATACATAAGTTGTGTGCCAGGGGCGTAGAATGGTAGCCCTGGTCTTTCATTACATAACATAATATCTAGAGGGCTAATGGGTCGTCCTGTTGTCCATCCACATCAACAACCAATTATGCAATACGGCATATTCGTGAAATCTAATGCATCCAACCTATTTCATATACATGATACATGAACATGCTTAAAACATTTGATTTCTTGAAATAAAAGATTAGTTTAGTTCTACTCGCCTCTGGCTGACACTGGAACAGCTAACTCACTGTTGGCCTTCTCGGTTCTTTGGGTCCGATCCTACACAGGTGGACTCAAATGAGGGGCCAAACAAACTCTAACATGACTCTAAACAACTCTCCAAAAACCCCGTAAATATCACAAAACATGCATAGAAAACAGGCAAAGGAAGGCTGGGCAGGGGACTTTCGTCGGCAGGTTCGGCGGTCGAAGGTCCCTACAGAGTCGAAAGTCAGGCACTTTCAGGGGCAAGGTTCGGCGACCGAAAGCCTTCACAGACCTGAAAGTCACCCACTTTCGGGGGCAGGTTCGGTGGCCGAAACTCCCCTCCAAAGCCGAAAGTCCAACTTTCGGGGGCGAGTTTAGGCGGCCAAAACTGCCTCCTTTGGCAGGTTCGGCGACCGAACCTGGGTCTTCCTGGGTGACAGAACCCGATTCTGCCTCGCCCATTCAGCCACCAAAACATCCCAAAACATACATCCAACTATTCTAAAACATGCATACACACTTCAACATGCATAAGGGGTATAAAACTAGCCTAAACCCCAACAAACAACACATTTATCATTAAACTAACATAAACCCTAACATTTTACAACTAGCCTAAACATGCATCAAAACCCCTTAACCCTTCCTAAAACTTACTTAAAAGCATAAGAGAAGATGAGGATCTACACTTACCTCTTGAAGACCAAGGGTAGATGCGACCCAAACTTGGAGATGAGGAGCAAACGAGCTCCGGAGGTCTCCAAGCTTCAAAACTTTGGATTAAACTTAAAATCTTCAAAAACAAGATAGAAACTCATAAAAATTATGAGAGACTTGAAGGAAAAGCACAAGATCGACAAGGGATGGCGGAGACTCACCTTGCCCGGAAATGGAGAGAGAAAACTCGCCCATTTTCAGACAGGGGGCCCTTTATAGGTGGCTAGCCAGACCACCTTCGGGGGCCAAAAGTGCCTCCGCATCTGCCCCATGTTCGGCGGCCGAACCTGGGTTTTTCCCTCAAGCTCTTTTCTTTTTCATTTTTAAAACTTTAACTCAAAAACTTAGTATTAAAACCATAAAAAGCATTTTGTAAAAACATATTTTACCCTTCTAGAGGTCTCGGCATCTGAGATTCCGGATTCCAATGGAGATTCCGTCGGAAGGTTGGAATTATGACGCTGGAGTCTAGCCAGGTATTACATCTTATATCGCCTAAATGGGCAAGTAGTTGCCTAAAAGAGTGCTCTTACGTCGCTTACGGGTGCTCTTATGTTGTGTAAGTGGACAAGTGGTTGCTTGAAAGAGCACTCTTACATCGTCTAAGGGCGCTTTTAGGTCATTTAAGAGCGCTCTTACATCACTTAAGGGTACTCTTACATCATCTAAGTAGGCAAGTGGTTGTCTGAAAGAGCGCTCTTACATCGCCTAAATGGGCAAGTAGTTGCCTTTGCCTGAAGAGGCGCTCTTATGTCATCTAAATGGGCAAGTAGTTGCCTGAAAGGGTGCTCTTATATCTCTTAAAGACGCTCTTACATTACCTAAGTGCCAAAATAGATGGTAGGACAACTTGGTGCCTAAAAATTTATTCTTTTATTTAGTAAGAAAATATTTCAATTTTTTCCTAAGTTTAAAATGAAACAAAATAATAAAAAAAAAATTAACTATTGATAAAATTTCTTGAGATAAGCGCTTGGAATATCTTTCCTATTCAAGTCTACTAGCTTATAAGCTCCTGGCCTGATTACTTTGGTCACCTAGAATGGTCCCTCTCAATTGCACATCAACTTGCATGGCCTGCGTTACCCTTCTCCTGTCGCCTCTATCTCCTAGTATCCCCTTTCCATCTTGGAATCTCTTCTCATCTCTTTTATCTGCCTTCTGGGCTTGCCTTGTGTCATCTAGGCAGGTGTATTTTTGGGGCCCTTTCCATCAACCGGTGATAGTCTCTAGCCAGGTTTTTTATTAAAGATTCCATGAATCTTGTATTATGACACCCCCTTTTTATCGCTTCACAGACCGTTTCCTGATTCAGGTTATCTACTTGAATTACTTCCACATTAAATCTATCTATATAGCTTCTAAGAGACTCATACTCCCCTTGCCTTACCTTCTGAAGGTCAGAAGATAACTTCTTGGCAGGGATACATTTGATGAATCTTTGTTTGAAGGCATAAGCTAATTCCTTAAAGTCATGAATGGAGTTAGCTGGAAGGAGTTGGTACCACTTTTATGTCAATCTAGTGAGAGTATAAGGAAAAGCCATGCACAACCATGTCATTGATGTTCTGGAGGAGCATGGTTGTACAGAAGTTAGTTAGGTGGCTAAGCGAACCAGTCTTCCTATCGTACTTGTCCAAAGATGGTAGCTTGAATTTGTCTAGGAAAAACTCAGCTAGTATCTCAGTAGAAAAGGGAGAAATATCTCCAATTCTAAAGTTATTGTCCAATTGCTCTTTTAGATTCTCCTTACAGCATCCATCAATCTTGCCTCTAGATGCCCGCCTTATTAGTTTCTGGTTTTCGTTTCTATAGTTTTGCGACTATCCGTCATCCTCTCCCATGTATCATCCTTATTGTTCTTAACGCGAATACCATGGTTTCCTTGTGAGATGTCATCTCCTTCTCATTTTTTTAAGAGTTTCATCAACGTTCTCAATTTCTCTAAAAGTTATTCTCGCATCAAATATTCATCTCCAATACACTCTTCCATACTTGAACTCCTTATTGCCTTCTTTGGTTGTACCGTTGTTATCCATTATCACGATTAGAGGTGAGGAGATCATGTATCACCCAAGGAAAGAATCGAGGCAAACAATCACGAAATTTATATTCATATGAGAAAATTTTTCGGTTTCCAAAAGTGGAGCTAATGATGCTACTTCAATCCTTCCTTCGAATAATGGATCTACAAAATAACAAGAATACCGGGTGGTTTAATAGGCAAAACCTCTAATACTTAAGTCAATAAGAGATTTAAGATGAATTTAGAGAAAAGATCAGATAATGAAATTATACATACTTGAATTACACATACTTGAAAGTTGTCCGTTTATATAACTTGTTGATAATTTTATCCTAATAGAATTCGAAATCTATTATTGAGTTCTGGTAGAATAAAAATTCCTTCCTTAACTCTTATTTAGGATTATGGTCTAAAATGGGTTATGAGATAGCCCGTTCGGATCCTTGAATCATGAGCTTCTTTCTATTGGACTTTTGAGCTTTATTCTTCTAATGTCCTCTATATCAATATCACTTAAATATAAATATTTATTTTATAAATAATAATTTTTTTTTACATTGAAAGTATTTTTTAAATACATTTTTAATATATTCACAATTTTTTAAATCTAAACTTTACACAATTCTTTTACCATTAAAAATTATAAATTAAAATGAACACTATTTTTTAAACAATTAATAAAATAATATAATAAATTTCTTAATATCAATTATAAATGCATTAAATTTTAGTACATGATATTAAATTAAAATTTAAATAAAACAATTAGTAAGTAAGAAAACACAAACATATTTGAAGTTAAAATAAATAAATAAAAAGATTTAAAGAAAAGAAAATTGGAGTTTTTAAGAGCTAATTAAATAAAAAAAGAAAAGAAAACTAGAGTTTTTAAGAGCTAATTAAATAATTTTGATATAAATGGTTTTAACCGAAACCAGTTCTTGCAAAATCTTAATAATTTTAATAAAATTTATTTTTAAGTCAAAATCAATTTTTATGAGAATTCAAAAAAATTAAATTTTTATATTTTTATTTTTGCTAAACATAAAATTTAAGAAAAAAGAATTCAATTTTTTTAAATTTTTTTAAAATTTATTATTTCAAACAAGGCTATGTGAATGACTTCATTGAATAAATGGCAATAACATATAATAATCTCCTCTCTCATATCATCAAATTCAATTGGAAGGTACCAAGTTAAAGAAGATATTTAATTGTAAGCAAAAAAAACTTACTTATACCCGTCTTATTATAAACTTAGAATATAAACGTGTAAGTTATATGTAAATTTTATATAATAGGATTCACGTATTTGTTTTTTAAATCTATATAGATGAAATCTAAATAAAAAATGATCTTTAATTGTGACCACTTAGAAAGGGAAAAGCAAAAGAAGAAAGAAAGAGAGAAGTATTAAAAGTAGTGGATACCAATAGAGTAGTATTTAATAAAAGGGATAAGCAGGAAGAAGCTTAGAAAAATTTACTTGATTCATGCAATGGATGTGCAAAGCAAGGAGAAGTTGACAGTGCTTCTTGTGAATCTCTTGGGGTGAGCGTGGAATGGATTCTTCTCAGGGGACTGCTCTTCTTTGGGACCATCTGTGGGAAGTAATGGACAGCCCACTTGAGAGTTTGGAAAATATAATTAATGCTTCTTTTACCACAAAAAAAAAAAAAAAAAAAAGAAGGAAAGTTTTTCTTTACCAGGAGGATATATGTTACATTTATACACTGACGTTGCTGAAACTTCTATCACTTAAAGGTGTGTGTTTTATGATTTCTACTAAAATAATAATTAGTAAAATTTTTTAAGAACTAAATACTAATTTTTTCCTAAATTTATTTCCCTCACAGGAAAACCAGAAAACCAAAAATCCAAGAATATTAGGAGAAACTATTTTGTGAAATTTTATATATAAAACAATTAATTCAAGTAGATCACCAAACAAGCAAATCAGGAAAAAAAAAAAACAAATAATTATATTGACTATGCATAAGACAACAAGTGTCAAAAGTCTTTCATTTTGATTACCAAAATCCAACATTTCCAATTTTGGGCCAATGGAAACAATTGAACCTCAAATGGCAATGGCATTTACTCAATTTTCCTTCATAAATTACCAAAAAAAATTGACACTAACAGAGATTTTTATTTGTGGATTACAGAAAGCAGAAATATTCTAATATTTATTTTTGTATTGATTTTCAGAGAGTCAAAAGGATTATTGATTGCCCAAAAAGCTTCAAGGCATGGAATGGAGGAGTGGGGCTTTTGCTACAAAAGGCAAGAAATGCAAGCTTCCTTGTTAGTGATTCCCATTAATGTTGCTTCCATTTTCTCCTAAATAAAACAAAAACTCTGGCTGTGCAACAGAGAGAAAGAGAGAGAGAGGGGTCCATAGACTCTAATATTGTCCTCTCTTTTATTGTCTTTAAACTTTACAGCTGTAAGCAAAAATAAAAGAGCAGAAGAAAAAAAATTTTACATGGGGATTTTGCTATATGGTACATCCATGTGATTTACTTATGAAAAAATAATAAGTAGACCATTTCTCTTTTTCTCTCAATCTCTGCCATGAATAATGAGCACTAGGCATGCTGTCTATATACACTCTACCAAAGCTTAAAGTAGAGGGGGAAAATAAATAATGAACCTTATATAAACATCTCCCAATAATTTGAAAGATTTTGTCTCCCAAATTCAAAATCCCCACCTTTCACCTTTTTAACATTTTTAGAGAGTTCAACATTAAACTATTATAAAAAGAAGAATCAACTCATTCTTTTATTATTATTATTATTTTAATTCAAATAGTCCAAATAGTTTGGTGTGGATAGTTAATTTTGAATATTTCTATTAATATAAAATCCAGTGATAGACTTAGGTGGAGGGCGAGGAGCTTGACCCCCTTCCCCATCTTTTTTTTTTAATTATATATATATGATTTGTTTAATATTTTATTAATTTAATTCTAAATTTTTTTTCCAAATTTAGAAATAATAATTTTATTAAATTTAATTTTTAAAATTAATTTTACTATCCATTATGAAAATAGAAAACTTTAAAGTAAAAATAAAAATTGTTTATAACTCAAAACTTTGTTATTGTATTACATTTATTATTGTATTTTAAAATAGTGATTTATTTATTTTTATAATTGATAAAAAAAATTGTTAAAATTATAATTTATTAAATATGAAATAAATTATTTATTAAAATATTTTATTACATATAATATGAAATTAAAATTTTTTATAATTTTAAATTATATAAAATTAATATATTAAAAATAACAATGTCCCAATTGCTGTTTAAATACAGTGATGTAGTTGACATGTTCTGCTAGTATCAAAACATATGGACATATACAGGATTATTCACGGAACTATAAACCTTTTGAAAAATATAATACAATAATTATAAGGAATAATGATTTAAAAAATATTAAACTATTCATATTTTAAATTATAAAAATAAATTAATATATTTTAAATTAACGACTTAATCTATTTGTAAGTTATCGTTAAATTTAAATATTACTATCTAGTTAGTAGAAAAAATTAATATTTTAATATAATTGATCATTATTCAAAAAATTAAAATTTTATAAATTTCAATAATTATATTTTAAATTTTTTAATAAATATATTCTAAATCAGTTTTTCAATTTAGTTTAATTTTTAATTTTATTTTATTTTATTTTATAATTTTATATTTCATATTTTTAAAAATTAATACCTCATTTTTCAATTTTTTTTTTATTATAGATCATGAGTGTTGGGATAACATTAACTTAATAAATCAAGAAGCACAATTTTTCTACTTGAAAAATTAATTATATTTATTATATTTATTTTAATTAAATTGAAAATCAATAATTAATTTAATGAATTTAAAATAACTAAATTCATTAAATAAAATATAAATTATAGTCATACATTAAAATAAACTTAGCTATTTTTTATTAATTAAACTGATCGTTGACTTTCCGCTCTATTAAAGTGAATATAATAAATATAATTAATTTTTTAAGTAGCAAGAATCATAAATTTAAATTTTGATTTAGTAATGTATTATTAACACAACAATTATAATTAATAACTATGCAAAAAGTTATAATTAGTATAAAAAAAATAGAAAAATTAATTATCGACTTTTAAAAATTATTATCTAAAATTATACATAAATCGAATTAAAATTAAAAATTAAAAAAATTGATTGGAGTATATTTATTAAACATAAATTAATGTATAATTGTTAAAATTGGTAAATTTTGAATTTTTTTAATAATTATTTAATTAAATTATATTAAAATATTAATTTTTTATATTGACGAAGATAACATGACATTTACACTAAATTTAACAGTAATATATAAATAAATTTAAATACTTAGTTTATAATATATTAATTAATTTTTATAATTTGATTACATGTAAGAATAGTGCAGAATTTTTTTTACTATTATCTTTAATTATAATGGTAGCTAGAAATGAGGTATGATTATAATGGTAGCTAATGGCTCACTCCTCTTAATTTCTTTTTCATTCTTTATTTTTTTGATGGACTAATTTTGATTATGTTGTCCTTTTGATTTGTTGAGAGTATTCATTGGCAGTTCAGGACTTGCAATGTTTTACTTTCATGATTATATGATTATGGACTGCAGAGGAAATGTTAATAATTTTTACCCATAGTCATCCACTTCAAATTTATTTCATTTTCATCCACAATTTTAATGTATTTTAGTAAAATTAAAAAATAAATTTAAAATAATAACTCTAATTTATTATTTTATATATTTTAACTGTAATTATAAATTAATATTAATAATTTGAAAACCCTGCATATATTTTTACTGCTAAATTTAAGAGAATAATTTTATTATTTTTTTATAATAAATAAAAACTGTAGTTAAAATTATGATTTTATTGAATAAAAAATAAATTATTTATCAAAATATGTTATTATATATATTTTTTATATAATAATTTTAAATTATTGTCAAACTCTTATTTTAATCGTATTAAATTAATAATTTAATAATTGTTACGAACGTTATCTCAATCTTAAAATATAATAGTTTACTCATAAAAATTCTTGCAATATATATATTTCCTTAATTTTTTCACTCTTTTCAATAGTTTTTATGTTTATATTTATGATGATTATTATTTATGAAATTATTTATTTTAATAAAATTTTTATTTCTTGAACTATAAATCAAATTATATGATACGTTGATTATTGAATCTGGTTATCTAGATTTCAATTTAGATTCCCGAAATTCATTCCCACTTTTGCTAGCTAAAATAGGGTCAATTGATATTGATTAACCTTCTTGTTATAAATTTTCTAGAACTATATATATGAAATATAATAGCTTGAGAATAATTAAATCATTTTTTAAAGTTATAATATTATGAGTTTTGAGTTCTAAAAATAAATAATTGAATTTTAATAAAATTAATAATTTAATTTTATAAGTTATCCTAGATTTTGAAAGCAATAATTTAATTTTATAATTATTTAATGTGAAAAAATTGCATATAAATATTAATGAAAGATTTAAAAAAAATATTTCACCACTAATTTAATAAGATAGAAAAAAAAACACATTCTTTAAAAAAATTAATAATTAAGAAGTTTTAAATCAATCGAATCAAATTAATTTAAAATTTTGATTTGATTTTTTTATACAGATCGATTCGGTTTTTAATTTTAAAAATCTTAATTATTTTAGTTTGATTCAATTTTGATAAAAAAATTAAAAAAAATTGAACTAAATCGATTAGTGATAATAGTATATTATTCTCAATAATATAGATAGATTAATTCATATAGAGATTAAAATATTTTAATTAAATTTTAAAATACTAAAAGGGAAGGATAAAAAATAAAAAAATTATTAAAAATTTAAATTCATCAAATCGAATCGAATCAGATCGATTCAGTTCAATTCGATTTTTGATCAAAATAGATTCGGTTCGATTTATATAAATATTAAAATTTTAATTTTTAATTTATTCAGTTCGATTCAATTTAAACCAAACTGATTGAATGTTGTTTTAAAATATAGGTATTGTTAATCTCCTTATATATTCTCAATTATTAAAATATTTCGCATTTTTATGACCGAAATGTTTAGAAATTTTCATTTGTAGCAAATCTTTTTCCAATTAAAGAAATGTTTAATACCCTAAAATTAAGCACTTATAAATTCATGTCTTATAAATATATCTTAACATATCTGTAGTTTATGCTATATTATATAATAAAATTATAATATTATTTTAATTATATTTTTAAATAATTTATATAGATTATTAAATGTTTTTAAAATTAAAAGTATCTTAAATTTTTTTCGATAAAATTAAAGAGTATAAATAAATATTTAGCATTTTCTTTTACTATATAAGTAATCCAGCTTATCACAATCCATATTATGATTAACTAATTATGTATTAGATTAATTAACATAACTTAAAAATTCTAAAAAGGATGATAATTACCACGATTTCCACACATGCAACTGAGGGAAGAAAAAAAAAAAAAGAATTCTTGATGAATTGTTATACTGTGAATTGGTTGTCATGCACTCCTCAAATTGAATAGATTCCAAGAAAAATAATAGTACACGTGAAAAAAGTAAGAGAAAACCCATGTAAGAAAGAACGGGAATATTAAAGAAAGGAGGAAATAAAGGGGAAAAAAAAATACCAAAAGCTTGAGCATGCTGAAATTAGAATACACTAAAGTACTATGAATATCTCTTTTGTTTTTCTTGTCAAAAATAAATATACACATATACACGCTTTAAAAATAATAATATAAACTATGAACGTAGAAAGATTAATTGGAGTTTAAACTTGTGTTTTTATTCACAAATGACTCTGCTTAAATAGAGATATCAGCAAATACCATATGTTATAAAGATAATATCACATAACTATACACTTATCAATATACACGTTTTGTGACCAAACCAAACCTTATCACTCTGCTTAATACTCCCCCACAAGATTGGGGTACCACTTCGAACACCAATCTTGAATATGTTTGAAACAAACATCTGCTTTGATAGAGGTTTAGTTAAAAGTTCCGCTAATTGGTCTTTAGATGATACATGTGCTATGCATAACTTCTTCTTTTGCACCAAGTCGTGCACAAAATGTATATCAATCTCAATGTGTTTCATTCTCAAGTGATACACAGAATTTTGACAAGCATACATTGCCAAAATATTATCACAAAAAAGTGTAGGATATAAAGTTGAGAGTCTCGAATACCCAAGCTCAGAAAACACAGACCTCACCCACATTATTTCAGATGTTGCAGATGCTACTGTTCGGTATTTGGCTTCCGTAGAAGACCTAGCAACTAACTTTTATTTTCTCGAAGACTAGAAAATTGGAAGCGAACCAATATACAATATAAACCCAGTGGTAGAAAACCTATCTGAGGGATCACCCGCCCAATCTGCATCTGAAAATGCATGAAAATTTAATGAAGATTGTGGAGTAACTAATATAATATGATCAATGGTTGACTTCAGATAGCGAAGCAGCCTTTTCAACGCATCCCAATGAGCTGTTGTTGGACTTTACATGAATTGAGATAATTTATTAAAGAGAAACAAATATCAGGGCGAGTCCAAGTGAGATATTGCAAGGCACCAACAAGCTTTCGAAACTCTGTAGCTTCAGCAACTAAATCTAATGATACATTTTTAACCAATTTAGTTGTTGTAGCAAATGGAGTACTCACCGGTTTCGCACCGTCCATTTTGGTAGTCACTAACAATTTATGAATATAGTGATGTTGTGACAAGAATAGGCCATCTTTGCATGGATGTATATCAATACCCAGGAAAAAATTCAAAGGTTGCGGTTCTTTTAAGAAAAATCGGGCTGCAAGCTCACCAATAAATGAATTTATGAACAATTTACAACTCCCTGTAAGAAGTAAATCATCAACATATATCAAAAAGAAGCAAACCACATTAGCCTTGAAAAATATAAATAGTGAATGATCACATTTAGATTGAATAAAACCAAACTGCAATGCACAATCCCGCAAAGCTTGGTACCAAGCCCTTGGTGCCTGACGAAGACCATATAAAGCCTTTACAAGCTTACAAACATACTCCGGTCTAGTCGAATCAACAAATCCAGGAGGCTGCTTCATAAAACTTCTTCCTATAAGGGTCCATGCAAAACGGCATTATTGATGTCCAATTGACAAATGTCCCACCTATTTATAACTGCAACTGTAAGGACAATACGAATAGTGGCAGGTTTCAAAATAGGACTAAACGTATCCCCACAATCAACTCCTGGTCTTAACTATATCCTTTGGCAACGAGTCGCGCTTTATATTTAGCAAGTGAACCATCCGGATTCTTCTTGACTCGAAAAACCCACTTGCAGCCAATCAAATTCTGACTACTATCTGAAGGAACCAAAAGCCAATTACCATTAGTAATTAAAGCATTATATTCAGCAGACATGGCTGACCACCATTCAAGAACATTTAAGACATGTGTCACACATGAAGGTTCAATGGAAGGAGGTAAAGGATGCTTTGTAAGTGTATGAAGTATTTTAGGCTTGAAAATGTTATTCTATGACCTTGTGCGCATAGGATGAGTACACACAACTGCACTAGAAGCAGCAAACGAAGACTCTAATAGAGGAGGAGGTTGGATGGACGATTCTGGTATAGGAGGAAGGAACGATTCAGAAGACACGACTGGAAGCGTAGACCTGGTTTCGACCGAAATTGTGGACCCATTGTCGACTGACTGAGAAACAATAGAAGACTCAATGGAAGAAGACTCAAAAGCAAAATTTGAAAGACTTATACTCGAACGAGATGGATAAAACGGGACTAATGCTAAGGGATCTTCATCAGAACTTGATTGATAATTGTACCAAGAATTAGAATTACTCTAAACTTGTAACATTTGACTCCGACTAGGAAATTGATTTTCAATAAAAACGACATGACGAGAAACATAAACCTGACCTGTAACATAATCAAAACACAAATAAGCACTCTGTCATAATGAATACCCAAGAAAAATACAAGGTTTCAACTTCTCATCAAATTTAGTTTTGGTATAAGGTCGAAGACATGCATAGCATAAACAACTGAAAACTCGTAAACTAGAATAATTTGGTTGCTGCTTAAAAAGCTGAAAGAATGGTGAATAATAATTTAGAATTGGAGTCGGCAACCGATTAATTAAATAGGTTGCTTCTTGGAAAGCATACGACCAAAATTTTGGAGGTAAAAACGCATGGTGAAGGAGAGTAAGCCCTGTTTGCCTATGTCGTCTTTCAGCAGTTCCATTATGATGTGGGGTATGGGAGGAGTTTGAAGATGAGTTATACCACTAGCCTGAAATATGGATTTCAAAGTAATAAATTCCCCTCCCCCATCAGTATAAACTGAAGTAATTTTTGAAGAAAAATGATTTTCGACAAGTTTTTGGAATGCTGGGAAAATTAAAGAAACGTCTGACTTTGCTATCAATGGATAAAACCATATGTACTTTGTAAAATGGTCCACAAATATCAAATAATACTTAAAACTATCAATAGATTCAACAGGAGCAGGTCCCCATAAATCTGAATACAATAATTCTAAAGGACGAGTACTTTTCAACGATGATGTATCAAAAGCGAACCTATGACTCTTATTACAACGACATGAATTGCAATTAAAAACTTCATCAGACGAAACAGGTAACTTAAACTTAGACAAAACAAATTTAGAAATTTTTTAGGCAGAATGACCCAAACGTTGATGCCAAAACAACGACGAAGCACGAATAGTAAGACAGGCTGTTGGAAGAGACAAAGCAGAACAAATCCTTGACAAGAATGAGAGACGATATAATGAATTCTTAATTTGCCCCCTTATGATTATCTCCCGCGGATAGATCCTTTACAAGAAAACAATAAGAAAAATTTCAATTGACACATTATTTGCTAGACAAAATTCAGATACAGAGATAAGATTTTCTTGTGACTGAGGAACACACAAAACATTCTGAAGTGAACATGATTTTAATGGAAAAGAAAGAACATGTGAACCAACATGTGTGATATGCAAACCTGAACCGTTGGTTAAGTGCAATTCATCAAGGCCATCATATGGAGCATGCAAAGAGAGATTTTGCAAGTCATTTGTCACATGGTGAGAAGCTCCTGTATCAAGTACCTAGGTGTTGTTTTGTGTAGTATTAGAACTTACATGATTTGCACGAGGTCAAGGAAAATTATTTCTGAAGTAGTCTTTAGCACGGAAGCATTGACGAGCACTATGACCCGATCATTCACAGATTTGGCACTGAATCGTGGACCCACCAGCCGCTAGTTTAGAAGCAGATTGTGAGACACGAAAGTTTTGACCACTAGAAGACCGAAACCCTTAATTATCACTCCTTCGATTAGAGGTCCTTTTCCGAACATTATTTGCAATAATCGAAACTGAATCAAGAGAAGCTTCTGATCGTTTAAGATACAGTTCATGAGACAGAAGTTTATCCTCAAGCTCCTCGAACGAAATTATGAAATCTCTTGCACGAACTACTACTGGAATTTCTTTAAAATCACTCCCAATTCCATTTAGAACATGAATCACAAGATCAACAGGGGACACAAGACTTCTAGCTAAAGCTAGACTACTGGAATTTCTTTAAAATCACTCCCAATTCCATTCAGAACATGAATCACAAGATCAACAGGGGACACAAGACTTCTAGCTAAAGCTAGGTCCTCAGACACATTCTTAACAGTTTGCAAATACTCAGATACAGACCTTGTTTCTCGCTTCAGATTAGAAAGCTTCTCACGAAGAGAAAGAAGTCTCTTTGCAGATTTGTTTGCAAAAGAAGTCTGAATTCTTTCCCAAGCATCGGTTGAAGTCTGCACGGAAGAGACAACATGCATAGTAGAAAAACTTGTAAAAGCTATGATGGCAGCCAATATTAACTGATCTTAACATACCCAAATTCATAATCGCTATTTGGAACATCCACAGCTTCATTTGAACCATCCTTTCCTTCTTGACGAATAACCAGAGAAGGAGACAATAGCGTTCTGTCAACATAACCAATCAGATTATAACCATGCAAGACAGGAACTACTTGTGCACGCCAAGTAGGATAATTTTGAGATGTAAATTTCAATGGAAACTGAGATGAAGTAAAAGAAATCAGAGTCTTGCCGGATGAATGAACAGTATTAGAAGTACTGGAAGAGGATGTCATTTTTGAAAAAAGACGTAAAATGAAAAATGGCAGAAGAAAATGAAAAGACAGAAACTAGATTGGATAAAAACTTTTTGTTTTTAATGCTCTAATACCATATGAATGCAGAGAGATTAGTTGGGGTTTAAACTTGTATTTCTATTCACAAATGATTCCCCTTAAATAGAGATATCAACAAATACAATCTATTATAAAGATAATATCACACAATTATACACTTATCAATATACACATTTTGTGATCAAACTAAACCTTATCACTCTGCTTAATATAAACTTTATAGTTCAGTGGGTAATACCATTCATTTTTAAACTTTGCTTAGATTATGATGTTAATCCAACTTTGGCTTTTTCCTTTTTGAAGATAAAAAAGAAAAAATTATTTCTTATATCCTGATTTGAAAATACTTTTTATCATACTTTTGAAATGTGATAAAATTTACATTATTTTTTTAAAATTAATTATTATCACATTTTAAAATTGCGGTAACATGAGCGCTTGCGAAAAATTTCTACATGCGACTGCATTTCTAAAAGTGCAGTTTGACAGCACTTTACAATTGTGGTATGTCTTTACCACATTTTACAAGTGAAGTATTTTTTTTTTTAATTTTTTTAAATATTTAAATTGTTTTAAAAAAATAATAATTTTTTTAAATTATATTTATGTAAAAAAATTATTGAGTTGAAAATTTTATATTTTATTTTAATTCTAAATGTTTAGGAGTATATGAAATTTAATGTTTCTAAATATATAATAGTTGTATTATTATTTATAATGTAGTCTGAAGGTTGTATATTTAAAATTATATTTTGTTAAATTTTTAATGATATAAAATAAAATATTTTAATAATATAAAATAAAATATTAAAATTAATTTATAAAATAAATATTAGAAAAATAAAATAATTAAAATATTTATGAATTGTGGAAAATAATAAAAGTAAATTATTAAATTTATAAATAATAATGTTAATAAATATTACTAAGAATGATGCAAGTATTCTCATGTACTATATAGACGCTCCTTCTTTCATATAGACGCTCCTTCTTTCATGTAGACATCGAGTTTTATATGGTCGGCGGTCACCACTTATATCGTCACCTTTAATAAAAGGATTATTATTAGTTGAGATCATAAAAACGTTAAAATCAGGTTCCTATTGTGATAGTAAAAAGATATCATCATGTGATTAAAATAAATTACGATCAGATATAAAATAAAATATTTTAATAATATAAAATAAAATAAAATACTAAAATTGATTTATAAAATAAATATTAGAAAAATAAAATAATTAAAATATTTATGAATTGTGGAAAATAATAAAAGTAGATTATTAAATTTCTAAATAATAATGTTAATAAATATTACTAAGAATAATGCAAGTATTCTCATGTACTATATAGACGCTCCTTCTTTCATGTAGACATCGAGTTTTATATGGTCAGCGGTCACCACTTATACCGTCACCTTTAGTAGAAGGATCATTATTAGTTGAGATCATGAAAACGTTAAAATCATGTGCCTATTGTGATAGTAAAAAGATATCATCATGTGATTCAAATAAATTATGATCAGATGCAACATTAAAGAAGTGTTGTCCCGACGTGTATTGTACAAAGTGTCCGAAAAAATGTTGTGATCCTAGGCTGGATAAAGAAATATCCACAAAATGTCTAGCAGAGAATATATTAACGGAATTAGTATGTCAGGCAAAAGCATCAAAAGTAATACCTCCTAGGATCTGCATCTAATATGGATGATCTTAAATACCAGGCTGCTAGAAGGACCACTGCGTGGATTATTTGAAGTGTAGGCATAAGACTACTAGGCGTCCAGGTAGTATATTGTAACCTACCGTCTTATGGAACACTTGGTCTTGCTGATAATTGTCCAATCTCAATAATTGGTCAATGAGTGTGGAACAAAATGGGTGTTGGGATGGTGATATTTGTCGAAAGAGTAGTATATGTATGAGCATCGGCTTCTTAGCGCGAGCTATGTTTGCGCCTAGGTCTCCTTAGTGGGTCAACTGGCTCATCAATGTCATTTAGCATAAGTTGCACTCGCATAGAACAGAGCTATTATCTGTCGTTTGATATGATTTGTGCCTGAATTAGGAAACTATCGATTTATGAGATGAATACTCTCGATACTATCCTCCTATTTGAATAATATTATTAATAACTAATTTTTTAAAATAAATAGAAAATATATGAAAATAAATTGAATAATAAGATATTATGTCAATAGTTGCACCCCTATGCGATATCCATCAATGAGATATTCTCCTATATGATTCAAGGTATTCTGAATAATAATGAAGTTACTCATTTAATGGTCATGCTTCAACCAACATTTGCCATCTATCTTTCCATATGGCAATCCAATGCACACGAACTTTAATCCAATTACTATCAGATGACAATAGTGATGTGTTATAAAGATTAACTGACTAGCGTGGTGAATTTAGTATTAATTATTGCATGCCAAATTTGTGCAATACTCTATTTGGTTGATGTTATTCTACCACATTGAAGCATATAAAGGGAATCACTGCTCTACGCCTTTGCATATAATATAATAGTAATATTACAAATACTTTATCAGAATATAGCGCTCTTACCGTATGAAAAAAATATATATTAAAATAACAAAAGAAAAAGATCAATCGATGCATGCTCATATTTACATTATACTTTTGTAATACCCGGCTAGACTCCGGTATCGGAATTCCTACCGTCCGGTGGAATCTCGGATGTTGGAGACCTCTAGAAGGGTAGAACCATGCTTTCATAAAATGTTTTCATGTTTTTAATGGTTTTAAAGTATGAAACTAAATGAGTTTTTGCATGAAAATAGCATTGGAGGGAAACCCAGGTTCGGCCGCCGAAAGTCAAGTTCGGCCGCCGAACATGCATGCGTTTTGGAGGCACGTTAGGCCCCCGAAAGCATGAGTTAGGGAAGTTCAGGTTCGGCCGCCGAAAGTCAAGTTCGGCCGCCGAACATTTCATGGATGCGGAGGCACATTCGGCCCCCGAATGTGGCCTGGCCAGCCACCTATAAATGGGACACTTAGCCGAAATGGGCGAGCTTTCTCCCATTTTCGGCCATAGCAAGCTTCCGACCTTCCCTTTGCAACTCTTGTGCTCTTCCTCCAAATCTCTACCATTTTTCTTGAGTTTTAAGCTTGCATTGAAGGTTTTGAGCTTTTAAACCAAGTTTTGGAGCTTTGGGAACTCAGGAGCTCATTTTCGTGGATCTCCAAGTTTGGGTCGTCTTCCTCTCGATCTTCAAGAGGTAAGGGCCGATCTTAAGCTCCTTATGTGTTTTAAGTAAGTTTTAAGTAAGTTTTAAGTGATTTTATGGGGTAGAATGGCATGTATAGGGTTGTATGAGTTTTTAAGTAAATGTTAGGTTTTATGTGATTTTTGAGCAATGTGGCATGTTTGAGTAGGTTTGAAGTGTTGTAGTTGGGGTATATGCTTGTTTGGGGCCCCTAGGAGCTTGTATGCATGTTTTGGTTGAGTGGTATGCATGATTGGTGAGTTTGGAGGCGAAAATGCACAAAGGAGCCAAGTTTCTGCCCTTTGGCAGAAACCAGGTTCGGCAGCCGAAGGCACTTTCGGCCGCCGAACATGGCTGGGGAGGCAGGCCTTTCGGCTGCCGAAGTTGCCCCCGAAAAGAGACTTTCGTCTCTGTCTGGGACTTTCGACCGCCGAAGGTGCCGCCGAACCTACCTGAGTTTCGTCTCTGTCCAGGACTTTCGGCCGCCGAAGGTGCCGCCGAAAGTGCCCTGTTCAGCCACTTCATGCATATCTCTATGTGATATTTTCATGATGTTTTAGGGGGTTTTCGGGGAATATATTAGAGTTATGTTTATGTATGTTTGGTCCCTCATTGGAGTCCACCTGTGTAGGTTCGGACCCGAGGAACCAAGGACCCCAGCAGTGAGCCAGCTGCTACAGAGTTTGTCAGAGTCAGCCAGAGGTGAGTGGAACTAAACTTAACCTTTTAAATTAAGAAATGAAATGCTTTTGTCATGCTTCATGCATCATGATCATATTATAGGTTGTTTGCATTAGAATTCACGACTATGCCGCATTGTATTGTTGTGATAGATGATAGTGGATGGACATTAGGATGATTCATTAGCCTTCTATATACGAAGTCCTGTGGTGCCCATAATAGGGCCGGGCAATACGAAGACCTGTGGTGCCCATAATAGGGCCGGGCAATAACTCCGAGTACGAAGTCCTGTGGTGCCCATAATAGGGCCGGGCAATACGAAGTCCTGTGGTGCCCATAATAGGGCCGGGCATGGAGTTGAGGGATTTTTGAATCAGTCCATCCGTGGTGTGATTTATTTGTGCAGTGACGCATTTCATGATAGCATGTTTTAAATATTTTCTTTTTACAGTTCTACTCACTGGGCATCTAGCTCACCCCTCTCCCCTAACCCCTAGGTTTGCAGGTACGGGATAGATAGAGAAGGCAACGAGAAAAAGTCATATGTATGTAATAGTTAGTTTGTGGACATGACAATTGTATTATGATGAAATGTAAAAATATTCAGGATGTTATGTAATGAGATTATTGAGGATAGAATTGTGCTTGACCATAATGTAATGTTAATCCCTTTTGTATATACATGATCTTATGTTATGATGTTTATGTAAACTAACTCAACACAGGTTGTTTTGCCTTTAAGGCTTGATGAGATCCCACAGAGGGACTATGTTATGTATATGATCAGAGTATGCACAGGTTGAGTTAGTAGATGACAGTTTGTATGAAGAAAAGTTTTAATTTTTATGCATGTTGTTGATCATGTATGGGATTATACAGGTTTACAGGTTATATGTCAGGCTTGCTACGGGTCCCGGCGGCCTTAAGTCGACCCGGATCCTAGCGCCAGTAGCGGTCCAGATTTCCGGGGCGTTACAACTTTTTAATCGTCCATCCTATAAAATTTATAATGTATCTCTATCAACACATATGTCACGACTTGAGTAATACGTCGTGTATTATGTTGGAAAGAATCCTCTGCCATGATTGTAAATCAATCAGTTGTTGGAAAGAATCCTCTGCCATGATTGTAAATCAGTCAGTGATCAAATCTTACCATATTTAGCATAGCACGATTCTAGGACATAATTGAGGGCTCAATCAAAGGTCTAATTGTTCATATCATGTACTATATAAACTCTGTAACTTACTACACAAGAGGTAAGAAAATAAAAACAGTTTTCTTCCTATAATCTCAAGGTGGTATCAGAGCAGGTTTCGGTCTAAAAATATAGCCATCCTGCAATAATCCTTTACCAGATACCCTTCCCAACTTCTTTCTCTCACCGAAACAACAATGGCCGACCTCCCCAGCCCGGTTGACCAATCCCAGGCAATAATTGATCCAATAGCAGACCTGTCACAAAAACTATTCCAGTTAATTCAGAATAGCCAAGATGGAAATCAAAAATCAGTGAACCAATTCACTCTTAATTCAGCACAGCCACCGTCCGACATAAAATTGAATGATTCCAATTATGTTGTATGGACAAAGATGATGGAGATGTTTATCACGGCACTACAAGGAGCCGCGAAAGGAGGAGGCACGGGTGTCCCTTATGATCGGAAAGGAGGTATTTTAGGGTTAGAAAGGAGGGCAAATGACCTTTCTACCCCTGTCTCTTTAAATAAATCTAAATGTGCCTCTGCTTGTTTTAATTCTAACAAGGTACAAAATACTAGTGGGTGGATATTTGATTCAGGAGCCACAGACACTATGACTAATGATTCTTCAGATTTTGTTGTGTCAGCCCCACCCTCAAAATCCAATATTCTAAACGCTACCGGTGGCTCTTTCCCGGTCATCGGTGGTGGTACCGTTTCTATAACCCCCACTTTAAATGTCTCCAACAGCCTCTATGTACCTTCCTTATCTTGCAAATTACTCTCTGTCAGTCAGATCACCAAACAGTTAAATTGCAGAGTACTCATGTATCCTCATTTTTGTGTTTTGCAGGATATTCATACGGGCACGGTACTGGGCCGTGGTACTGAGAAAGATGGACTGTACTATGTGGAGGAGATCTCAAGTACTGGGTCAGCTCATTTAGCTCAAGGGTCCTCAACCCGACAGTTATGGCTCTGGCACCAGCGCTACGGCCATCCCTCAAGTGATTATCTTCGTACTTTGTTTCCTGAGTTTAAATCCATTGACATTCCAGTTTGTTCTTCATGCGTGCTTGCTAAGAGTCATAAGAGTACTTATCATATATCCACAAATAAATCTGATACTCCCTTCTCAATAATACACTCTGATGTATGGGGGCCTGCCCCGGAAACTGTCTCCCCTGATTATAGATACTTTGTGACTTTTATTGATGATTGCACTCGTGTTACTTGGGTTTACCTGTTAAGACAAAAAAGTGAAGTGGCTGAGAAATTCTGTGATTTTTTCTGCATGATTAAAACCTAATTTCACAAGACCATTCAAGTCCTCCGATCTGACAATGGGGGGAAATTTGTCAATAACCATCTCCAAACCTTTTTCCGGGATAATGGGATCCTTCACCAAACTACTTGTCCTTATACACCACAGCAAAATGGGGTTGTTGAAAGGAAAAATCGACATATCCTTGAGACTGCCCGAGCCCTATTGTTTGAAGCCCAAGTTCCTCCTAAGTTTTGGTCTGAAGCAGTTGCCACATCCATTTACTTCATCAATCGACTTCCGTCTCGCGTTCTTAATTTCCAATCTCCCTTGCATACCTTGTCCTCTCATCACACCATCCCTTCCCTTCTCAACCTTCCACCTAAAATCTTTGGATGTACAGTTTATGTTCACATTCCAAAAACACACCGCACTAAACTTGATCCATGTGCTCTTAAGTGTGTTTTCTTTGGTTATGGTGTCCATAAAAAGGGCTATCGGTGTTTTGACCCAATCTCTAAACGGCTCTTCACTACCATGGACTGCACTTTTCTGGAAGAGGAATATTTTTTTCCCTCGCCAACTAGCAGTGAGGGGGAGAAAACGGCACAATCACCACCACTGCCAAATTGGCTTAGTCAGGAGGGGCCAGAACTTGATCATTCTTCTCTTCCTGAGTCTACACCAGAACTGGGAGACACTGACCATCTAGTACAGTCCTCGGTCTCAACGTCACAACCAGAACCTGACACCGTAGAATATCCTGAGGAACACACAACTGAGGTATGTGAATCTGAACTTTCCCCTGGTTCTAATAACCTTACTACTAAACCCATTTCCCTTGAGGTTTCTGAAACAGGCCAATATGTCCTACCCCCTCGGAATAATAGAGGAATTCCACCCAGGAGATATGATCCAGAATTCGAGGCAGCCAGGTCCAAATACCCTGTGGCAAATGTTACCAGAGGAGAAAGACTATCACCTCAGTTGGTCAACCTACAGAAAAATATTTGCTCAGAATGGATACCAAAGGATGCCACAGAGGCCCAGAAGGACAAAAGATGGGTTGAGGCGATGGAGACCGAGATGGATGCCCTGGAGAAAAACAAGACCTGGGAAAAATGCTGGCTACCCAAGGGAAAACGACCAGTGGGATGCAAATGGGTGTTTACCATAAAGTATAAGTCAGACGGAACGGTGGACAGATATAAAGCTAGACTTGTAGCAAAAGGATATACTCAGACTTATGGAGTTGACTATTCTGAAACATTCTCTCCAGTAGCAAAAATTGATACAATACGGGTCCTATTCTCTCTAGCTGCAAACCTAGACTGGCCACTTCACCAATTTGATGTGAAAAATGCTTTCTTACATGGTGATCTGGAGGAGGAAGTATACATGAATGCTCCACCAGGGTTCATGAGTGGATATAGAAGGGGAGAAGTGTGTCGATTGAGGCGAGCCTTGTATGGGTTGAAACAGTCACCCAGAGCATGGTTTGGGAGATTTACTCAAGCAATGAAGAAAAATGGATATCGACAGAGTAACTCCGATCACACTCTATTCTTGAAGAGGCAAGGAAGGAAGATCACGTGTTTGATTATATACATGGATGACATGGTTATAACTGGAGATGATGTGGACGAAATCAAACAACTGAGGGACAACTTATTCCAAGAATTTGAGATGAAAGACCTGGGGATGCTAAAATATTTTCTTGGAATCGAAGTTCTCAGATCAAACCAGGGAATTCTAATATCACAGAGAAAGTACATTCTTGATCTGTTAACTGAAACAGGAATGATAGATTGCAAACCAGTCGATACTCCGGTAATGGTCAATCACGAGTTGAGCAAGGACTCAAAAGAAGGACCCACAGACAAGGGGAGGTACCAGAGACTGGTAGGAAAACTGATTTATTTATCACACACCAGACCAGACGTGGCATATGCCGTGAGTTTGGTAAGTCAGTTCATGCATGATCCAAAACAAGACCATATGGAGGCAGCATTAAGAATCGTTCGATATCTGAAAGGAACAGTTGGGATGGGCATGTTGTTCAAAAAGAATGGTCATTTCAGTATCAGTGGATATACGGACGCAAGTTGGGCAGGAGATCTCTCTGACAAACGATCTACTTCAGGATACTTTACCTTTGTCGGAGGAAATTTGGTAACGTGGAAAAGTAAGAAACAGAAGATGGTGGCACTGTCAAGTGCTGAAGCAGAATTCAGGGGAATAGCAAAAGGACTGGCAGAACTCCTATGGATCAGAAAGTTGATGTTTGAGCTTGGATTCCCATCAAAGGATGCAGCTGAACTCCGTTGTGACAACAAGGCGGCAATAAGCATTTCTGAAAATCCAGTTCAGCATGATCGAACAAAACATGTTGAAATAGACCGACATTTCATCAAAGAAAAGTTGGACAGTGGTCTGATATCTTTACCGTTTGTTCGATCAGAGGATCAATGGGCGGACATCCTAACCAAAGCAGTAGCTGGACGAATATTCCATGAGGTTTTGGACAAGTTGGGTATGCTAGATCCACATGAACCAACTTGAGGGGGAGTGTTGGAAAGAATCCTCTGCCATGATTGTAAATCAATCAGTTGTTGGAAAGAATCCTCTACCATGATTGTAAATCAGTCAGTGATCAAATCTTACCATATTTAGTATAGCACGATTCTAGGACATAATTGAGGGCTCAATCAAAGGTCTAATTGTTCATATCATGTACTATATAAACTCTGTAACTTACTACACAAGAGGTAAGAAAATAAAAACAGTTTTCTTCCTATAATCTCAAGCGTGTATTACTCCATCTGAAAATATTATAAAATAAAACTTAATAATTTAGTATGAAGGTGTCATATGATTAAGATAAAAATAATGTAATATGAAAAATAAAATACTAACAGACTTCCACTGGGGTATCAATATATGATAAACTTATTGTACAAAGAATAGGTAAAATAGCTCTCACTTTCATTCTTGAAATAACTGAAGTTATAAATATAATTCAGTCTCATTTTCAGGCACTAAGCTGAAGATTTGCCCATTTCAATCCAGAAATTCTTTGACATATTCCATAGAATAAAATATTGATCGGTGCCATTTGGGTATAGCTCAAGAGAGAAGAGATCTGGTGCAGAATCTGTCTTGTTCTTCCATGAAATAAGACGTGTGTGCTCCCCAATAATTTTGTTCAATCCAACCTTGGTAGCTATGAAGGTGATTCCTCACTCAATCTCGCATCTCCTCGCTCTCAACCAAGCAGGCATGAAGGTGATTGCTCACTCAGCCTTACGTCTCCTTGCTTCTGCTCGCTCTCAACCTCGCGTCTCTATAAACTAATGACAATTTAACGCTCTTTATAAAAGAAGGATCGATTAATTATGTTAATTCAAAATCTTGAATTTGTTTGTTACATAAAATTTAATAAGAGATCAATTTATGAGTTTTATAAAACCTCAAGCACCTGCTTATAAATTATTCAAAAATAAAAAATGAGAGAGAACTTTCTCTCTAACTAAAGAGATTAGGTTTCAGTAAAGTAAATATGTTATGTGCCACTCTTTCCATCCCATAATAATAAATTTATTTATTATTTTTATATATTATTTTTTTTATATGATTTAAAAAATATTGTTAAAACAATAAATTTTATATTGTCTTTATTAATTCACTACTACAGTTTACAGTTTGGGCAGGTCTAAAACTATATTATACTTTTTCAATGCATATCTTAAGTAAGAGTACATTAAAAAACAAACTAATAAAATAATATCTAAAAAAAAAAAAGGATAGAAGTCTTTAATCTAATAAACCTTTTGACAAAAATAAATAAATAAATGCATGAAAACTAGAGTAAGCTTGCTATTTAACCTAATTTAAGTAATCTCCTCACTTATTTTTAGCATGATTTTTAAATGTTAAAAGAATTGAATGTTTAGAGTTCATATCCCTATTCATTAATATGGTAAGAATTTTCAATTTGTAAGAAAGAGTCTCATTACAGCTAATATCAGTATTATAGCTCAAAAAAGAAAACCAAATTGATACATGGTCACAGCATAAACAAAAATAGTAAAAAAAAAACAACACTTGATTCAAATAAAGAAAAAGTATAAAGAAAAGAAAGATATTTATTATGTTGTTGACTCTCAATTCTCATGCCATACATAGCTAGTCTTTTTGCCCTAAAAATTTATAATAATTCAGCAAATATTTATACTTCTGTCATCCATAGTAGCAACTACAAAGTAGTAGCTAGCAGCTGCAGCTTCCACAGAATCCGTACTATATATTCAGTCCTATTCTCTTCTTTTCAGGAGACTTGAGGGAAATGAGTCTATAGCCTCATGAACAGCGCCAACAAGCAACAGTTGGATCCAAAAGGTGGAGAAAATCTAATAGAGCAATAGATGGTGTTTTTTAGGTTAGGATTATAGGTTGCTAAGACAAAGAAAAAGAAATAAAGAATTAAAGAGAAGATATTAAGGTCACTCTCAGCAACAAAGGGAAGGTTTGGTCAAAAACCTATCTCCCCAATCCAAAAGTCTCTATTCAGACAAACCCCATAACCCCACTGGCCGACAGCCTGTTCCTCTCTTCTCATGCAGACAAATCTCTTTTTTTTTTAATCGTATGTAATAAGGAGATAATAATCTAAAATGGGTATTAATTATTTAAAATATTACTCGACATGTTTCTCAGCTTTTGACCTTAAACCTTTAAACAAGATGATTAACGGATATCCACTTACTAATCATAATTACGAACCAAACAGATCATTAACTACCTTATGGTCGGATCTGATTAGGCATTGAGAATTGCCAAAGTGTGGAGAATGAACAATAATATTTATAAATGAACAAAAATGCTTTGAATTTATTTTATGAATATGATATTAATATGTCCATATTGAAAGTATTCTCTTAAAAGAGACTTGTACAGAGCCAAAGACATTAAAATAAGAGGGAGATAGATGCACGACCCTCTCATCAGTCATCTCATCGTCCTTCTCTCAAAATGACACCCATCTCCATGGCAGGAGTGGGCAAGCTTTGAATTGCAGAGTGGAGGGAAGGCAACTTAATTAGAGAGAGAGAGAGAGAGAGAGAGAGAGATGAGTAAACATAATAAAATATAGATTTACTTCCCTTTTTTCATTTTTTTCAGATTAACGAGGGCTGCCAACCATGTCCACAAAAACCCATTGGTCTTGTGCTCTGCTCTTCTTAAACAGTTGTTGTTCTGGCGTTGAAGAGACTGAAGACCCCAGAGCCCAAGAATCGTTTGAGCTGTCACAGCTGAAAACAGTAGCATCAATCACTCCACTTGGACTGCTAGGGAGTGGCTCATACTTTCGCTTGAGAGACTTGTTGTAGACAACAGAAGCATTGGTTTTGATCTTTGATAGCTCAAGAATGAGTTTATAACAATCATTTACCTTTTCCTGTTACAAATTAATGAAGTTGCTGATGTTCTCTTATTAAAAGTTCATGTAATAACGAGTGCATCATGTGATATTTTGGTGGCTGTGTTCAAATTTTATATACAAACAAACAATCGAGATTCAAGGATAATGAAAGAACCTTGCAGATTTTAAGGACACCCAGAAGCTGTTTCTGATACTCCATCGTATTCAAGGGCTCAACTTCGTCTATAACGCGCATCATCGTAGCAGTAGCCAATGCAGAAGGAAGATAGCCGATGGATCTTGAATCTACAGAAACCATAAAATGAAACGTAAACCGAAAGATCAGAAACTTTTAAGGGCAAGAATCTGAACTATGGTTAAAGTAGTGTGGTTTACAAAGACGTTATGGATTATGCTTTTACCTGAAACTATAGTAAGCAGAAGACGCTCACATCTCCTAAGGAACTCCCAGTGAAGATGAGTCTTTAATCCAAGCCTCCTAATGATGTGATCAATAAATGAGAGTGGAGTCACTGGGTGCATCTTCCATTTAAGCGTAGAAAGCACCAAAAGCTCCATTCTTTGAATGGTTTTGGCCTCAAACATATACTTTGTGTCTTCCACCTGTAACACACCGAAGTAAATTAGCCAAAGAAACGTACAGAATCAGCAACCGGGAGCAGTAAAATGGCAATGGATATGTAAGGTTTTTGTTGGACATACTTGGAGGTCTAAGAGAAGAGGCACTTGGGTCTCTTCTACTTTTGCAGCCAAGGAAAGACAAGTCACAGCCACAAGTTGGATCATCCATGGCTTGTCTCTTTGATAATAAGAACTGGAGAGGAATCTGTCAAGATAGTTAACAGCTAAGATTGCAGTTAGAACTGAAAACCCATAATGGGCATTGACCTTAAGCATCCACTCGACAGCCTCTTGACGAGCAACAGAGAGACAAGAATCAGTTTCCAGATTGTAGACATTGACTTGCGATAGTTGTTGTTCTTCTTCTTTGGAGAAGAGTGAGAGAAGCTCCCCATCATCCCAGAACAAATCTTGTTCAAGCAAAACTGAAAGTGGGGAAAAAGAAGGGAACTTTCTTGTTCCATACTTGCCAAAACACTCATTTTGAAAGACCTCTTCTGGTTCTTTTTCATCTACCCATCTCTCTTCTTCACAGTAGAGAGTGGAGTCTAGCAAGAAAGAAGAGCTTTGGTGTTGGTCATGGCGTTGGATAGCCATCTTCTTCTGAGGGAAGAAGAAGGTTTTGGTCCACTACTCATTATACAAAAGAAAAGGTCATTGTTCTATCTATTTCTTCTCTGTATGTTTCAGTGTGGGTGTGGTGCAGATAGAAAGTGGTGGTGGAGGCTAAAGAGAGAAGAGGTTGAAAGCAGAGGAAGAAAGGAAAAGGAGAGAATTGATTTTTAACAGAGTGGGTTTCACGCTTGTCTCTTTTTGTTCTTTTAATAATTTAAAATAATAATAAGCAAACAAATATATAATTGTTGGGTGGGAAAAGTCATAAATTTGGCCTTTTGCTTTAAGAAGGCCGAAGAGTTCACTTAATTTTCAGCCATTAAATTTTAATTTTTAAGCTCAAATTTGTCCACACATGTTAAAGAAAATAGTGATAATAAATTATTATTTTATATATTTTAATGGATATTATAAATCAAGCCATACTTAATTTTTTATTAATATTATTTATTTATTTGAAATTGTAATATTATTTATTTATATCGTCAAAATTTTAAATAATATCTCGTATGAACCTATATTTTGCGCATTTGCCGTATAATTTATTTTCAAATTACCCACATACGTGTAGAATAGCATAGTTAATAATAAAATTTGAGTTAATTTATTTTTAAAATTAAATTATTTATAAATAAATAACAAGTTTACTTTTTTATTATAAATATAATTATGGATGTTTATATACTATTGTTTTACCCTTTTTTTTAATTTAACCTCATATTAAATACCACTAATTATTTTTTTGCAAAAAAAAATTATATTTTATAATATTTTATAATTTTATTATATACTTTAAAAATAATCAATTTATATTTATATTTTTAATTTTTTAAAAATTAAATTTAATTGTTAAAATTTTTGTTAATCTATTAACATAAATATTACGTTGTTGCCATGTAATTACCATATTATTACCACCATGTCATTACAATATAATATAAAATTATTATTAAAAGAATATAATACTTTATAATTTTTTTTAGATTTTACTTTTCCAATCTCCATTTAAAAAAAAAATAACTGATTTAATTTTATATTTTAAAATTTTCACCAATTACATTGAATCATTAAAAAAATTACTAATTTTCTATTATGTCATCAATGAAAATAGTATGTAATTTGTGCTATATATTATAAAATTAATTAAAAAGTAAAATTTAATCTTAAATTATATAGTGGTGTTAAAATATTAAATTTCATTTTTTTTCAGTCTAAATTTACTCTTAAACTATTATTAAAAGCCAAAATATGACCATCACTTTTTTTTTAGTCTTATTTGATTTTTTAATAATAGTTTATAATTAAATTTAGACTAAATAATAAAATTTAATATTTTAATTCACTACAAATTTTAAAGGCAAATTTAATATTTTTACTCTATAAAATTATCAATTAAACTTCTATCAATTTTAATAATTATTTTATAAAAATAAACACCATATACTTGTAAAGATTTCACATTATACTATAATAGTGTGGTAATGATATGATAATGTGACAATCACATAATATTTCTATTTTCAATGTGATATTTTTATTAGTGAATTAATAATTATTTTAATAATTTTATTAGTGAATTAATGATTATTTTAATAATTTTATGTAATTGATAAAAGTTTTAAAAGTATAAAATTAAATTGATTATTTTTAAAATATAGAGTAAAATTGTAAAAAATTATAAAATATAAAATTTTTTATAATTATTTTATCTTATATTACGGTGATGTGTGATAACATGGTTATGATATGATATTTTTGTCTTTGAATTAATAAAAATTTTAACATTTATGTGTAATTTTTTAAAAATTAAAAATAAAGGTTTAAATTGATTATTTTAAAATATAAAATAAAATTATAAAATATAAGATTTTTTTTTTTGAACTTTTTCAGCAGTTACACCTTAAAACATGAAAAAGTTTTAGTTAACTTTCAGTTTTTACCTTGTACCAAATCCATCCTAATCAATCCATAATTTTTTAATTATAGTGAACAATGAAAAGATGGCTTTGGTTTATATGGTTCCTTCCTAATATTAATTAAATTATAGTAATTTTTTATTATTAAAAATTAAGCCTATGTCATTGTCATAAATAAAACAGTATAATTTTAAGTTTTTAAAATTTTTTAATATAAATTGTCTAAATTATTATATGTTAAAAAATACTTTATAATTTTAATATTTTAATTTATATTTAAAATTCTTTAAATTTAAAATATAACTGTAAACTATTAAAATTATTTTTTTATACTAAATAATAGTGTTAATTGTGCTCTAAATTTTCATAAAAATATTATCATTTAATTTTATCAAATTATAAAAAATTAAAATATAATTAGTAAATTTAAAGTACAATTAATAATATATTTAATCAATTTAATATTTTGTTATTATATTTAATTATCATAATTGTGTTCAATGAAAATAATTAGAATAACTTACCTTATAATATTTTAAAAATAAAAAATAAATAAATAGTGAAGTTAAAATCTCAAATATTAAATTTAAATTTTTTAAATCGAAAAAAAAGAAATAAATAAGAAAAAAGATATATATTAGAATGGGTGTTTTAAAATTGTATTGGTATTGACACTTTATTTATAAGAGAATTATTATTAGATTTCTGAAGAATATTTTATTAATTTTTATCTATGTAAAAAATATTTAATTAAAAGGTTTATATATTTTATAAAATTAAATTATTTAGTCCATTTTTTAAAATAATGGTTAGTCAACTTGTTTTACCTTTAATTAAAGAGAATAAATAGTATAAATATTTAAATGTATAATTATTAAATAATAAATATAATTAAAATTATATGAACTAAATGATATAAATATTCAAAATATATTAATAAATTTATAAAAATTTAAAAATTTATTTTATAAAATGTAAAAATATTTTGATTGAATAATTTTTAAATAGAATAAATTAATAAATTATTTTAAAAGTTGAGAGATTGAATGATAATTTTCTTGAGATTAATAAAAATTTTATTAAATTTTCAAAAACTTAAAGAATTCATGTTCCCCTCGCCCCTGTTTGGATTCATTGCTCCAAACTCTCCGTTTTTTAACGATTACAATGTGCGGCATTCATAGTAATTGTAAGTCAAACTTCACATTTTAATTAGTTTTAAGATGAATAAAAATTATACTCTAAATTTATAGAAATCAATTCTAAACAAAAACCGCATTAAAAATAAAGAGTTGATTAAATTTTGACCTAAAGGAAATGACAAAAATAATGCTTTCTTTTTATAAAAAAAATCTTTGGTTTCGGAAATCTTTATGTGCTTTCGGTGTGTGTTGATTGGAGAGCAGAAAATGTAACGGCACACACACCGAGCGGGACCCATGAAAGCAACCTCCAATGCAAACCAAAATAAAGGCACTGTGTCTAGTAATTGAATTCTCACGCTTTACTACTCCTTATTGGTAACTGAGTTTTTCTCTTTTCTCATTGTTCATTTCTGCTTCTATCAACTCCCTGCTTTGTCTCTTCTACCTTTCATTTCAATCATCCATTCCTGCTTTCCTTTTTATTTCTTTTTCTATATGTGGACTTGTGTATCCTTTTTTAATCCCCCTTTCGCCACTACCAATAGTAAACGACCCAATTTTTCAATATTTAAATTTTAATTTGTTAATTTTTTTTATTTTGAGTTTGAATTTGAGCTGAATTTCATCTTTAACTAATTTTGAATTCATCACAAATATCAATAAATTTAATTTTAATTCATTTTATAAATGAGTGTAAATATATATTTTTTATGCATTTATAGACTTAGTTTGATGATAAATGCTATTAATTAGTATTTTTTTTTCTTTTTAGCTTTATTTTTTATTGGTTTTACAGATTTTTAAAGTTTCACGACAGAGGAAATGCATGTTGATTTCTAGGCTTGTTTGTGATTTTGATGATTTTTTTATGAAGATGCTAGTATATTTAGTTTGTAGAAAAGTTTATGTTTCCATGCTGGTTTGATTTGGGGCATTTTTGCTAGATTTGATTTTACTTTGTTGTTAGCTGCTTTTTTTTTTATATTTTCAAGATCTAAAGTGATGGAAATAGTTATGCTCATAATCACTCAAGTTATGAGAAAGTGCAATCAATTTTAGACCGCGAAAGCGGTTATTTTTAGTGTTTCACCGTCGGTTGCTCTATTTTCGATCACTTGATCTTTTAAATTTGGATATTATTGAAATTTTGACTATCGACCCTAATATTTTCATAGAAATTTGGATGTTATTGAAACTCTGAACATCAACTCTAATATTTCTATAGATTATTTTTCTATTATATGAATTTATTTCGACTCTTTTATAAAAGATTGATATTTTTACTTTTATCTTATTTTTTTTTTCATGCATGGTGGGAGATGTGAGGACGACGGCAATGGAGTCTGTCGTCTCCTCATCAACCGACCCTCATTTTCAATAGGCCTCTAGGCCATTGGTTGTATTTAGGGTTAAAAGTAAACTTTTTTTTTTTTTTTTATCTCATATAATTTGGGCTTTTATGGGCTAGATGTTATACTCTTTATGGACTTAGCAGTTTTCAAGACAATTACCTCATCTCTAGCAAAAAAGTAATAATAATTAATAAATCAAAGAATAGAGATTTTATTGGATTGAGTTTCAAATGATTCTCTGAATAATTCAATTGATTTATAATTTTAATGAATTTTAGCTTAAAAGAATAAATATAATTAAAATCAAGTAATTTTATTAAACAAATATACATAGGAGGTGGTTTATAAATTTATAAATAAATAAAATTTTAAATTTTAAATAAACTGAATATCTATAATTTCGAATTTGACTGATTTAATAATTAAAAATTAAATTTAATTCATTCACTATAAAAATTTATCAGATCATAAACGAAGCTAATATTTATGAATTTTAAACCTTTTGTTAATTTTTAGTTAAAAAAATTATATTATATTTAATTATGATTTTTAAAATCTATGAATTTCAAAATCTATTCATATTTATAAATTGAAAAAGTAATTATTATTAAAATTTATTAACCACCTCTAATTCGTTAATAAATATGTTGATAATTTATCAAAGAATTTCAAGTAATTTTAAATAAGTTTTGAAATTATTAATATATTTTAAATTAGTTGATAATTTATTAATCAATTACCAGTAAATTTTGAAATTCATTGTTAAATTTTAGCATTAAATTTGTAAATTAAAAAAATATTAAAATTTATTTACGGATTGAATCTAATAATAAATCTATTAGTAAATTTAAAACAAATAATTTTTTTTATGTCTTTTTAAAAACTCATCATTCTACTCTTAGCAAAGGATATAGTAATAAATTTCAAATATATTTTTAATTCTTAAAGGAAAAAAAGCCTTTTTTTTTTCTTTTTCAAAATTTAGCTACAAATAGCAAATTGTTATCCAAATACGTTAATATTTATATTTACAAATATATAATATCACCTCATTTTCTTTTATCATATTTTTCTTTTTTTTTTAAAAAAAAAAATTTCTCTCATTTTCTTTAATTTTCTATTATTTTTTATTTAACTTTCTCACCTTAAGAATTTTTTATTCTCAATTTTTTTTTTGCCTATAATTTTTTCTTTTATTATCCTTTTTCTCTCATTTTCTTTACTCTTTTCTCATTTTCTTCATTTTTCTCTTTTCATTTCTAGTACTTTCTCTTTTTTCTTTTCTATCATTTTTATCCCACTTTTCTTATTTTCTCTATAATTTTCATTTGCATAAGTTTCTTTAACGGTCTTTTCTTCTATCATTTTTTTATCCCCTAATTTTCATTTTTCATTATTTTCTCTCGATTGTTTTTCTTTTCCAATCATGTCTTCCCTATTCTTTCATTTCTTCATCCTTCTACATAATTTTTCTTTACATTTCTCTAATTTTAGTCTTCTCCTTTTTTTTCTTTCTTTTTTTATTATTTTCTATCATTTTATCTCATTATGTATTTACTTTTCTCTCATTTCTATTCTATCTCTCCTTTTTTCTTTTCCCCACTTCATTTTATCTCTACACTTTTTATTTTTCAAATATAATTTTTTACTTATTATTTGCCTTTCTAATAAATATTAGACTAAAATAAAAACTTAATAATAACAATAATATAATTTTAGATCTTATTGATTAATAAATAATAATAATTAAAATTTATTAGTTTATATGAAATAATTTTTATATTTTATTAAATTGTCAATGAATTTGCAAACGGGCAATGGATTGGTAATTTATTAATAAGTAATAAAATATTTTTTAATTTTTAATTTTTCTCTTAATTTATTAATGAATTTTAAAATATTATTAATAAAAAAAACTCCAAAAATTAACAATATTATGATACACAACAATTTTTAAAATAAATTATGAGTTATCACCATGAGAATGATCCACATAATAAGAATATAATAAGTAGATAATGCAATCCCGGTCTTAAAAAGAAGATCCGAGCACCTTAATACCCGATTTATTATCGAGATTCACCTGTCTTTGAATAGGACGAATCTCGGTATAAAGTTACCGTTATCAGGTACAGTCCAATGTATTCTTATTACGCCTGTAATCGTAAGATCACTAACTTACTAACCGACGATATGCTTTATCAAGCAGTCGGCTATATCATGACCAAATTATTAAGAAATATTATATTTATCTCTATTTTCTTACGGTATAAAAAGAGAATGATCATGTAAGCAAATGTAAGCTATTCTTTTACACTATTTAAATTCTAAGTAATTTATTACATTTTTTTTTATTTTTCAGTATACTGACTTGAATATTAGAGTGGTTGTCGTGGCATGTTTTCATTTTTGCAAGTATAGTCCATCACAGGATAGCTTTGTTTTCCGGTTACATTACTAACAATATATTTTACGTGCTATATCAGTATTTTTTTGAAAAATTATCATTATTTATTAAAAAAACAATATTATAAAGTACTATTTTAATATAAATATTTAATATTTTAAATTTTGGATAATAAAATCAAATTTTTTCAATTTGCTACGATTATAACTATGAAGAATAAATTAAATTTGTATAAGTTAATGATAAATTATAATATAATCTCTAAAGTTTTATATTATTAATAAAATATACAATTTTTTAATTTAAATTTTATATTAAAATTAAATATATTTTATATGTATTATATATAATATTAAATATATTATATTAAATAAATATTTATTATGAATAAAATTTTATTATATTAAACATCACATATAAATAATAAATATTAAAATATTTCACTGAATGTTATATTAAATATTATAAATTATGTGTATATTTTTATATTTAAAAAATTTTACTTTTCATTAATATTATTCTAAATAAAATAAAATATTATATATTTTAAATTATAAAATATTATTTTTTTCATATTTTAAGTTTTTATTAATATTTATGATATTAAATAAAAGTGAAAATAGAGAGTAAATAATGAGATTAATAAAAAATGATATTGTTATAATAAAAATATGTATTTAAGAACTATTTTATTATTTAAATATAATTTCAAGAACTATATTGTAATTTACTATTAATTTATATAAATTTAATTTAATTTTTTAGCAATAATCATAACAAATTGAAAATATTTAGTTTTATCCTTTAAAATATAAAGTATTGAATATAAATAAAAATTATCATAAATATTTCAATTTTTTATTTAATATCCAATAAATTATATATTATAAAATAAAAATGAGTAAAACTAACGTTTTATGATTTTTTTTCACTTTTTCCACACTTGGTGAGGTGATCAATGCTCAAATTTAGTAATATTATTATGCAGAATAATTTAATTCAATGGAATTTTTTTTAATTGAGGCTTAAATGTTCCTCTTAGTACCATTTAATTAGCACCGGGGCATATGTCAAATTTATTTTTAAATTATTTTAAAATTAATTTTATTAATAATTTCTTTTAGTTGAAAATTTAATTGTTTCTTCGGTTGCGAGGAAGCATAATGATCTCACTCTACCCAGTGTGTCCGTTTAGGAGGAAGGTCAGTTGTTCTAGTAGTAGTTTTGCCCTTACAAGTAGCGTGAGTCGCCTCAACAGACTTATTCTTCTTTCTATCTATATCTGCACAAAATCAAACGTAAGTGAGACAACTCTAAAAATAAGAAAATTTGAAAAGAAAAATACTTTGCTCTACGCTTTCCCAAAGGTTTTAAAGGCAAAGGTAAGAAGACCGAGCCTATTTTTTTTGTAATAGCTCTGTCAGGACAGAATGACATTCCTCACCGCAACGTTCACATTTACCCTCTAAGTTGAGGCTATCTTTTGGAGGAAGTTCAGAGACTTTTCCTCGTCCCTCTATGGTTGGATCCCATCTTTTCTTAGCTCCACATATAGGTTTGAGTTAAACTAAAGTTGTCCAAATCCCCCAGATACCTTTATGACACTATATGAAGAACTTGTTTTTTCAGCGTTTTAGGAAAGAGAGTATTCAGTCGAAGAGAGTCTAACACTCCTTCTCGATGAAAAATTAGAATTCTTCATTTTTTCTAGTACCCAGTTGGTACATCTAGGAGAAGAGCGCTTCACTCAGCTCGATATTGTTGTTGAAGAAGAGAAATTAAAAGGCCACCAAGATTCTCCAGCTGTTTGAATGTTATTGGGCGATTGCAAGCTTGTGAATCACAAGACCTCGTTGAAGAATGGATCCATAGGGAACCCAAAACCCTCCTTTAGTTGTTCTTCATTTCATACACCATGATTGTGGCAAGAATCTAGTCATCTATATGAATGTTCGAATTTGAAGCATAAATCCAAAAAAGGTCTCTAGGGATCTGGTAGAGATTGTAGAGGCGATCCACATCCTTCTCAGTCAGCAGACGAGATGTCATTCACCAAAAGATCAGCGTTTTCATGAGCTACTCTTAATGGGGTGATGGGAGCAAGAGCACGGATGGGGCCATTAGAGGAAGGGTTCAGGGTGGAACTTTCACTAGAAGAAGACGATGAAATAGACACATCCATTTTTCTTTTGGCAAAATGAAAAATGAAACAAAAGTTACCTTCAAAAAAGGAGAAGTATTGAGACTGAATAGATCGAGACTTTTGAGAGAATTAGAAAGCAGATATGAGTAAAAGTAGTAATCGAAGAAAAAGAAAGGTTTATATACAGATTATGACGATGGTTAGTATGAATGCGACTTGAGAAGCGAGTGGACGTTTATTCACAAAGCATGCGAAAGGACATGGGTATGGAGAGCCAATACATGCGTGCTACGTGTACCAGACCATGAAAACAATTGTAAATTTCGAATCTGAAGAATTGAAGACTAGTGGAGGGATATCAGATGCAACATAATAATCGCTCAAAATAAGTTATGAGTTGTCATCATAAGGCAGGGTCACATGGCAATGGCAATGGTCTTATAAGCTGATACATGGTCCCACCCATAAAAAGGATGACCCGGATACCGTAGCGCTTAATTCTTCATTAAGACTCGCCCTCTCCCGAGCAGGCCAAGTGTTCATGAAAAGTTACCGTTAGTGAATATAACCTAGCAAATCCCCATTACACCTACAAAGGTGGGATCTCCTATCCACTAGCCGATACCAATCGTATTTTCAAGAGATTCGATAACCAACTCTATCTTCTTATAGTATAAAAACAAATGTGCATAGAGGTTAAGGTACATATTCTTATACACTCACTCAGAGCTCAAAACAATTCATTATATTCGCTTATTCTATCAGTTGACTTGAGCGTTGAAGTGGCTGCCTATAAGCGTCAATCACCTCACATCTTCTCTTTTACAGATCGACCAATTGCAGTTCAGTTTTATTTTCAGTCACATCACTTGATATAAAATGAAGTAAAATTTTATTTTATTATAAAAATAAATTAAATTTTATTGAAATTATATATTTTATATTATAAATTTATAAAACATAATAGTTATTTTGTAAAAAAGATAATTTTATAAAAAATATACTCCTTCTTCTGTCCTATAATTTTTGTATATCTCTTTATTTTTTATCGTCTCAAAATTATTATTCATTTTCTTTTTTTAACTATAATAACATATAAATTAATTATTATAACCCTATTTAATTATATTTTATTTCTAAAAATCTCTCAAAATATTTTTTAATATTTAATAAAATATAATATATTTAAGATGGTATAATTGAAAAGTTAATAAAAAAAATTATATTTCTTAATATATGTAAAAAAATAAAATAAATAAAAATTATGAGACAAACAAAATATTAAATTAAAAAAAATTGATTTATGGACTATATAAATATATATTTTTTATAAATTAATATAATAAAAATGATATTTAAATTAATAAGAATATAACTATTATTTGTAAAAATATGTCATTATCTTTATATTTTTTTATAGTTTATAAAATAAAGATATAAAATATTATAGATTCTGATTTTTAAAAATTTTTAAAAAATATTATGTTTATAATTTTTTGAATTGTTATTTAGTTTCTGTTAATATGTTATATTTTTTTTGTAATATTATTAATTATGAAAAGTAGATTCATTTATTTGGTACATTTTAGTTGATTTTTGTAACAAAATTAATCATTGTTTTGTTTTGAACTAAATGATTTTAGAAGTAATTACAATATAAATTTAAAATTTTACACAAAACTTTACTCTTTTCATCAATCTAAGCAAGTAAATATACTGGTTACATACAAGTTAAATTTTAAATTTGTGCTCTTTTCATTTGTAATTATTTATCTACCATGTTTTGCCCTCTTAAATTTGGGTTACTTTGCTAAAATTAAAAAAAAAAAAATCTGAGTGTATATTAAATTTTAAATTTGATATGCTAAAATTTTTTTAAAAAATTATTATTTAATTTCTATGTTATAAAAAAATCATTAATTGGTCCATTCATTTTGAAAAACATATTAAAATGTTCTTAAAATTTTAAAAAATCTATTAATTAATCTCTATATTAATTTTAATTATTAAATATTATAAAAAAATCTAAAAATACCTTTTTTAAAGAGGAATTAATTGATTTATTTTTACAAAACTGAGAAAATCAATTAATGAATTTTTTTCAAATTACATAAATTAAATACTTAACAATTAAAATTAATATAATAATTAATTAATAATTTTTAAAAAAATTTAAAAATATTTTAATGTATTTTCAAAATTTAGAGACTTATTAATAAATTTTTTCATAATATAAACACAATGGTAAATTTTTAAAATTTTAACAACATTTTTTTTATAGTGTTAGCGTCTACAATTATAGCGTTGGCTCTTCTCCACATGCAGTCGATTAGTGATTGATTTTTTTAGATTTTATGGGAGAATAGAAACGTTGAGCTATGGAAGTAGAAAATGTATCCACCTCATGTTGTAATTAGGCGTGCAAAGTCTCTTCTTCAAGATTGGGAGGCGGCTAGAAATTGCAGATAATTAATTATTAATGTTCCGGTTTGTATCCAATGGAAAAAGCTACATATTGGAAGTTTTAAAGTAAATGTTATGCTGCATTATTCTACATCAGGCTATGGGATTGGATTGTGTCTTAAGGGATGAAATAGTAAGTTTATTGGAGGACGTCAACAACGAATTCTTAGTAATTTTAATATTTTTACGACTGAGGTCATAACTTTTAGAGAAATTTTAAGTTGACTCAAGGATGGTGGTTGGTTCTCAGTTATTATAGAGTCAGGCGCTCAACTTTTAGTTCGAGTTATAGCGGATTCCAATTATCAGGATTTGTTATCATTTGATAATTTTATTTTTTATTGTAAGTTTTTTATTTTAGAAATTATTTCTATTTCTATTAACTTTGTTCATAGGTCTGCTAATGGTGTAGCTCATGCGCTTGCTCGAGCTACCTATAGTATTCTGGGTCTAGTTGAAATTTTTTTTCTCATCTCCTAATTATATTTCTGAGTTGATCGTGCTTGAAACTGAATGTAATTTACATTTTTTATTAAAAAAAACATTATAATAAGATTTTCTAAAATTATAAAAAATTTTCTCTATCTAATTAATAATATTTCTAAAAAAATTTACCTTTGTCAACTATCAAATTTTTTATATGATTATTTTGTAAAATTTACTGTTTACTTCTTAGATTTTGCATTATGTATATTTTTATTTTAAAATTTAAATTATTTAATCTTTTATTTTTGCATTTGTTACACTTTTAGTTCATTCAATCTCATTTTTCTATTCATAATTTTAGATAAATTACTATTTAATCAATAAATATTATAATTATTTATAATTTCATCTATTAATTTTATAGTTATTTATAATTTTCTCTATTAATTTTATTTTTCCTCTTCTTTTCTTAATGGTGATAAATATAAAGTGAGAAAGAGGGAGACTTAAAAGAGAGAAAAATATGAAGAAATAATAAAATATTATAAAAAAATATTTTTAATGCGAAAGATTAATTAATAAATTTTTTAAAATTATAAAAATTAAATAATAAAATATTTAATGAGGAAAATATTAACTAATAAATTTTTAATAAATTAATAATTTTTTCTTAATTTTCTTAATTTTAATTTATAAATGTTAATCGAATGAAAATTATGAAACCGAGGTAGTAAATAAAAGAATAAAATTACCACTATACTTTTATTTTGGATAACAGATTTTTTTTAATTAATGAAATAAAAATAAAAATATAAGAATATTTTAACATAATTTTAAAATTATAAAAGTATTTTAATTAATTAAAATAAATTATAAGAATACAATTATAATTATTTTTAAAAGAAATTATGCTGGTAGCAGAAGTCAACAACACTGTAATGACAAAAAGCGACCCTTCACTGTGATTGGGCGCAGGCGCAAGGGAGAAGGGCGGTGAAATGAGGAGAAGTGAATGGGCGCGTGGAGGTAATAGGAAAAATGAAGAAAGCTGAATTAATGTAAAATTAAGTGAAAGAAAGCTGGATCTTCAGGGTGTCGGCTAATGGCAATGGGATATCAGAAACTGATACGGATGTGAAGGAAAAGTGATTAAATTTTGATGGCTGTGCTGTCCCATCGGCATTCGGCAGCCTTTTACAACCTTATCAATATTTAATATTTCATTAATAAGACATGCTTGCTGCACTTACCCACGTTTTTCTTGTCTTTGCCATTTTTTTCCATTTTTTCATTTTTTAAATTTCATTCCTCCAAAAATTAAAAAGAAAAGTTGTTGAAATTTAAATTCTCTATTATCATTATATAAAAACCGTTTAAACTTAAATTTACCTTTAAATGATACAACAGCTCAAAATAGTAAATTTTTATTTTTTATTTAAATTTATCATTTAAAAATGAAATAAAATTACCACTTAAAATTTTAAAATATGAATTATATTCTTTTTAATATTTAAATTTATTTTTTATTATATAATATTAATTATATTAAAAGTCTTTTCTAAAAAAATAAATCTAAATTTAGCGAGTTTACAGTCCAATGACAAAAGCCTAATCCAAAATCCAGAAGTCCATTCCACAAATCTAGAAAACAGTTTTATTTGAAATCATCCAAAATTATCGATAATATTTCTGCTGTCATTTTTACTGAAAATAATTGAGCACATGAAACTCAGTAAAAGCAAAATAATTACGACTAAACATCAACATGGACCAAACGTTAAAATAAATAATAAAAAAATTAAAAATTAAAAATAAAAAAATTACTCAAATAAATATATGCGGACAAAAAATCAAAATATACCCAAAGTAAATACGATGATTAGAACAACCCTCTGCCAAAATCAAATTCAACTCAGAATTGTATACAATCATATCAATAAATTAATATAGAAAGGCTTAAATCGCCAACATGACCAACTTCACTTAACAGAAGGGGATGCGATAGTTATCAACGAACATAGTAGTGCAATTTCAAATTATTGTCGTCGACATGCAATATTTCTTTTAATGAATAGAGATGAAACCGCCATCGACATGAAAAAAATAATAGAAAATAGGAATTTTTCATGAAAATATAACGATAATTTATTTGTATCAATTAGATCCAAATAAAACTTTCAACAAAGCAATATTGAATCTACACAAAAATCAATTTAGCCTATGTATCTAAATCGGAAAAAAACATCCAGACAAAAGCTCCCTCCTAGCCAGCAAAACTAAACTTTAATATCTTTCCCCTCAAAATCTAATACAAATCTTTTATTTTTTAAATTTAACTTATTAATAATAATTAAAAAATAAATTTAAATTAAATGATACTATTTAATATTTTTATCTTCGCTGTATGGATAGAAAATAGATTTAACCTTTTTCCTTACATATGTAAAAACTAACTCAATCACAATACATCATTAATAATTACAAATTAAGGAAAATGATATCATTCAAGGGGAAAAAACAATTTAATATTGTGGTTGCACGGTTTTTAAAGTTTTAATTTTTCGTGGTTATTATAAATTTAAAGTATTTTTCTTGACATCATTTATTTTAAATGATATGAATTTTTAAAATATTTTAATTCATAATATGAAAACATAGAATCCACATCCAATTTAATAATAAAAAAAAATGAAGATGCAGAAATTATTCATTGACAGATAATATTTTAAAATGAACAAACTAATGTTAGCAACATTCACTTTCTTAATTTTATTGGTTACAAAATACAATAAAATCACATTTAACCTAAATTATATTTTAATCTTTAAATTTTAATATAATTAATGAATTAATTTTTTTAATTTTAAAATTAAAATACTTAAATGTCTGAATTTAGAATCTATTTAATAAGTCGTCCTTTTTATTCATATTTTTTAGAAAATCACCGTGATGTAAAAATATTTATTTTACACCTATAAAATTGTGAGATTTTTAAAATTGAACATGTTGATATTCAACAAATTTTAATTACTGTAATTTTTATTTATCTATTCACTTTGGTCTTGATAATATAAGAATATCTAGATATTCATAATTTTAACAAAAAACCTTATTCTCAATTAAAAAGATTTCTAATTCAATATACATATCAAGCAATTGAGTTTAGATTGGCCGTACTTCCCTAGAAGCATGGGTTAAAACTATTAATTCACATATATAAAAAAATCAAACAATAAGAAGGAAAAAGTATAAACTCAAATGAAATTTTATTGTTTTTCACAAACCCACGTATACATTTTAGTTTTTAAATCAAACTTACATCAATGTGGCGTATGTAATTTTAGATTTTATGAAAAATTTGAACGAAACTTAGTTTTTATTATAGACGTCCTTTAGAGACCCACAATAATTATTTGGAAAGAAAATTATGAGACGGACCGCAAACTTTCACAAACTTTTATATTACAATTCTATCTTTAGTCTATCAATTCTATATTTTAATTATATATATATATATATATTTATAATTTTTTGCATTAAAATTTTTTTATTATTATTATAAATAGTCATATTTTTGACCGTTTATCACACTTTATTATTTTTAAAAAATTAATAAAAAATTTCAGCATTTAATCTTGTTTTAAACAGAATATTGAATAATTTAATTTTCAAATTCACAAAAATCCAAATGCTTGCAGGAGAGAGATCTAAAATTCATCAAATTCATATTGAACGAAAAAATCAACAAAATATATATATATATATATATATAGTTGAGAGCAAAAGATATATATATATATATATATATATATATAGTTGAGAGCAAAAGTTTTGAAAGTAATTCATTTTGAAAATAAAAATTGTTGAAGATCTAAATACAACAAAAAAATAAAAAATAAAACCACCAACATCATTTAATAATTCATCCTAAAAACTTTGTGTTCTCCACAATCTCACCGATTTTAAATCTATATGATGCATGGATCATTCAAATCTTTTTATGGATTGTAGTTACTGCCTCATCTACAATCAAGTGGTATTTCTGCATATGGAGCATGTGAGTCTTTGAATTCATACTTTTTATTACTAATGATAGTTCACACGCTGCGGTCTAAGATCGAGCTGTGAGCACCCATAGTGTGAAGTTTGATTATAAAAGTGATTGGGTCATTGTTTGGAAGGTGTTGCCTACATGATTAGAATTGGAATCGCAGAGAGCGAAGATAAATTTCTATGTGTTTTGAGATTTTTAGAATGAAAGGAAAAGAAATTAATGACGAAACGTTATTATTAAAATTAAAATATATTTTTTTTATTTTATCATGCTCGATCTATCAACTAATAGATTTTATTGATGAAAGAATATTTAATTTGCATAGAATTAAAATTCAAGAATTTAATTTTAAAAAAAGGATAAATTCATTAATTATGCTAAAATTTATTCATTAATTACACTAAAACCTAAAAATCAAAGTGTAATTTACCTAACATTTAATAAAAAAAAAAAAGACAATAGGTAGGAATATGATAAAATGCTTTTGACCAATAAGCTTTATTAGAACAGAAATTGTGTAAATAGCTTTATTGAGGATAGTATTTATTATTTTGAATATTTTGAAATAATAATATTTGAAGGTTTAAGTAATGAAGTATAAAAGGTGTTTTTCTTTTTTAAAAATTTTTGACTAATAACACCATCAGACTAATTATGACCAGTCAAATAAGTAGGAATATAAATTGTAGGATATCCATAAAAATTAAATTATTTAAATCCGATTCGTCAGAAATTTAATTAAAAATTAATTTAAATTATTGAAATCTATTTTAAATTTAATTATTATTATCCGAATAAAATATAAAAAAAAATTAATTTTAATTAATAATTTATATAAAAAATATTTTTCATTAATAATTTTTATATTAAATTAATTATTTATATAAATGAATTTGAGCAGTTAAAATCTGAATTCGATTTAAACTGAACGGCAGATATTAATTTTTTAAAATTTGAATCCGTTTCAAACTGAATTATAAATATATAAATTTTAGATCAAATATTTAAAAAGTACCAGATCTGCCACCCGTAAGAACAATTAATTTTATCGATTAGAGCATTTAATTATTATCTTATATGTCCTATGTGGGGTGATATGTGAAAACAAATATTTATAAATTACTCATCTAATTTCAAAACAAATTATGAAAGTAGTGGTCCCAGATTTTCTGGGCGGATAAAATTCGATGGGAAAATTAAAAAAAAGAATCTATTTTATGATTTAACACACTTTTAAATTGAATTTTGTAATTTATTCTATAACAAAAAGACTCTTATATTCCATGTCATTAGCAAAATTAATTTTTATTTAATATCATTAAATATTATTAAAAAATTATAATTGAAATTTATATGTTAGTTTATGTATTTTAATTAATAAAATAATTTTTTAATTTAAATAATTTTAATTAAAATTAATACTCATATTTTTACAAAATTGACTCTAAATATGGTAATTAATAATAAATTTTTATATTTATAAATTAATTTTATTAAATTTTAATATCTTATATATAAAAAAATCATAAAATTAATTTAGATAAAAAATTTATCGTTTTCATTTTTTCTAATTAAATAAAAAAAAATTAATGATAAGGAAAATCTTAGACAAAAAAGAATTATTTGAGTTCGAATGTGGATGCATGTTGTTCTAAGATTTTTTATTTAATTTTATTTAATTATTTTATTATTAAATATAAGATATTAAAATTTAATAAATACTGAAGATTAATTTATAAAAATTATAAATATTTATAAATATATAATTATAATATTTAAAGATTAATTTATTAAAATATAGATATAAATTATAACTAAATAAAATATAATTTATTTTAATTATAAATTATTTTTAATGGATATTTAAATGTTATATAAATATTTATTAGCGGTGTTAAAAAAAAGAAAAAATATAAAAAAAATTACTGTATTTTTATAGATTATAAATTTTAAATCATGTAATATTGTTGGATTGATAAATAGTAATAATTTTTAGATATCATAAAAAATATTGATATAAAAATTATATTATAAAATATTAATTCAATATAAATTAAATTATAAATTTTAAAATAAAAATAAATAAAATCACATAATATTTTTATATTTTTATTTTTGATTAATAATTATATTTTAATTATCATTTTAATATTTATTGACTAGGTTAAAAAATTATTACTATTTATGTAATATATCATATACCGCTTTGAAATAAATTTCTTCAATAAGAGGCTTAAAAGATGGACTTAACCGTCACTTCTTCTGCCCACAAAGAGTAGAGCAAGATCAGGCACTACTTCTTCTGCCCACAAGAGTAGAGCAAGGTCAGGCACTAGCACTGCCCATGTGGACTTCACAATCAAACTGATAAGCCCCTGAGAAGGTCATCTAGAGCTATTGTTCCAAATAAAAAGTATTTGGACTAAGGAGGCCTTATTGCTTTTCTATTTTTAGTCTTGCTGCTATTTTTATTAATTGTTATTTACTGCAATTATCTTTTAGCTGTTTGTTTTACTTAGTCAAATAGTATTTAGTTGATCGTGGGCAATAATATCTCTTTGTGCTAAGTGTGGCCAAGAGAATAGGACTAGGTTGTTTGATTTGTTCCTATTTATATTCTCTATAGCAGCAGGCTTCAGGGGAAGAAAATATCAGTAACTTCTTAATTTTCTTTTGTTAATCTTCTTGGCTTTGACTGGGACCTATCATTGGTATCAGAGCCACATTTTTTTGTTTTTCTTTCCTTCTCAATGGCCACAAACAAGGAAAGGATCGAAAATCTTGAAACAGGACTTGGCCAACTCCAAGACAATTTGTCCCGTATAGAAAAAGGGATTGGCGAAGACTTACAACATATTAAGGCGGCGATCACGAAGCTATCAGAACTCTCCTCATCCAATAGGGAGGAATCAAGTGGTGTCAACGATCGAGCTAGCTAGATACGCGCTACTCCTGAAATTTCCAGAGATGGAGGGAAGCCGTTATTTTCAGCTAAGCTCGCCAAACTGGAAGTTCCCAAATATACAGGAGATGATTCGACGGAATGGTTCACAAGAGTCGATCAGTTCTTTGAGTACCAGGGAACTCCAGATACAGAAAAAGTCTCCTTGGCGTCATACCATCTTCGAGGTGAAGCTAACGAGTGGTGGCAATGGCTTCGACGAACTTATATTGAGGCCGGGAAAGGGGTTACGTGGGAGATATTCTTAGAAGAATTGTGGTCACGTTTTGGGCCCACAGACTGTGAAGATTTTGACGAATCACTCTCTAAAATTCGTCAAATTGGAGACTTACGTGATTATCAGAGAGAGTTTGAACGATTGGGTAACAGGGTAAAAGGTTGGACTCAGAAGGCACTGGTTGGAACCTTCATGGGGGGATTCAAATCTGAAATCGCAGAAGGGATCAGAATGTTTAAACCCAAGACCTTGAAGGATGCAATAAGCTTGGCTCGAATGAAGGATGAGCAATTGCTTCGTAATAAAAAAGCAATTCGCCCTTCTTTTCAAACGGGTAATTTCGCTCCATCAAAAAGCAAACCTTCCGCCCCTGTGAAACGATTAACCTGAGACGAGATGCAGAAGCGAAGAGCTCAAGGGCTCTGTTTCAACTGTGACGAGAAGTTTACCCCGAGTCACCGTTGTACTAAGTCACAGCTTCTCATCTTGGATGGTGGGTGTGATCTGGACGACGATGAAGATGACACAGAAGCTGAAATTTCCTTGCATGCTGACAGGAGCGGTTATCGAAGCCGGTCAAAAATAACCTTCTTGGTTACCTACAATTTACAACTGCAGATAGTGGTGAAGGATCGTATCCATAGAGAATTGATTACCTATTTATTTATCTCAATCAAGACCAATAGAACTAATTGAAAGCACAAGTGAAAGCAAGTTATTAAAAGTAGAGCAAAGATAAAGTGCAAGAAAAGTAAAAAGGGGGGTTTTGAGATTGATTGGACTAACAACTATGGAAAGCAATTAAAACAGCAAGTAACTAAAATAAAAGAGGGAAATCAATATGAGAAAAGTCTAGTTGAAGATATGGATCCACTTTGGTTGTTTGGGTTGATCATTGAAACATGGTTATCTTGATTGAATCAATAGGTTGGTTATGGGGGTGGAAGACGCTTCTCACCACCATGTCTTTCCTTATGAACAAACTGATTAGGGAACGTCCTCTAACCAATTACTAATCAATAAATTGCCAAGGAACGTCCTTGGGCCAAAGGCATCAAAACAATTGCCAATTGCATGAAGAACAAGAAAGATCCAAACCCTAGCTACTCAAACGCATGAGATGTTGCTAGATCATACAATTTCTTGGGTCTTTACACCAAGTGTTCTATGGACAGAATATTTCCAGCAATTACGGACTAACAAATATCCTAATCCAACAATCAATTAACTTTGCAATCAAGGATCAAGTGGCCAATTTGATCAAAACAACAAAGCAATCTTAGAATTAAGCATCAATTGCATAAATATTGAATAAAATCAAAGACAAAAGTTTCTGTTCAGATCTCACAACCCTTTAAACAACCTTAGTTTCAACCAAACTTCAACTAGAAAGAGGGTTTCAGCCACTCATGGCTGAACCAAAACAGAAAATAGAAGAAAAGAAAGCAAAAGATGAAGAACTAAGGTGGGAGAGAGGCTTGGAGAGCCTTGCCGAATTTCTTTGAGAAGAGGTGGATCAAAAATCTATCTTCTTGTCTTCTTGAAGCCTTTAAATATGTCTTGAGAGGCTGCCTAGGGTTTCATGGAAGTCCAGGAGACTTTTAGAGGCTGTCCAAAGTGTCCTTGGTGTTGCATGTGCCTTGTTTGTGCATGAGTGAAGGCAAAAACGAGTCACATGTGATAGAAGGCAAGTGGGGGCACTTTGGTCTTTTCATAGCTGTCCAAGATCCTCAAGATGCTGTACATTAAGTCCAAGAGATTGCCCATGCACTAATGAGGAAGGTGGAGCCTCCTTTTGAATTTTGAATGTGCATGATACTAAGTGGGAAACATGTGATCTTTGGATTTGGCTTCCTTAATAAGCTTGATCTTGAAATCCAATATGTGAATCTTGAAGATTTGGATCTCAAAATACTTCCCTTGTTTGGCTCCTCAAATATGGCAACTTGGGATATGGCTTCTTGAATAAGGAAAGTGTGCATTGGAGTGCATTTTCGGCTGCCTAAAGTGAGTTTCGGAGGCTGGACTTTCGGCTCTGGACGCAAGGTTTGGCGGCCGAAGGTGCCGCCGAAGGTGGTCGACTTTCGTCTCTGGAGTCCTCTTTCGGCCGCCGAAGGTTGCTTCTCTAGTTTTGGCTTCTTTTGGCATTTTTAAGAGCATTTTCTCCAAATTGTTTCTTCACACCTAATACTTGCAAAACATGATTAAAACCACAAAATTAGGTAGAATAGGTGCAAATAAACATCAATAAGATCATGAAAATATGGGCTAAAATATGCTCTATCAAATACCCCCACACTTAAGCTTTTGCTTGTCCTCAAGTAAATAAACATAGTCAAATAAGCTTTCTTTGCTCTAGATCCTTATTTCCACTTAAGCTCATACTCAAGACACTTATTTTGAAGCATTGCAGTGAAGAATATATGCATGAAGATTACTTACCTCTTTTCCTTGTTTCCCTTTGCTTACCATGGCTAGGATTTGTTTTCCTCAAGAGAGACATGCACATTATGTTAAGACTTTTTCTAACTTTTGGATTGACTTGCCCTTACCTTGAAGTACTATATTCAGGCTTTTTGCACTTTGATTTTGCTTGAGAAGGTCACCAACCTTTTGACGTGAACGTACATATTTGTGATACCCACCCCCAGTTACTCAGTTGATCACCTTTCCAAGTGGCTACTAGCTCTTTTCATAGTCTTTTTGACCATTGGAATTGATAGAGCATATTTTAGTCCATATTTTCATGATCTTACTGATGTTTATTTGCACCTATTCTACCTAATTTTGTGGTTTTAATCATGTTTTGCAAGTATTAGGTGTGAGGAAACAATTTGGAGAAAATGCTCTTAAAAATGCCAAAAGAAGCCAAAACTAGAGAAGTAACCTTCGGAGGCAACTTTCGGAAGCCAAAAATCAGTCACCTTTGGCGGCAACCTTCGGCGGCCGAATGAGGACTCCAGAGACGAAAGTGGACCACTTTCGGCGGCAGCTTCGGCCGCCGAACCATGCAGACAGAGACGAAATTCCACTACCTTCGGCCGCCGAATCTCCACTTGTGGCCGCCGAACCTTCAGAACATAGGCGGAAATCCAGCCTCCGAAACTCAACTTGGGCAGCCGAAAATGCGCTCTATTGCACTCCTTCCTCATTCAAGTTGCCATATTTGAGGAGCCAAATAAGGGAAGTATCTTGAAGATCCAAATCTTCAAGATTCACATTTAGTTATTGGATTTCAAGATCAAGCTTATTAAGGAAGCCAAATCCCAAGATCACATGTTTCCCACTTCACTCAAGTTTCCAAAGAAGGCTCCACCTTCCTCATTAGTGCATGGGCAATCTCTTGGACTTAATGTACAACATCTTGAGGATCTTGGACAGCTATGAAAAGATCAAAGTGCCCCCACTTGCCTTCCATCACATGCAACTCGTTTTTGCCTTCATACATGCACAAAGAAGGCACATGCAACACCAAGGGCACTTTGGACAGCCTCTAAAAGTCTCCTGGACTTCCATGAAACCCTAGGCAGCCTCTCAAGACATATTTAAAGGCTCCAAGAAGACAAGAAGACAGCTTTTCATCCTCCCAAAATCGGCAAGGCTCTCCAAGACCTCTCTCCACACTTTTCTTCATCTTTTGCTTTCTTCTCTTTTATTTTCTATTTTGATTCAGCCATGAGTGGCTGAAACCCTTTCTCTAGTTGAAGTTTGGTTGAAACTAAGGTTGTTTAAAGGGTTGTGAGATCTGGATAGAAACTTTTGTCTTTGATTTATTTCAATATTCATGCAATTGTGCTTTGATTCCAAGATTGCTTTGTTGTTTTGATCAAATTGGCCACTTGATTCTTGATTGCAAAGTTAATTGATTGTTGATTAGGATATTTGTCAGTCCGTAATTGCTGGAAATATTCTGATCTAAGAACACTTGGTGTAAAAACCCAAGAAATTGCATGATCTAACATCATCTCATGCGTTTGAGTAGTTAGGGTTTGGATCTTTCTTGTTCTTCATGCAATTGGCAGTTGTTTTGATGCCTATGACCCAAGGACGTTCCTTGGCAATTTGTTGATTAGTAATTGGTTAGAGGACGTTCCCTAATCAGTTTGTTCATAAGGAAAGACATGGTGGTGAGAAGCGTCTTCCACCCCCATAACCAACCTATTGAATCAATCAAGATGACCATGTTTCAATGATCAACCCAAACAACCAAAGTGAATCCATATCTTCAACTAGACTTTTCTCATATTGATTACTCTTTTATTTTAATTACTTGCTATTTTAATTGCTTTCAATAGTTGTTAATCAAATCATCTCAAAACTCCCCTTTTTACTTTCCTTGCACTTGTTTCTATTTCTTTTGATTACTTGCCTTCACTTGTGCTTTCAATTAGTTCTATTGGTCTTGATTGAGATAAATAAATAGGTAATCAATTCTCTATGGATACGATCCTTCACCACTGTCTACAGTTGTAAATTGTAGGTAACCAAGAAGGTTATTTTTGACCGGCTTCGACAACCGCTCCTGTCAGGAATATTTTCTTATTTTGTGCTTTTGAGGGCTTTGCCTTTGCTGAATTTTCTTTCTCTCAATGATTTGGGCAAATCAACACCAATTGCTAAATCAAGTCATACTAAGTTCATTCACACAATTTTAATTTATTCTCAATCAATTGAGGGTCATCAATATATTTTTCACCATGGCAAACTTAAAGATTCAATTCAAGAGGCAATTCCCAAACATGAATACAACTCACTGCAATTGATTCAACATAAGTTTAAAGAGTTATCACATCAATGGGGTCATGGCAAGAAAAACTCATCCAACATAGTTCATCAGTTTGAGTAGAGCAAAACAAAAAGAAGAAGAAGGTTGTGGTTGTGTGTGTTTTATTGAAAGCGTAAACAAATTAAAATTTAACTGTGGCTAATTAACTTAAGACTGAAAGGAAAAAGAAAAAAAATTTTACAATATGAAAGCATGAGAAATCGCAGAAGAGAAGGGAAGAAGAAGAAGGAAAGGGGAGAAGAAGAAGGAAAAAAGGAGAAGAAGAAGAAAGAAGCTATATGCACCCCCACACTTAAATTATGCATTGTCCTCAATGTAAAAGAAGGGAGAAGAGGGGAGGAGAAGAAGAAAGGAGAGAACAAAAGAAATTGAATACTTCCCTGGGGTGTGGTGTGCATGGCATGATCTACTTTAGGCAGAATGAGTGACGAACAGATGTTCGTCTGGGAACTCTTCTTTGACTGGGCATGGTGCAGAGTTGGAGGGAAGTCGGCTGAGGTGGTCTGCCACAAGGTTTTCTTTGCCCTTCTTGTCTCTTATCTCAAGATCAAATTCTTGTAGAAGTAGAATCCACCTAATGAGCCTTGGTTTTGCTTCTTTTTTTTTTGATCAAATATCGCAAGGCTGCGTGGTCAGAATAGACAATGACTTTGGTTCCCAAAAGATATGGTCTGAACTTTTCCAAACAAAATACAACTGCCAAGAGTTCTTTTTCAGTTGTTGTGTAGTTGCTTTGTGCAGAATCCAATGTGCGAGAGGCATAGTGAATGACATGGGGGGAGTTTTCCACACGTTGCCCCAAGACTGCTCCTACTGCATAATTGCTTGCATCACACATGATTTCAAATGGCAGGTTCCAATCAGGCCCTTGAATAATTGGGGCAGTCACAAGCAATTCTTTAATCAATTCAAACGCCTTTTTGCAATCTGCATCAAAATCAAATGTTACATCTTGTTGGAGCAATCTGCATAATGGCAAAGTAATTTTTGAGAAATATTTGATGAATCTTCTGTAGAATCCTGCATGTCCAAGGAAGGAACGGATGTCTCTAACATTTGTGCGATAAGGCAGATTTTTTATGGTATCCACCTTAGATTTGTCCACTTCAATGCCCTTAGCTGAAACAACATGTCCTAAGACCATACCTTGATTAACCATAAAATGACATTTTTCATAATTAAGCACAAGGTTAGTCTCAATGCATCTTTGTAAGATCTTTTCTAAGTTGGAAAGGCATTCATCAAAAGAGTTTCCATGAACTGTGAAGTCATCCATAAATACCTCAATTGTCTTACCCACATAGTCAGAAAATATGCTCATCATGCATCGCTGAAAAGTGGCAGGTGCATTGCATAGTCCAAATGGCATTCTCCTAAAGGCAAAAGTGCCAAAAGGACAAGTGAAGGTAGTCTTCTCTTGGTCTTCTGGAGCAACTAGAATTTGGTAAAAACCTGAATAACCATCAAGACAACAATAGTGAGTTTTACCTGCAAGCCTTTCTAGCATCTGATCAATGAAAGGAAGTGGGAAGTGATCTTTTCTCGTCGCAGCATTGAGCTTCCTATAGTCCATGCATACCCTCCATCCATTTTGAACTCTAGTGGGTACAAGTTCCCCTTCAGCATTTGGAACAATGGTAATTCCAGTTTTCTTTGGAACTACATGTACAGGGCTCACCCATTTGCTATCAGAGATTGGGTAGATGATTCCTGCATCAAGGAGTTTGACTATTTCTTTCTTTACCACTTCCATCATGGGTGGATTCAATCTCCTTTGAGCATCTCTGACAGGTTTGCATTCATCCTCCATGTGAATTCTATGCATGCATGTGGAAGGAGAGATACCTTTTATGTCATCAATGGTCCATCCTATGGCTCCCTTGTGTTTCTGTAGTACCTTTAAGAGGCTTGTTTCTTCATGTTGGTTCAATTCATTGGACACTATGACTGGAAGTGTCTTGTTGGCGCCCAAGTACATGTATTTCAGATGGTTTGGGAGAGGCTTCAGATCAGAAGGTTGTTGCAGAGGAGTTTCAGAGGAGCTTGCTTGTGATGAAGGCTGCTGGGAGAGGTTCGGCGGCCAAAAAGTGTCTGAGTTCGGCGGCCGAATTTCTTCAGTTTGCGGAATGAGCTTTGGCGATGGATTCGGCTTCCACAAGTCAGTGGGGTTCGGCGGCCGAAGTATGTCTTCTTTTTGCGCAATGTGTTGCAAAAGTGGCGCCAGAATCTGGTGTCTGAAGGTCAGTAGGGTTCGGCGGCCAAAAGGTGTCTATGTTCGGCGGCTGAATGTCTTCTGTCTGCGCAACCTTAATCTGCTGAATGCTGCAGATGGTTTCTTTCAGTTTCTGGCTTTCAATCCTTGGAATCTTTGGGTCAGCTCTTTGCGCAGGAGGTGGTGCAGAATGTGATGAAGAGGCTTCAGATTGCCTTGGATGTTGTGCAGAGGGTGTCTCAGATGATGCATGCTTTGGTTCAACTTGCTTTTCCTCCTCAAATCTTGCATCTTGAAGCTCTTTCTCACTTCTCAAAGTAATGGCACTTACATTTTGTTTGGGATTTGCCTCAGTCTGGGATGACAACTTTCCTTGAGCTTTCAATCTGTTTATGGAGGTGGCCATTTGTCCCATCTGTTGTTGTATCATTTGCAAGGTCTTCACTACCTCATTCATAGTGTTATTGTCCACTGGAGGTGCTGGTTGGACTTGGCTTCTTTGGTAACCTTGGTGATTCTAATCATTGTTGCCCTTTCCATAGCTGAAATTAGGATGGTCTCTCCAACCTGGATTATAGGTGTTGGAGTATGGATCATATCTAGGCTGGTTGTTGTACCTCCCAATGGCGTTGGCTTGATGATGGTCTTCTTGGAGTGTGGGACATTGATCAGTTGGGTATCCCACACATAAACAAATCCCACATGGCCTAGGTGGCTGGGGTGCTTGAATCTGTTGTACCACATCTACCACAGCATTTTTTATAACAGATGTTAGTTCAGACATAGTAGGAAAATTTACCTCATTGGCCCTTTGTAGTTGCCTCTCTTCTCCATATTGCCTAGATGAGGCTGCAAGAGTAGAGATTAATTCTCTCATTTGTCTAGGTGTTTTGTCTTCAATGGAGCCTCCACAGGTTACATAAATGAATTTCCTTTCTGAGGGAGATAATCCTCCATAGAAGAATTGTATAAGAGCCTTGTCTGACATGTCATGTTGAGGGCATTCTGTGCAAAGTCTTTCAAACCTTTCCCAATAATCATATAGGTCCTCAGATGGTTTTTGCTTTATGCTTGTAATTTCTCTTATTATGCCAATTGATTTATGAGTTGGGAAGTATTTGTTCAAAAAGGTTTTGACCATATCATCCCAAGAAGTAATGGATCCAGGTGGCAAGTAAAATAACCAATCTTTAGCAAAGTCATCCAATGAAAAGGGGAAGGCTCTTAACTTAATTTGGTCTTCAGAGATACCTTGAGGTTTCCTAGACGAACAGATTATATTGAATGCTTTTAAGTGCTTGTGTGGATTTTTATTTTCTCTACCTCTAAACTTAGGGAGAATGTTTATCAAACCTGTCTTCAGTTCAAAGGGAACTGTCAGAGGTGGGTAGGTGATGCAAAGTGGGGCATAATCACCTACAGGAGTTGCCAATTCTCCCATGGTCCTTTCTCTTTGTTCTTGGGGCCTAATTGCTGGATTTTCTTGAACCATTTGGCCTTGGACAGCATGTCCATCATGGGCAGCAGCTGGTGCTTGAAGTTCTGCCATTGGTGCAGGATTTGGTTGCTGGAGTTCAGGAATTTCGGCGGCCGAAGATGGGTTGGGTTCGACGGCCGAATGTTGGGCAGATTGCTCTACGGCTTGCTTTCCAAGTCTTCTGAGAGTGCGTTCAATTTCTGGATCAAAGGGTAGTGTGTCCCTGCGTTCAGATCTGGTCATGAAAGAAAATAAACAAGTAATATCAATTCTCCGGCAATGGCGCCAATTTTTGACAGGAGCGGTTGTCGAAGCCGGTCAAAAGTAACCTTCTTGGTTACCTACAATTTACAACTGCAGATAGTGGTGAAGGATCATATCCACAGAGAATTGATTACCTATTTATTTATCTCAATCAAGACCAATAGAACTAATTGAAAGCACAAGTGAAAGCAAGTTATTAAAAGTAGAGCAAAGATAAAGTGCAAGAAAAGTAAAAAGGGGGGTTTTGAGATTGATTGGACTAACAACTATGGAAAGCAATTAAAACAGCAAGTAACTAAAATAAAAGAGGAAAATCAATATGAGAAAAGTCCAGTTGAAGATATGGATCCACTTTGGTTGTTTGGGTTGATCATTGAAACATGGTTATCTTGATTGAATCAATAGGTTGGTTATGGGGGTGGAAGACGCTTCTCACCACCATGTCTTTCCTTATGAACAAACTGATTAGGGAACGTCCTCTAACCAATTACTAATCAACAAATTGCCAAGGAACGTCCTTGGGCCAAAGGCATCAAAACAATTGCCAATTGCATGAAGAACAAGAAGGATCCAAACCCTAGCTACTCAAATGCATGAGATGTTGCTAGATCATACAATTTCTTGGGTCTTTACACCAAGTGTTCTATGGACAGAATATTTTCAGCAATTACGGACTAACAAATATCCTAATCCAACAATCAATTAACTTTGCAATCAAGAATCAAGTGGCCAATTTGATCAAAACAACAAAGCAATCTTAGAATTAAGCATCAATTGCATGAATATTGAATAAAATCAAAGACAAAAGTTTCTGTTCAGATCTCACAACCCTTTAAACAACCTTAGTTTCAACCAAACTTCAACTAGAAAGAGGGTTTCAGCCACTCATGGCTGAACCAAAATAGAAAATAGAAGAAAAGAAAGCAAAAGATGAAGAACGCAAAAGATGAAGAACTAAGGTGGGAGAGAGGCTTAGAGAGCCTTGCCGAATTTCTTTGAGAAGAGGTGGATCAAAAATCTGTCTTCTTGTCTTCTTGAAGCCTTTAAATATGTCTTGAGAGGCTGCCTAGGGTTTCATAGAAATCCAGGAGACTTTTAGAGGCTGTCCAAAGTGTCCTTGGTGTTGCATGTGCCTTGTTTGTGCATGAGTGAAGGCAAAAACGAGTCACATGTGATAGAAGGCAAGTGGGGGCACTTTGGTCTTTTCATAGCTGTCCAAGATCCTCAAGATGCTGTACATTAAGTCCAAGAGATTGCCCATGCACTAATGAGGAAGGTGGAGCTTCCTTTTGAATTTTGAATGTGCATGATACTAAGTGGGAAACATGTGATCTTTGGATTTGGCTTCCTTAATAAGCTTGATCTTGAAATACAATATGTGAATCTTGAAGATTTGGATCTCAAAATACTTCCCTTGTTTGGCTCCTCAAATATGGCAACTTGGGATATGGCTTCTTGAATAAGGAAAGTGTGCATTGGAGTGCATTTTCGGCTGCCTAAAGTGAGTTTCGGAGGCTGGACTTTCGGCTCTGGACGCAAGGTTCAGCGGCCGAATGTAACAGCCCGGAAATCCAGACCGCTACCGGCGCTAGGATCCAGATCGGCGTAAGGCCGCCGGGACCCGTAGCAAGCCTAACATAACCTGTAATCCTGTTTAATCCCATACATGATCAACAATACTCATATAACAACCAAGCTCAACCTGTACATAAACATAAACATAACATAAACCTCCACTGGAGCCCTCATCAAAATGCCCCAATGGGGTATCTCATCATACATAAGCTTGGCTGAAACATAACCTCATATCTTATATCATAAAGACCATGTACATACAAGTGGGATTAACAATCTGTATTGGTCAAGCACAACTCTATCCTCAATATTCAAATTACATAACATAACTTAAAACACTTTTACATTACATCATAATACAATTGTCATGTCCACCATCTAACTATTACATAAACATATCTTCGATACTCTGGCTAACCTCCTGATCTACCCTGCACCTGCACATGTGGGGTTAGGGGAGAGGGGTGAGCTATAAAGCCCAGTGAGCAGAATAGAGAAAACATATATTAAATATTTCATGCTTCCATGAAATGCAACACATCACAAACATATCACAAAAGGATGGCATTGTCACCTATAGTCCTCAACATAGTCCAATCGTGCCAGGGGCGTAGAATGGGCCTCACTGGTCTTTCTCTTACATACATAACATAACATAACATTCCAATATGCCAGGGGCGTAGAATGGGCCTCACTGGTCTTTCTCTTAGCATAGTCCAGGGGCGTAGAATGGGCCTCACTGGCAATCCATACCGTATCATCATCATATCATACCATAGGAGGACTAGAGGATCATCCAATAACCAATCCGCATCCACATCATATTATGCAATGCAACATATTCGTGAATACTAATGCAAACAACCTAAGATATCACATGGCATATATGATGCATGAACATGCTCCAAAAAGTTATATTTCATTTATTTAAAAAAACTTAAGGTTCATTCCACTCACCTCTGGCTGAAGCTCTACAGACTCTGAAGCAGCTATCTCACTGCTGAGGTCCTCGGTTCCTCGGGTCCGAACCTACACAGGTGGACACCAATGAGGGACCAAACATACATAAACATAACTCTAATAAACTCCCCCAAAACTCCCTAAAACATCAGGAAAACATCACATAGAAATATGCATGAAATGGCTGAACAGGGCACTTTCGGCGGCACCTTCGGCGGCCGAAAGTCCTGGACAGATCCGAAAGTCGGGCACTTTCGGCGGCACCTTCGGCGGCCGAAAGTCCCAGACAGAGACGAAGGTCTCTTTTCGGGGGCAACTTCGGCAGCCGAATGCTGCCTCCACAAAGGGGGTTCGGCGGCCGAAACTCCCTTCGGCTGCCGAACCTGGTTTCTGCAAAAGGGCAGAAACTTGGTTCAAACGAACCTTTTGCCTCCCAAAACCTCTAATCATGCATAATCTTGCTCTACAACATGCATACTTCACATACATTACACCTAGGGGTCTCAAACTATCATATACCCCATCTACAACACTTCCAACAACACATAAACAAGCTACATTGTTCATCAAAGCATCAAAACCCATAAACTCATCAAGAAGCCTAAACATGCATCTCTACCCATAGATCTTGCATAAAACTTACTTAAAACACATAAGGAGCTTAAGATCGGCTCTTACCTCTTGAAGATCGAGAGGGAGACGACCTAAACTTGGAGGTCCACGAAAATGAGCTCCTGAGTTCCCAAAGCTCCAAAACTTGGTTTAAAAGCTCAAAACTTGCAATGTGAGTTTAAAACTCAAGAAAAATGGAAGAGATTTGGAAGAAGAACACAAGAGTTGCAAAGGGAAGGTCGGAAGCTCACTGTGGCCGAAAATGGGAGAAAGCTCGCCCATTTCGGCTAAGTGCCCCTTTTTATAGGTGGCTGGCCAGGCCACGTTCGGGGGCCGAATGTGCCTCCGCATCCATGCAATGTTCGGCGGCCGAACTTGACTTTCGGCGGCCGAACCTGGACTTCCCTAACTCATGTTTTCGGGGGCCTAACGTGCCTCCAAAACGCATGCATGTTCGGCGGCCGAACTTAACTTTCGGTGGCCGAACCTGGGTTTTCCTCCAAAGACTTTTCATGCACAAACTCATTTAATTTCATACTTAAAACCATTAAAAACATAAAAACATTTTATAAAAACCTGATTTTTCCCTTCTAGAGGTTTCCGACATCCGAGATTTCCACCGAACGGTTGGAATTCCGATACCGGAGTCTAGCCGGGTATTACATTCTCCCCCCCTTAAGAACATTCGTCCCCGAATGTTCCTCAACTAGTACATGCATAACATAAAACATAACATACATACTAAACACATAGAACACATAGATACTAACCTCTAAAAGAGATGGGGATACTGTTGGAGCATGGACTCCCGTGTCTCCCAGGTACACTCCTCAATATTGTGGTGGTTCCAAAGGACTTTCACCATCGGGATTTCCTTGTTTCTCAACTTTCTGACCTGAGTGTCAAGAATCCGCACTGGCTGCTCTACATAGGTGAGATCCTCTTGGATCTCCACATCAGGCTCACTAAGAACCTTGCCCGGATCTGACACGAACTTTCTCAACATTGAAACATGGAAAACCGGATGGATTCTTTGCATTGAAGCAGGTAAATCCAGCTTGTACGACACATTCCCAATCTTTTGCAAGATTTCAAAGGGTCCAATGTATCGTGGGGCTAGTTTACCTTTCTTCCCGAAGCGAACCACCCCTTTCATTGGAGACACCTTGAGCAATACTAGATCCCCCTCCTGAAAGTCTACCTGTCTTCTGCGGATGTCTGCATAACTCTTCTGTCTGCTTGCAGCAGTCTTGATTCTTTCTCTGATTAAGGGTACCACCCTGCTGGTGATCTCTACTAGCTCAGGCCCTGCCAAGGCCTTTTCCCCAACTTCCTCCCAGCAAACAGGTGACCTGCACTTCCTCCCATATAAAGCTTCATATGGAGCCATCCCGATGCTAGCATGATAGCTGTTATTGTAAGCAAACTCCACCAAAGGTAGATGTTGCCTCCAAGAACCGCCAAAGTCCAGCACACACATCCTTAGCATATCTTCTATGGTCTGGATGGTCCTCTCTGACTGTCCGTCTGTCTGTGGATGGAAGGCAGTGCTGAAATCCAACCTAGTACCCATAGCACTCTGCAGACTCCGCCAAAACCTGGAGGTGAACTGGGGCCCTCTATCTGACACTATAGATACCGGGACCCCATGCAGTCTGACAATCTCATCAACATACACCTGCGCTAACTTATCCACAGAGTAGTTGCTCCTAACTGGAATGAAGTGAGCAGATTTAGTGAGTCTGTCCACAATCACCCATATGGAGTCTAATCTGTTGGACGTTGCCGGTAACCCCACTACGAAGTCCATAGCTATATTCTCCCATTTCCACTCTGGAATAGGTAGCGGGTTAAGCATTCCAGCCGGCTTCTGATGTTCCAGCTTCACCCTCTGACATACTTCACAGGCTGACACAAATTGTGCCACTTCCCTCTTCATAGCCGGCCACCAATATACTCTCTTCAGATCCTGATACATTTTGGTGGCTCCAGGGTGAACACTGTATCTTGCATTATGAGCCTCTCTCATAATGTCTCCCTTTAGTCCTATGTCATCTGGTACACATAATCTGTTCCCATAGCGGAGGATCCCCTTACTGTCAAATCTGAACTCACTATCTTTGCCTGACTGAATAGTCCTGGCAATCTTCACTAACTCTGGGTCCTCATGCTGTTTCTGAGCCACCTGCTCCAGAAACACGGGTGTCACTATCATCTGTGCAATCAAAGCACCTGTACCAGACAACTCTAACTGTAGACCTTCATTCATGAGCTTGTAAAACTCCTTCACCACTGGCCTCCTCTCTGCCGATATGTGGGATAAACTGCCTAGTGACTTCCGGCTTAGGGCGTCTGCCACGACATTTGCCTTACCCGGATGATACTGAATCTTGCAATCATAGTCACTCAGCAGCTCTACCCATCTCCTCTGTCTCAAGTTCAAATCCCTTTGACTCAATATGTACTGCAGGCTTTTATGATCTGTGAAGATCTCACATTTTACCCCATAGAGGTAGTGCCTCCACATCTTGAGTGCAAAGATTACTGCTGCCATCTCAAGGTCATGTGTGGGGTAATTTAACTCATGCTTCTTTAGCTGCCTAGAAGCATAAGCAATCACCCTCTCATTCTGCATAAGCACACAACCCAGTCCCACACGGGACGCATCACAAAAGACTGTAAAGTCCTCACCACTAGATGGCAGAGCTAAAACTGGTGCTGAAGTCAACCTCTTCTTGAGCTCTTCAAAACTCTCCTCACACTGGTCGGTCCACCCAAACTTCTGATTCTTCCTGGTTAGTCTGGTCAGAGGAGCTGCTATCTTTGAGAAGTCCTGAACGAACCTCCTGTAGTAACCTGCCAAACCCAAGAAACTCCTGATCTCTGTTACTGAAGTGGGTCTAGGCCAGTTAGCCACGGCTTCTACCTTCTTGGGGTCTACCTCTATCCCGTTTTCTGACACTACATGCCCCAAGAACGAAATGCTCCTTAGCCAGAACTCACACTTGGAGAACTTGGCATACAAGCCATGTTCCCTCAAGGTCTGTAGAACCAACCTCAGATGATGGGCATGCTCCTCTGCATTCCTGGAATACACTAAGATATCGTCTATGAAGATAATAACGAAGTGATCCAGGTACTGGCTAAACACTCTGTTCATGAGATCCATGAATGCTGCAGGGGCGTTAGTTAACCCGAACGGCATCACAAGGAACTCAAAATGCCCATATCTGGTCCTGAAAGCTGTCTTTGGCACATCCTCTTCTCTGATCCTCAACTGATGATACCCAGATCTCAGATCTAATTTGGAGAAACAACCCGCTCCTGCTAGCTGGTCGAATAGATCGTCGATCCTTGGCAATGGGTACTTATTCTTGGTAGTGACTTTGTTCAACTGCCTGTAGTCGATACAAAGTCTAAGGGATCCATCCTTCTTTCTCACAAACAGTACTGGAGCACCCCAGGGTGAGGTACTCGGTCGGATGAAGCCCTGGTCTACCAATTCTTGCAACTGTTCTTTCAATTCCTTTAACTCGGCTGGGGCCATCCTGTAGGGAGGGATAGAGATCGGTCTAGTTCCAGGCATCAATTCAATCTCGAACTCTATCTCCCTAACAGGTGGTAAACCTGGCAACTCGTCTGGGAACACATCTAAGAACTCTCTAACCACTGGCACCGAGGCGGGCTCTCTAACCTGACTGTTTAGCTCTCTCACATGAGCTAAGTACCCCTGACATCCCCTCCTAAGCAACCTACAAGCCTGAAGAGATGAGATCAAACCTCTAGGTGTACCCCTCCTGTCTCCTCTGAAGACAACCTCTGATCCATCCTGACCTCTGAACCTGACTACCTTGTCCCTGCAGTCCAAGGTAGCGCCATGGGTAGATAACCAGTCCATCCCTAGAATGACGTCAAAATCTGTCAACTCTAGAACCACAAGGTCGGCGGACATGCATCTCCCCTCAACAAAAACTGGACTACACTGACAGACTGACTCCGCCACTGATGGATCACACTTGGGTCCACTGACCCAGAGAGGACACTCTAACTCAGAGACCATTAATCCCAACCTCTCTATGGCCCTCGGAGCAATAAAAGAATGAGATGCACCAGAGTCCATTAATACATACACATCAGAACACCCAATGACTAAATTACCTGCCACCACGGTGTTAGATGCATCTGCCTCCTGCTGTGTCATGGTGAAGATCCTTGCTGGAGCTGACGGACCCTCACCTCTGAACCCTGCTGAAGAAGAGGCTGACCCTCTCCCTCTGCCTTTACCACTGGCCTGTGTCATGGCTGGAGCTACTGGCTGTGCCACACTACCAGAAGCTGTCTGCTGAGACTGTGTCACAAAAGCTGCTCTAGGACACTCTCGTGCCATGTGTCCCTCCTGCCCACATCTGAAGCAGGCTGACGTCCCAACCAGACATACTCCTCTGTGTGGTCTCCCACATTTCTTACATACTGCATTATCTGCACCTAAGCTCGAGCCACTTCCTAATCCCAGACCTGACTTGATCTTGTTCCAGAACTTGTTCTTCTTAAACTTCTTGGTGGTACTGCCCCACCTCTTGCTACCTGAGCTTAGGGAAGAAGGATCCACCTTTCCCTTACCTGGGGTTCTGGAACCAGAAGGCTGTGCTGCTGACTGTTTGACTTTTCCCTCGATGATAGTACTAGCCTCCATCCTCCTAGCCATGTCTACTATGGCGTGAAAACTCTCTCTATCCGCTGACTGTATCAAGGAGGAATACCTGGAATGGAGCTTCATGATATACCTCCTTGACTTCTTCTGGTCTGTATTAAGGTCCTGCCCAGCAAATGGCAGCAACTCCATAAACCTGTCAGTATATTCGTCTACACTCATGTCATCAGTTTGCCTCAACTGCTCGAATTCTATCATCTTCAATTCTCTTGAACTATCAGGGAAAGCCCATCCTGCAAATTCATTAGCAAACTCCTCCCATGATAGACTATCCAGCCTCGGTTTCACATAGCTCTTGAACCACTCACGGGCCTTCTTGCATTTTAGCGTGAACCCAGCCATCTGAATGGCTCTACTGTCATCCGCCCCTATCTCATCTGTTATCGCCTTGACTCTCTCAAGGTACACAAACGGGTCATCACCGGTTTCAAACTGGGGAGCACCCAACTTCATATAATCAGTCATTCTGACCTTGCTCCCTCCAGATGAGCTAGGTTGAGGTATTTGGCCTTCTGAGACAGTAGGTGCTGCTGGTGGTGGAGGAGGTGCAGCGTCCCCTGAGATAGGGTTTGCTGGATTTGGGTGATAGGGTGGGGGTGGATACATAGGGTACTATGGGTATGGTGGGTAATATGGTGGGTATAGCATCTGTGTGGGGTAAGGGCTAAAACTAGGGTAATCCGATGTACCTCCCATCGAATACCCGGGATTCTGTGAGAAAGGTGGGTAATGAGGTGGCTGAACAAAACCCGAGGCCTGAGTGCCTCCTTGGGACTCTCCCATGCCTTCCTCTGACATACTCACCCCCAAACTGCCATCCCTCCTCTGGTCCACATCCATGTCATCTCCCACATCTTCTGACATACCACCTTGAACTGTTCCTCGTACTGATCTGCTTCTTCCCAGATCTAAAGACCTTCTAGGGTCTCTCATTGCTCGGTCCCTGTTGGACCTGCTAGACATTGCCCTAGGCAATGCTGGAGGACGGGCGCTCATGCCCTCATCCTCAGGTGGCACTCCAGTCAATCTTGCTGATCGACGAGTTCCTCTCATCCTGTCTTCTGAAAAACCACACATAGCACAAACATCAGCATCATATGGTTCATGTGGGCACACATGAACCCTCATCACATACATCACATAGCATAACATATCATTTATGCACACGCATATAATCATGGCATATCACATCATCATGTAAGACAGGACTCCACATCCTATCCTAGTGGACATGACCTTTCCTATTGTGCTTGACCTGCTATAACCTCTATGAGCCCGACACTCTAGGTCCGACCATATGAACCTAGGGCTCTGATACCATTCTGTAACAGCCCGGAAATCCAGACCGCTACCGGTGCTAGGATCCAGATCGGCGTAAGGCCGCCGGGACCCGTAGCAAGCCTAACATAACCTGTAATCCTGTTTAATCCCATACATGATCAACAATACTCATATAACAACCAAGCTCAACCTGTACATAAACATAAACATAACATAAACCTCCACTGGAGCCCTCATCAAAATGCCCCAATGGGGTATCTCATCATACATAAGCTTGGCTGAAACATAACCTCATATCTCATATCATAAAGACCATGTACATACAAGTGGGATTAACAATCTGTATTGGTCAAGCACAACTCTATCCTCAATATTCAAATTACATAACATAACTTAAAACACTTTTACATTACATCATAATACAATTATCATGTCCACCATCTAACTATTACATAAACATATCTTCGATACTCTGGCTAACCTCCTGATCTACCCTGCACCTGCACATGTGGGGTTAGGGGAGAGGGGTGAGCTATAAAGCCCAGTGAGCAGAATAGAGAAAACATATATTAAATATTTCATGTTTCCATGAAATGCAACACATCACAAACATATCACAAAAGGATGGCATTGTCACCTATAGTCCTCAACATAGTCCAATCGTGCCAGGGGCGTAGAATGGGCCTCACTGGTCTTTCTCTTAGCATAGTCCAGGGGCGTAGAATGGGCCTCACTGGCAATCCATACCGTATCATCATCATATCATACCATAGGAGGACTAGAGGATCATCCAATAACCAATCCGCATCCACATCATATTATGCAATGCAACATATTCGTGAATACTAATGCAAACAACCTAAGATATCACATGGCATATATGATGCATGAACATGCTCCAAAAAGTTATATTTCATTTATTTAAAAAAACTTAAGGTTCATTCCACTCACCTCTGGCTGAAGCTCTACAGACTCTGAAGCAGCTATCTCACTGCTGAGGTCCTCGAATCCTCGGGTCCGAACCTACACAGGTGGACACCAATGAGGGACCAAACATACATAAACATAACTCTAATAAACTCCCCCAAAACTCCCTAAAACATCAGGAAAACATCACATAGAAATATGCATGAAATGGCTGAACAGGGCACTTTCGGCGGCACCTTCGGCGGCCGAAAGTCCTGGACAGATCCGAAAGTCGGGCACTTTCGGCGGCACCTTCGGCGGCCGAAAGTCCCAGACAGAGATGAAGGTCTCTTTTCGGGGGCAACTTCGGCAGCCGAATGCTGCCTCCACAAAGGGGGTTCAGCGGCCGAAACTCCCTTCGGCTGCCGAACCTGGTTTCTGCAAAAGGGCAGAAACTTGGTTCAAACGAACCTCTTGCCTCCCAAAACCTCTAATCATGCATAATCTTTCTCTACAACATGCATACTTCACATACATTACACCTAGGGGTCTCAAACTATCATATACCCCATCTACAACACTTCCAACAACACATAAACAAGCTACATTGTTCATCAAAGCATCAAAACCCATAAACTCATCAAGAAGCCTAAACATGCATCTCTACCCATAGATCTTGCATAAAACTTACTTAAAACACATAAGGAGCTTAAGATCGGCTCTTACCTCTTGAAGATCGAGAGGGAGACGACCTAAACTTGGAGGTCCACGAAAATGAGCTCCTGAGTTCCCAAAGCTCCAAAACTTGGTTTAAAAGCTCAAAACTTGCAATGTGAGTTTAAAACTCAAGAAAAATGGAAGAGATTTGGAAGAAGAACACAAGAGTTGCAAAGGGAAGGTCGGAAGCTCACTGTGGCCGAAAATGGGAGAAAGCTCGCCCATTTCGGCTAAGTGCCCCTTTTTATAGGTGGCTGGCCAGGCCACGTTCGGGGGCCGAATGTGCCTCCGCATCCATGCAATGTTCGGCGGCCGAACTTGACTTTCGGCGGCCGAACCTGGACTTCCCTAACTCATGTTTTCGGGGGCCTAACGTGCCTCCAAAACGCATGCATGTTCGACGGCCGAACTTAACTTTCGGCGGCCGAACCTGGGTTTTCCTCCAAAGACTTTTCATGCACAAACTCATTTAATTTCATACTTAAAACCATTAAAAACATAAAAACATTTTATAAAAACCTGATTTTTCCCTTCTAGAGGTTTCCGACATCCGAGATTTCCACCGGACGGTTGGAATTCCGATACCGGAGTCTAGCCGGGTATTACACCGAAGGTGCCGCCGAAGGTGGTCGACTTTCGTCTCTAGAGTCCTCTTTCGGCCGCCGAAGGTTGCTTCTCTAGTTTTGGCTTCTTTTGGCATTTTTAAGAGCATTTTCTTCAAATTGTTTCTTCACACCTAATACTTGCAAAACATGATTAAAACCACAAAATTAGGTAGAATAGGTGCAAATAAACATCAATAAGATCATGAAAATATGGGCTAAAATATGCTCTATCACATGCCTTGACTGGTTGGACTTCAACAGGAACTATGAGGGTGGAAATTCAATTTAATTCCTGTCAATTGATTGTTCTCATTGACAGCGGTTCGACTCATAACTTCATCAATGAGAAGATCGCCGGAATGCTCAAGTTACCGGCCAGACCAATAGTACCTTTCAATGTCAAGGTAGCAAATGGAAATCCATTACGATGCACCGGAAAATTCAAAGATGTTTCTTTCTCTCTCCAAGGTATACCATTTACTGCTACGTTCTTTTCTCTTCCTATAATGGGTTTGGACGTTGTGTTGGGTGTACAGTGGCTACAACAGTTAGGGACGGTGTCATGTAATTGGAAGAACTTGACTATGGACTTCACATGGGGAGGCCAACAGAGACATTTGCAGGGTATTTGTAGCCAACCGATTGAATCTCTATCCTTGAAATCAATATCCAAGGAACTGAGGCACAACAGTACAGCTTTGGCAATTTGTCTCGAAAACTCTACAGTCACACTTCCTGAGCAACTCCATCCAGATATGCTGCATCTGTTAACTCAATTTTCAGATATATACCAAAAGCCGAGTCAGCTACCTCCTCAACGAGAAATTAATCATCACATAATTCTCAAAGAGGGTGTTGATCCGATGAATGTTCGCCCTGTAATACCCGGTAGACTCCGGCATCGGAATTCCTACCGTCCGGTGGAATCGCGGATGTCGGAAACCTCTAGAAGGGTAAAATCATGTTTTTATAAAATGTTTTCATGTATTCTAATGTTTTAAGTATGAAATAAAATGAGTTTTTGCATGAAAAAGTCCTTGGAGGAAAACTCAGGTTCGGCCGCCGAAAGTCAAGTTCGGCCGCCGAACATGCATGCGTTTTGGAGGCACGTTAGGCCCCCGAAAGCATGAACGAGGGAAGTCCAGGTTCGGCCACCGAACTTAACCTTCGGCCGCCGAACATAGCATGCATGCGGAGGCACATTCGGCCCCCGAACGTGGCCTGGCTAGCCACCTATAAAAAGGTCCCTTAGCCGAAAACGGGCGAGCTTTTTTCTCCCCATTTTGGCCAAGGTGAGCATTCCGCCATCCTTCCCCAATCTTGAGTTTTTCCTTCCTTTTTCCATGATTTTTACAAGTTTATAACTTTGGTTTTGAAGATCTTTGAGCTTAGAACGAGTTTTGGAGCTTGGAGACCAAAAGTTGGAACTTCTCCCATCTCCAAGTTTAGATCTCCTCAACCCTCGATCTTCAAGAGGTAAGAGCCGATCTTAAGCTCATAGTATGTTTTAAATAAGTTTTATGAAGTTTTATGGGGTAGAAATGCATGTTTGAGTTAGTTGAGCTATGTTAGGTCTTATGTGATTTTTGAACAATGTGGCATGTTTGAGTATGTTTGAAGTGTTGTAGGTGGGGTATATGTTTGTTTGAGGCCCCTAGGAGCTTGTATGCATGTTTTGGTTGAATGGTATGCATGATTTGGGCTTGGGAGGCGAAATATGCATAAGAGAGCTGAGTTTCTGCCATTCGGGAGAAACTCAGGTTCGGCCGCTAAAGGAACTTTCAGCCGCCGAACCCCCTTGTGGAGGCAGCATTCAGCTGCCGAAGCTTGCCTCCGAAAGAGGACTTTCGGATCTGTCTGGGACTTTCATCTGCCGAAGGTGCCGCCGAAAGTGCCTGACTTTCTGATCTGTCTGGACTTTCGGCCGCCGAAGGTGCTGCCGAAAGTGCCCTGTCCAGACTTTTCTTGCATGTTTTTATGTGATGTTTTTAGGATGTTTTAGGGGGTTTTTGGGGAGTATAGTAGAGTTATGTTTATGTATGTTTGGTCCCTTATTGGAGTCCACCTGTGTAGGAACGGACCCGAGGAACCGAGGTGCTTAGCAGTGTCAACTGCTTCAGAGATAGTCCAGAGCTAGTCTCAAGTGAGTGGAATTGAACCTTATGTTTTAAAGTAAATCAAATGTTAAGCATGTTCATGCATCATAAAATGCCATGATATGTAGTAGATTGTATTGCATTAGTATTCACGAATATGATGCATTGCATAATATGTTGTTGATGTGGATGAATCTTGAATGATCCTTTAACCCTAAATACGATATGATATGATATGATATGCCATGGTATGATATGAGATAGAAAGACCAGGTCGCCCCTGGCACTATGTTATGTAAGCGAACACTAGGTGAGGCCTAATCGCCCCTGGTGTAGTCGGACATGTTATGATATGAGTTAAGTAAGCGAATACTAGGTGTGGCCTCATCGCCCCTGGTATAGTTGGACGTATTACGACACGTAGAGGGCTATGGGTGACAAATTCATCCTTGATGTGATATGTTTGTGATGTGATGCATTTCATGATAGCATACGTTAAAATGAACTGTTTTCTTTATGGTTTCTGCTCACTGGGCTTTTTAGCTCACCCCTCTCCCCTAACCCCAGGTTTGCAGGGTCAGAGGTAGTTCAGGAAGACGACGAGAAATGGTTATGGTCTTGACATGTAATAGAATAGTAGTGGACATGATGTAATGTAAGGTTGTGTATTGATGTAAAAAGAGTTGTATTGCATAATGATATTATGTTATATGTTCAGAGTTATAGTATTGTGCTTGGCCCGAGTTGGTTAATCCCTTTATACATGAGTTTTATTTTATGTCGTTTCATGTGATGGACCGAGTTTGACAAAGGGTATGCTGACCCTAGGGGTTCTATGAGTTCAGTCATAGTGCATACACAGGTCAAACGGGTTAAAGAAGAAGTTTACAGTTTTATGTTTTAAAGTTTATGCTTATGTTTGATCATGTATGGGATTATACCAGCTATACAGGATGTATGTTAGGCTTACTACGGGTCCCGGCGACCTTAAGTCGATCTGGATCCTAGCGCCGGTAGCGGTCCGGATTTCCGGGTCGTTACAGAATGGTATCAGAGCCCTAGGTTCACATGGTCGGACCTATAGTGTGTCGGGCTCATAGAGGTTATGGTAGGGCAAGCACAATAGGAAGATCATGTCCACTAGGATAGGATATGGAGTCCTGCCTTGTATGATGATGTGAAATGCCATGATGATGAGCATGTGCATTAATGCTATGATATGTATGTGATGCAGGTTCATGTGTTTCCACATGAACCATAAGATGCTAATGTTTATGTGCTATGTTATGCTTTCAGAAGTCAAGATGAGAGGAACTCGTCGATCTGCGAGATTGACTGGAGCTCTGCCAGAGAATGAGGGAATGGATGCCCATCCCCCTACTCTGCAGAGGGCAAGATCTTGTAGGACGATCAGGGAGAGTACATCAAGGGACCTTAGAAGGTCTTTTGATGCAGGTCGGAGGAGATCAGTTCATGAAGGTATGTCAGCGGATGTGATGGAAACAGAGGAGGATAACCAGAGAAGAGATAGTAGTTTGGGCATGAGTATGTCAGTAGAGGATATGGGAGAGTCCCAAGGAGGCACCCAGGCCTCGGGCTTTGTTCCACCGCAGTATCCACCCTACCCGCAAGGGCCAGGGTATCTGATGGGAGGTACGTCAGATTTCTTCAGCTATAACCCATATCCCACCTTTATGTCCTATCCTCCCTTTTTCCCACAGTACACCATGTTTCCATCCTCACCCTTTTTCTCAGGTCCAGCAAACCCTAACCCAGGGAATGCTGCACCTCCTCCTCCACCAGCAGAACCAATTGTCCCTGATGTCCAGATACCCAAACCTGGTTCATCAGTTAGGGGTAGAGTAAAGATGACAGATTACCTAAAGTTGGATGCCCCCAAGTTTGAATCAGGTGATGACCCTTTTGAGTACCTCAGAACGGTAAAGATGATAACAGATGAGTTAGGAGCAAGTGACAGTAGAGCCATTCAGATGGCAGGGTTCACATTGAAATGCAAGAAGGCAAGGGAGTGGTTCAAAAACTATGTGGACCCAAGGTTGGAGAGCTTATCCTGGGAGCAGTTTGCCAATGAGTTTGCAGGATGGGCTTTTCCGGATAGTTCCAGAGAACTGAAGATGATTGAGTTTGAGCAGCTAAGGCAGACGTAAGAGATGAGCGTAGAGGAGTTTACGGACAGGTTCCTGGAGTTGTTGCCGTTTGCAGGACAAGGTCTTGACACAGACTTGAAGAAGTCTAGGAGATATGTTATGAAGCTTCACTCCAGGTATTCCTCGTTGGTTCAATCAGCAGAAAGGGAGAGCTTCCATGCTATAGTGGATATGGCACGGAGAATGGAGGCTAGTGCCATTGTCCAGGGGACAGTTAAACAGTACGTGGCACAGTCTTCGGGTTCCAAAATCTCGGGGACAAGTGATGTTGATCTCTCCCCTCTGAGCGAGGCTGTCACAAAGAGTAAGAAGGGAGGCAGAGGCCTCAGAAGATCGAAGAAGAGCAAGTTTTGGGAACAGATAAAGTCTGGTCTGGGTTTAGGTGATGGTTCGAGCTCTGGTTCGGGTAACTCCAGATGTACACGGTGTGGTAGGCAGCACAAGGGAGTCTGTTTGATTGGGACAACAGCATGCTTCAGGTGCGGACAGGAGGGGCACATGGCACGTGAGTGTCCCACCGCGACCTTGGTGGCACGGTCCCAGCAGACAGTTTCGGGCAGTGTAGCTCACCCAGTAGCTCCAGCCATGTTTTAGGGCAGTGGTAGAGGCGGAGACAGGGGGACAACCCCTTCTTCAGCAGGTTCCCGTGGGGAAGGTCCATCAGCTCCAGCGCGGATCTTCGCCATGACTCAGCAGGAGGCTAACACATCGAACCCGATGGGATCAGGTAATCTCACTCTGGTATGTTCTGGTGTGTCTGTTTCATGAACCCTGATGTTTCTCTTTCCTTTGTTTGCTTGTGAGCCCTTGTGAGGTTGAGTTGATAGCTTATGGGTTAGAGTATCCCCTTGGGGTCAGTGCACCCAAGTGTGATCCATCTGTGACAGAGTCAGTCTGCCGGTATAGTCAGAGTTTGTGTTGTGAGTAGATGCCTTCCAGCTGACCTAGCGGTTCTAGATTTGACTGTTTGACGTCATTCTAGGGTTGGATTGGTTCTTCTACTAGTGGTACTACCTAGTCTGCAGAGACGAGGTAGTCAGGTTCAGAGGTCAGGATGGCTCAGAGGTAGTCCTTAGAGGGGACAGAATAGGGATACCTAGAGGTTTTGTATCAACCCTATAGGCTCGTAGGTTGTTCAGGAAAAAGTTGTCAGGGATTCTAGCTCTTCAGAGAGAGTATAGCAGTCAGGTCAGGGAGCCCGCCTCAGTGCCCGTTGTTAGAGAGAGTTTTAGATGTTTCCCTAGATGAGTTCCCAGGACTACCACCTGTCAGGGAGATAGAGCTTAAAATAGAAGTAATTCATGGAATTGGACCAATCTCTATCCCTCCCCACAGGATAGTATCAACAGAGTTAAAGGAGTTATAAGGATCAGTGGTAAGAGTTGGTAGTTAAGGGTTCCCATCTGACTGAGCACTTCACCTTGGGGTGTTCCAGTGTTGTTAGGAGGATGAAGGATGGATCCCTAGGACTTTGTATCGACTACAAGTCGTTGAACAAAGTCACTACCCAGATCAGGTAGTTGTTACCGTGGATCGACGATCTAGTTAAAATCAGCTAGCAGGAGCTAGTTGCCTTTCCAAGATAGATCTGAAGTCCAGGTACCATCAGTTAAGATCAAGGAAGAAGATGTACAGAGAGCAGTGTTTAGAACCAGATATGAGCACTATGAGTTCCTAGGAATGTCGTTCGGGTTAATGAACGCCCCTACATCATTCATGGACCTCATAAGCAGAGTTTTAATCGGTTTCTGGATCACTCCGTTATTGTCTTCATTGACGATATCTCGGCGAGTTCCAGAAATGCAGAAGAGTATGCCCATCATCTAAAATCAGGATTGCAGATCCTGAGAGAACATGGCTTGGATGCCTAGTTCTCCAATGTGAGTTCTGGTCAAGGAGCATACCTTTCTTAGGTCATGGTATGTCGGGGAAAAGAGAAAAGTGAAGTAGACCTGAGAAAGTTGAAGTTGTAGCTAACTAGCCCAGGCCCCTTGTAGTGACTAAGATCAAGAGCTTTTTGGGTTGGGCAGGTTACTTAATGGAGGTTCATCTAGAACTTCTCTAGAGTTGCCGCTCCTATGGCCAGATGGATCAAGAAGAACCAGAAGGTGTGTGGTCTACTCAGAGTGAAGAAGGCTTTGGAAGAGCCAAAGGAAAGGTTGATGTCAGCACCAGTGGTGGCTCTGTCCGCCAGTGATGAAGATTTCACAGTGTCCCGTGATGCGTCCCGTGTGGGACTAGGTTGTGTGTTATGTAAAGTGGTAGGATGATTGCTTATGCTTCTGGGTAGCTGATGAAGCATGAGTTGAATCATCTTACACACGATCCAGAGGTGGCAATGGTAATACTTGCACTCAAGATGTGGAGGCAATACCTGTATAGGGTATGATGTCAGATCTTTACAGATCAAAAGAGCTTGCAATACATCTTGAGTCAAGGGAGAAGAACATGAGGTATAGGAGATGGGTAAAAACTGCGTGGTATTCGCGACTTCAAGGTTCGGTATATTCGGCTGAGGCAGATATTTCGATAGATGCCCTCAACCGGAAAACCACTTGACAGCTTATCCCATCCCTTAGTATAGTAAGAAGAAGGCCAGTAGTCAAAGATGAGAAGAATCAGAACTGCTGTGAGTCAGCAGGAGAATCATGAAGTTGTCCGCAAGAGGCATGTAGAGTACCAGAAGAGAGAAGAGTTTTGTCAGAGTGTGCAGCGGAAACATGTTGAGGTTCTCGAGGAAGATGAGGTTGCTGGAGGTGTCTCCTAAAGAGAGGGTGATTTGTTACGGGCAAAAAGGTAAATTAACTCTCTAATACATTGGACCCTTGAAATCCTGCAAAGGATTGGGAATGCATCCCACGAGTTAGATTTACCTACTTCAATGGAAGAGATCCATCCGTTTTTCCATGTTTCCACGGTATATGAGTTTGTGTCGGGTTCGAGTGAGGTTCTTAAAGGAACCAGAGGTGGAGATCGCAGAGGATCTCACCTATGTTGAGCAGCTAGTACAGACCGCAGACACGCAAGTTAGAAAGTGTGGAAACAAGGAAATACCGATGGTGAAAGTCCCTTAGGATCACCTTAGATGATAAAGTACACCAGGGAGACCGAGAGTTCATACTCCAGTGACACCGTGTTTCTTTTTAGATTAGAACTTATGTATTGTTATGATTGTATGTTATGTTATATGTTATGCATGTCTTAGTTGAGGAACATTCGGGGACGAATGTTCTTAAGGGGGGGAGAATGTAATACCCGGTAGACTCCGGCATCGGAATTCCTACCGTCCGGTGGAATCGCGGATGTCGGAAACCTCTAGAAGGGTAAAATCATGTTTTTATAAAATGTTTTCATGTATTCTAATGTTTTAAGTATGAAATAAAATGAGTTTTTGCATGAAAAAGTCCTTGGAGGAAAACTCAGGTTCGGCCGCCGAAAGTCAAGTTCGGCCGCCGAACATGCATGCGTTTTGGAGGCACGTTAGGCCCCCGAAAGCATGAACGAGGGAAGTCCAGGTTTGGCCGCCGAACTTAACCTTCGGCCGCCGAACATAGCATGCATGCGGAGGCACATTCGGCCCCCGAACGTGGCCTGGCCAGCCACCTATAAAAGGGTCCCTTAGCCGAAAACGGGCGAGCTTTTTTCTCCCCATTTCAGCCAAGGTGAGCATTCCGCCATCCTTCCCCAATCTTGAGTTTTTCCTTCCTTTTTCCATGATTTTTACAAGTTTATAACTTTGGTTTTGAAGATCTTTGAGCTTAGAATGAGTTTTGGAGCTTGGAGACCAAAAGTTGGAACTTCTCCCATCTCCAAGTTTAGATCTCCTCAACCCTCGATCTTCAAGAGGTAAGAGCCGATCTTAAGCTCATAGTATGTTTTAAATAAGTTTTATGAAGTTTTATGGGGTAGAAATGCATGTTTGAGTTAGTTGAGCTATGTTAGGTCTTATGTGATTTTTGAACAATGTGGCATGTTTGAGTATGTTTGAAGTGTTGTAGGTGGGGTATATGTTTGTTTGAGGCCCCTAGGAGCTTGTATGCATGTTTTGGTTGAATGGTATGCATGATTTGGGCTTGGGAGGCGAAATATGCATAGGAGAGCTGAGTTTCTGCCATTCGGGAGAAACTCAGGTTCGGCCGCCGAAGGGACTTTCGGCCGCCGAACCCCCTTGTGGAGGCAGCATTCGGCTGCCGAAGCTTGCCTCCGAAAGAGGACTTTCGGATCTGTCTGGGACTTTCGGCCGCCGAAGGTGCCGCCGAAAGTGCCTGACTTTCGGATCTGTCTGGACTTTCGGCCGCCGAAGGTGCCGCCGAAAGTGCCCTGTCCAGACTTTTCTTGCATGTTTTTATGTGATGTTTTTAGGATGTTTTAGGGGGTTTTTGGGGAGTATAGTAGAGTTATGTTTATGTATGTTTGGTCCCTTATTGGAGTCCACCTGTGTAGGAACGGACTCGAGGAACCGAGGTGCTTAGCAGTGTCAACTGCTTCAGAGATAGTCCAGAGCTAGTCTCAAGTGAGTGGAACTGAACCTTATGTTTTAAAGTAAATCAAATGTTAAGCATGTTCATGCATCATAAAATGCCATGATATGTAGTAGGTTGTATTGCATTAGTATTCACGAATATGATGCATTGCATAATATGTTGTTGATGTGGATGAATCTTGAATGATCCTTTAGCCCTCAATACGATATGATATGATATGATATGCCATGGTATGATATGAGATAGAAAGACCAGGTCGCCCCTGGCACTATGTTATGTAAGCGAACACTAGGTGAGGCCTAATCGCCCCTGGTGTAGTCGGACATGTTATGATATGAGTTAAGTAAGCGAATACTAGGTGTGGCCTCATCGCCCCTGGTATAGTTGGACGTATTACGACACGTAGAGGGCTATGGGTGACAAATTCATCCTTGATGTGATATGTTTGTGATGTGATGCATTTCATGATAGCATACGTTAAAATGAACTGTTTTCTTTATGGTTTCTGCTCACTGGGCTTTTTAGCTCACCCCTCTCCCCTAACCCCAGGTTTGCAGGGTCAGAGGTAGTTCAGGAAGACGACGAGATATGGTTATGGTCTTGACATGTAATAGAATAGTAGTGGACATGATGTAATGTAAGGTTGTGTATTGATGTAAAAAGAGTTGTATTGCATAATGATATTATGTTATATGTTCAGAGTTATAGTATTGTGCTTGGCCCGAGTTGGTTAATCCCTTTATACATGAGTTTTATTTTATGTCGTTTCATGTGATGGACCGAGTTTGACAAAGGGTATGCTGACCCTAGGGGTTCTATGAGTTCAGTCATAGTGCATACACAGGTCAAACGGGTTAAAGAAGAAGTTTACAGTTTTATGTTTTAAAGTTTATGCTTATGTTTGATCATGTATGGGATTATACCAGCTATACAGGATGTATGTTAGGCTTGCTACGGGTCCCGGCGACCTTAAGTCGATCTGGATCCTAACGCCGGTAGCGGTCCGGATTTCTGGGTCGTTACACGCCCTTACAGGTATGCTCACTCCCAGAAAGATGAGATTGAGAAACAAGTACAGGAGATGTTGACAAAAGGCTTGATTCGGCCAAGCACTAGCCCCTTCTCATCCCCTGTTTTGCTGGTCAAGAAGAAGGATGGCTCTTGGAGGTTCTGTACGGACTATCGAGCTCTTAATCAAGTCACTATCAGAGATCGTTTTCCAATACCCACAGTGGATGATATGCTAGACGAGCTCCATGGTGCCACTTATTTTACTAAACTGGACTTCATTGCAGGATTTCATCAAGTCAGAATGCATCCTCTTGATATTCATAAAACGGCCTTCCGCACTCATAATGGCCATTATGAGTATCTGGTGATGCCCTTTCGGCTGTGCAACGCGCCCTCCACATTTCAAGTACTAATGAATTCTGTTTTCCGCCCCTACTTAAGAAAATTCGTCTTGGTTTTTTTTCACGATGTTCTTATATACAGTCCATCATGGGAGGCTCATCTGGAGCATGTGCAGTTGGCATTCCAGCTGCTTCGGCAACATCAATTCTTTATAAAGCTAAGCAAATGTGCTTTTGGGCTGAAACAGATCGAGTACTTGGGTCATGTGGTTTCCGGCGATGGAGTACAGGTGGATAAATCAAAAATCAGTGCAATTCTAGACTGGCCTACTCCAACAACAGTCACTGAATTGCGTGGGTTTTTGGGACTCACTGGTTACTACAGAAAATTTGTTCAGTCTTATGGGATTCTTGCACAACCATTGACGAATCTATTTAAAAAAGGCAAATTTTTTTGGTCGGCAGATGCTGAAGCTTCCTTTCTGGCTTTGAAAACTGCTTTGACAGCCACGCCTACATTGGCAGTACCCAATTTTAATGAACCTTTTTTTATCACTACTGATGCTTCTAATACAGGAATTGGTGCAGTACTGTCGCAACAGGATCGTCCCATCGCGTTTATGAGTCGAGCTTTGGGTTCTTCGAAGCAAGCTTGGTCTACATATGCTAAAGAAATGCTTGCCATCTTGCAGGCTATCAAAACATGGCGACCTTACATTTTGGGTCGTAAATTCTTTATTCAAACAGACCAGCGTAGTCTAAAGTACTTGGTGGAACAGAAGATTGTTACTCTAGAGCAACAAAATTGGGTTTCAAAGCTATTGGGTTATGATTATGAGATCCTTTATAAACCAGGCAAAGAGAATCGAGTCGCAGACACTTTATCTCGCGTCACTGGAAGTCCAAGTCTCAATTCCCTGTTTTTGTCGCACTCTTTTCTTTGGGATCGTATTAAAGCTACCCTCACTACTGACCCCTATATGCTTCATATTGGTCAATTGGCATCCAATCGCCCTGGGCAACCTTACATTTGGAAGAATGGGTTGATTTTTTTTAAGAATCGGATGGTAATTCCTCCTAAGTCTGATCTGCCTACTTAGCTTTTGCAGGAGTTTCATGATTCTCCTTATGGTGGCCACTCTGGAGTCCTCCGCACATTTAAACGCATCGCACAACAATTCTATTGGCCTCAAATGCGATTGCAGATTCAGAAATATATTGCAGCGTGCTCAGTGTGTCAGAAAAATAAGTCGGCCACAACTTTACCAGCAGGCTTACTTCAGCCATTACCGATTCCTCACCAGGTCTGGGACGACATCGCAATGGATTTTATTGATGGGTTGCCCCTATCCTGTGGCAAATCTTCTGTTCTGGTAGTCATTGACAGATTGAGTAAATATGCTCATTTTTTGCCATTATCGCATCCTTACTCTGCTAAGGTCATAGCTGAATTATTTGTCAATGGAGTTGTCAAGTATCATGGCATGCCTCGGTCTATCGTCAGTGACCGTGACCCAATTTTCATGAGTCACTTTTGGCGTGAGTTCTTCAAGCTCTCAGGAACCCAATTGAATATGAGCTCTTCCTACCATCCACAAATGGATGGTTAATCGGAAGTCACTAATAGGTGCTTGGAGCAGTACCTTCGTTGTTTCACCAGTCAACAACCTCGAAAGTGGTGTTCATTCTTACCTTGGGCGGAATACTGATATAATACCTCCTTTCACATTTCTATTGGTATGACACCATTTCTGGCATTGTATGGCAGGAATCCTCTAATGATTCCGCGGTATGAATTGGGTTCTTCTCTAGTTCATGAAGTCGATCAAATTTTGAAGACCCGAGATGAGATTCTGAAGGACCTTAAGCTTCACTTATCACGTTCCATAGAGCGCATGAAACAGGTGGCGGACAAAAAACGCAGGGATGTGGAGTTCTATCCTGGTGACTTGGTCTATCTTAAGTTACAACCATATCGACAACACTCAGTGTACAAGCGTGCATTCCAGAAATTGGCTAGTCGTTTTTATGGGCCTTTCATGGTTGAAGAGAAGATTGGTTCCTTGGCATACCGCTTGCAGCTTCCGCCTGGATCAAAAGTTCATCCGGTCTTTCATGTTTCCTTACTTAAGAAACATGTGAGTGAAACTGTTCCTGTTTCTTCTGAAATTCCACATCTCACTGATAATGGCTATCTTGTTTTTGAGCCTGCTGAGATTTTAGATACAAGGTGGGTTCATCTTGGCAAACGTTTTACCGAAAAAAGCCTTGTTCGTTGGAAGCATTTGCCACCTAAAGATGCCACTTGAAAAATTTCTTCGGACTTGTCTGCTCGATTTCCACATTTGAACCTTGAGGACAAGGTTCCACTTCAAGGGGGGAGGTACTGATAAGCCCCTGAGAAGGTCATCTAGAGCTATTGTGTAACAGCCCGGAAACCGAACTGCCACCGGCACTAGGATCCAGATCGACTTAAGGTCGCCGGGACCCGTAGTAAGCCTGCTATCCTGTCTGTCTACCTGTAAAATCCCATACATGATCATACATTTGCTGTAATAACATAAAACTTTTCTTCATTCCAAGGCTTAACCTGTGCATGCACTCTCTCTGTGCTCTACCAATCCCTACTAGAGCTCCTCATGGCTCTAGGCGGATCAATCTCATAATGTTAAGCCTGGTTTTGCTCATAAACATACAACAATAAAGAAACATACATAAACTGACCATGTGACTCCAAGGGATTACAAGTCTTATAAATCAAGCACCATTCTATACACTATACATATACATTATCTCTATACATTTACATGTCCATACTAGCTATTACAAGACTCTGAACTCTTCCTGTACCCTGCTGAGTTCTCTCTGACCTCTGAACCTGCACAACTGAAGTTAGGGGAGAGGGATGAGCTACGATAGCCCAGTGAGTAGAATAGGCAAATATAGGTGATAAAACATGCTCTCATGGAATGCAACACAGAATCACATCACCTCGGCCGGACGGATCAAAACTCCCTCTATCTCATCTGGGGTACCTGAGTACCATTTGCCTGGTCCCCGTAGGGCTGTTCCAGGTCTTTCTGTGTGTGCCTGGTCCCCGTAGGGCTGTTCCAGGTCTTTCCTCTGAGGGCTAATGAATCCTCACGAAGTCCGTGCCGTCTCACATAAGCAATGTACAAGGAGCAGTGCCAAGTACAAGGATAAATGCAATGCATCATCTTTGTGTACACTAATGCACTCACCCTAAGGCATAGTCATGATGCATGAAGCATGAGAAAATATCAGTTATCATATTAAAACATGAAGTTAAATTCCACTCACCTGTAGTTCTCTCTGAACTGACTCTGCAGGTTCTGACTCTGGACTCACTGCTGATGTCCCTGATTCCTCTGGTCCGTACCTACACAGGTGGACTCAAATGAGGGACTAAACTCACTCAAGAACATCTCTAAGAAACTCCCCAAAACCCCTCTAAACAATCCTCAAACCATCACATAAAACATGCAAAAGGAAGCTGGACAGGGCACTTTCGGCGGCAGGTTCGGCGGCCGAAACCCCACTCCAGAGACGAAACTCATGCATGTTCGGCGGCACCTTCGGCGGCCGAAGGTCTCGTCCAGAGACGAAACTCACACACTTTCGGCGGCCGAACTCCCTCTTTCGGCTGCCGAAAGTCCCTTTCTAAACCGAAAGCCTAGCTGTCGGGGGCAACCTTTGGCAGCCGAACTGCCTCCACAAAGGGTTCGGCGGCCGAACCTTCCTTCGGCGGCCGAACCTGGTTTTGCCCGAAGGGCAGAACCCTGCTCTGTTTCATGCAAACTTTGCCCAAAAACCTACCAACATGCACATCAACTACTCCCAACTAGCATATACACATATATATGCACAAAGGGGTCTAAAACTATCCTAAAACCCCAAACAAACATAACACACAACACTTAATCATGCTGGAACACCACAAATCACCAAAAACCTCACCTAAACCTAAACATGCATACTACCCATACAAACTTCATAAAACCTTTCAAAACCATCAAAGAAGCTCAGGATCTTCACTTACCTCTTAAAAAACTTGAGGATGAAGGATCCCAACGTGGAGATATGAAGAAAAGCTCTTCCAAAGCTCCAAGCTTCAAAACTTGGTTCTTTTGCTCAAAACCTTCATAAATCACCAAAACTCTTAAAACTCTTGAAAGATTTGATGAAAATCATGAAAAACATGAAAGTCAACGTAGGAGAGGCTGAAACTCACCTCTGGCTGCAAGTGGAGGAGAAATAACCTCCTTCCACCGACCCTTGGCCCTTTTATAGGTGGCTGGCCAGACCACCTTCGGCAGCCGAACGTGAAGCCGCAACCATGCAATGTTCGGCGGCCGAAAGTGACCTTCGGCGGCCGAACCTTTGCATTTCTCCCTTGTTGCTTTTCTTTCAAAACTCAAGTCTTTTAACCCTTCAAACCATGAAAACCAGTGAAAATACCTTAAAAAACATATGTATTACCCTTCTCGAGGGTTCCGACACCCGAGATTCCACCGGACTACAGGAATTCCGATGCCGGACTCGAGCCGGGTATTACATTCTCCCCCCCTTAAGAACATTCGTCCCCGAATGTCCCTAACACAACAGAAACACATAGAAAAGGGAAAAAAACTAACCTTAAAACAAATACGGGTATTGCTGGAGCATGGACTCCCGAGTCTCCCAAGTGCACTCTTCTAGGTTGTGGTGGTTCCACAAAACTTTCACCATTGGTATCTCCTTGTTTCTCAGCTTTCTGATCTGGGTGTCAAGGATCCGCACTGGCTGTTCTACATAGGTGAGATCACTTAAGATTTCCACCTCAGGTTCACTAAGAACCTTCTCTGGATCTGACACAAATTTTCTCAACATAGAAACATGGAATACCGGGTGAATTCGTTCCATAGAAGCCGGTAAATCTAGCTTATACGATACAGGCCCGATCTTCTGCAAGATCTCAAAGGGACCAATGTACCGTGGGGCCAGTTTACCCTTCTTTCCAAACCGAACCACTCCCTTCATCGGAGACACTTTAAGCAATACCATATCCCCCTCCTAGAACTCTATCTGCTTCCTACGGATGTCTGCATAACTTTTCTGTCTGCTTACAGCTGTTCTGATCCTCTCTCTGATGATAGGCACTAACTTGCTGGTTATCTCAACTAACTCTGGCCCTGCAAGAGTTTTCTCTCCTACCTCTTCCCAGCAAACAGGTGTTCGGCACTTTCTCCCATACAAAGCTTCATAAGGAGCCATCCCTATGCTAGCATGATGGCTGTTGTTGTAGGCAAACTCCACCAGAGGTAGATGCTGCCTCCAAGAACCGCCAAAGTCTAACACACACATTCTCAGCATATCTTCAATGGTCTGGATGGTCCTCTCTGACTGACCGTCTGTCTGTGGATGGAAAGCAGTGCTGAAATCCAACCTTGTGCCCATTTCATTTTGCAGACTCCGCCAAAACCTGGAGGTGAACTGAGGTCCTCGATCTGATACTATCGACACTGGAACTCCATGCAACCTTATTATCTCGTCTACATACACCTGCGCCAACTTGTCCACAGAGTAGTTACTCCTGACTGGAATGAAGTGAGCAGATTTAGTGAGTCTATCCACAATCACCCATATGGAGTCTAGTCTGTTAGACGTCGCCGGTAACCCCACTACAAAATCCATAGCTATGTTTTCCCATTTCCATTCTGGAATCGGCAGTGGGTTAAGCATTCCAGCCGGCTTCTGGTGCTCTAGCTTCACCCTTTGACATGTCTCGCAGGCTGACACGAACTGTGCCACTTCTCTCTTCATTGCTGGCCACCAATACACCCTTCTCAGATCTTGATACATCTTGGTGGCTCCCGGGTGAATGCTATACCGCGTATTATGAGCTTCCCTCATAATGTCTGCCTTCAAACTGCTATCATCTGGTACACATAACCTCTTACCATGTCGAAGAATCCCCTCACCGTCAAATCTGAACTCTGCACTGTTGCCCGACTGAACAGTCCTGGCAATCTTCACTAACTCGGGGTCTTCGTGCTGTTTCAGAGCCACTTGCTCTAGAAACACTGGTGTCACTCTCATCTGTGCGAGCAAAACACCGGTACCAGATAACTGCAACTGTAACCCGTCTTCCACGAGCTTGTAGAAATCCTTCACCACCGGTCTTCTCTCTACTGCAATGTGGGATAAACTGCCAAGTGACTTTCGGCTTAAGGCATCAGCTACAACATTCGCCTTGCCTGGATGATACTGGATCTTGCAATCATAATCACTGAGCAATTCTACCCACCGTCTCTGCCTCAAGTTTAACTCTCTCTGACTTAAGATGTGCTGCAGGCTCTTATGATCCGTATAGATCTCACATTTTATCCCATAGAGGTAATGCCTCCACATCTTAAGTGCAAAGATAACAGCTGCCATTTCAAGATCGTGTGTCGGGTAATTCAGCTCGTGCTTCTTCAGCTGTCTAGAAGCATAAGCTATCACTCTATCATTCTGCATCAACACACAACCTAATCCCACTCGGGATGCATCACAGAACACTGTGAAATCTTCATCACTGATCGGCAGCGCTAACACCGGTGCTGAAGTTAATCGTCTCTTCAACTCTGCAAAACTCTCCTCACATTCCTCTGACCACACAAACTTCTGATTCTTTCTAGTCAGTCTGGTCATAGGAGCAGCTATCTTCGAGAAGTCCTGAACAAACCTCCGATAGTAGCCTGCCAAACCCAGAAAACTCTTGATTTCTGTCACTGTAGTGGGTGTAGGCCAGTTGGCTACTGCCTCTACCTTTTTGGGATCAACTGCTATACCTTCCTCTGATACAACATGTCCCAAAAAGGAAATGCTCCTTAACCAGAACTCACACTTGGAGAACTTGGCATACAAGCCATGCTCTCTCAAGGTTTGCAGCACTATCCGAAGATGCTGGGCATGGTCCTCTGCATTCCTGGAGTACACCAAGATATCATCAATAAAGACGATCACAAAACGATCCAAGTACTCCCTGAAAACCCTGTTCATGAGATCCATGAATGCTGCAGGGGCGTTAGTCAACCCGAACGGCATCACAAGGAACTCATAATGCCCATATCTGGTTCTAAAAGCAGTCTTGGACACATCTCCTTCCCTGATCTTCAACTGGTGGTATCCGGATCTCAGATCTATTTTAGAAAAACAACCTGCTCCTGCCAGCTGGTCGAATAGATCATCGATCCTGGGTAACGGATACTTGTTTTTAATCGTGACTTTGTTCAACTGTCTGTAGTCGACACAAAGTCTAAGAGGTCCATCCTTCTTTCTGACAAATAATACTGGAGCACCCCAGGGTGAGGTACTCGGGCGGATGAAACCCTTAGCTACCAAATCCTGTAACTGCTCTTTCAACTCTCGCAACTCTGCTGGTGCCATCCTGTAGGGAGGAATAGAGATCGGTCTGGCATTGGGCATCAACTCAATCTCGAACTCTATTTCCCTATCCGGTGGCAATCCTGGAAGCTCTTCAGGAAACAAATCTAGGAAGTCTCTGACAACTGGTACTGAGGCTGGTTCCCTAACCTGACTGTCTAGCTCTCTCACATAAGCTAGGAACCCTTGACACCCCTTCCTTAACATTCTACGAGCCTGGAGGGCTGATATCAAACCCCTAGGTGTCCCTCTCCTGTCTCCTCTAAAGACACACTCTGACCCATCCTGGTCTCTGACACTGACTACCTTGTCTCTACAGTTCAGGGTAGCATCATACGTAGATAACCAGTCCATCCCTAGAATGACATCAAAATCTGTCAACTCTAGAACCACCAGGTCAGCTGGAAGGTATCTACTCTCTATGCACACTGGACTGAACCGACAGACTGACTCTGCCAAAGATGGATCACATTTGGGTCCACTGACCCATAGAGGACACTCTAACTCAGACACCATCAGACCCAACCTCTCTGCAGCTCTAGAAGAAATGAAAGAGTGAGAAGCACCGGGGTCCATTAAAGCATACACCTCTGAACACCCAATGATGAGATTACCTGACACCACCGTGTTCGACGTGTCTGCCTCCTGCTGAGTCAGGGTGAAAATCCGTGCTGGGGCTGACGGACCTGCACCTCGGGAACCCATCCCTGATGAAGAGGCTACCCCTCTTCCTCTTCCTCTGCCACTACTTGGTGGTACGGCTGAAGCTACTGGCTGTACTACACTGCCCGTACTCATCTGCTGGGATGGTGCAACCAAAGTCGCCTGAGGACATTCCCGTGCATAATGTCCCTCCTGCCCACATCTATAGCAGGCTGTGGATCCCAACTGACAAGCTCCTCTATGCTGTTTGCCACACCTCTTGCACACTGGAAAATCTACTCCAGAACTGGAGCCACTACTCATTCCTAGACCTGACTTAAGCCTGTTCCAGAACTTGCCTCTCTTTCCTCTGAATTTCTCCCATCTCCTCTTACTTGCACTTACTGTACCCTGTGAGGAGGAACCTGGTTTAGCACCAGAAGACTGTGCCTTAACTACACCTTGACTTATAGCACTGGCCTCCATCTTTCTAGCAGCATCCACAATAGAGTGGAAACTTTCCTTTTCCGCATGAAGAATCAAAGAGAAATACCTGGGATGAAGCCTTGTGGCATATCTCTTTGCCTTCTTCTGATCTGTATCATATGCTTGACCGACATATGGCAACAATTCCAGGAACTTATCTGTATACTCATCAACGCTCATCTCCTCCGTCTGTCGCAACTGCTCAAACTCCACAACCTTTAGTTCCCTGGAACTGTCAGGAAAAGCCCATCCAGCAAATTCGTTGGCGAACTCTTCCCATGTCATACTCTCAAGTCTCGGGTCCACATAGTTCTTGAACCATTCTCTAGCTTTCTTACACTTTAACGTGAACCCTGCCATCTCAATGGCTCTACCATCATCTGCTTCCAACTCACTTGTTATCATTCTAACTGCACTGAGATACTCAAAGGGATCATCTCCTGTATTGAATTTCGGAGCATCCAACTTTAAGTACTCGGTCATCTTCACCTTACTTCCCCCTGAAGAACTGGGTTGCTGTACTTCCACAACAGGGGCTACTGGTTCAGGAGGTGGTGGTGGAGGAACTGGTTCCCTCACTTCAGGCTGTACTGGACTTGGATGAACAGGTGGGGGTGGATACATGTGATATGGTGGATAAAAAGAAGGATAGGGCATATATGGCATGTAGGGTGGATATGGGGCAAAACTGGAGTAATCCGACATGCCTCCCATCGGATACTCTGGGCCCTGTGGAAAGGGTGAATAGCCAAACCCCGAGGCCTGAACGCCTCCCTGGGACTCCCCCATACCTTCTTCTGACCTTCCTACACCCATGCTTGCATCTCTACTCTGATCCTCTTCCCTCACACCTCTTTCTTCTACTGACCTTCCCCCTCTGCTTACTCCTCTCCTGCTCTCGTCAGAAGACCTTCTAGGGTCTCGTGACGTTCCTTCCCTGCTTGATCTGTGAGATCTTGCCCTTGGCAAGGCAGGTGGACGAGCAGCTGTACCCTCACTTACGGGTGGGACTCCAGTCAATCTCGCGGATCGACGAGTTCCTCGCATCTTCACTCTCTGGGAAACAACAAACCCATAAAACATAAGCAACACATCAAAAAAATGCACATGCATAACTCATGGCATTGCACATCAGCATATAGACAGGACTGACATCCTATCCTAGTGGACATGTTTTCCTATGGTGCTTGACCTGCTAAACCTCTCTATGAGCCCAACTCTCTCTCTATAGGTCCGACCATATGAACCTAGGGCTCTGATACCAATCTGTAACAGCCCGGAAACCGAACTGCCACCGGCACTAGGATCCAGATCGACTTAAGGTCGCCGGGACCCGTAGTAAGCCTGCTATCCTGTCTGTCTACCTGTAAAATCCCATACATGATCATACATTTGCTGTAAAAACATAAAACTTTTCTTCATTCCAAGGCTTAACCTGTGCATGCACTCTCTCTGTGCTCTACCAATCCCTACTAGAGCTCCTCATGGCTCTAGGCGGATCAATCTCATAATGTTAAGCCTGGTTTTGCTCATAAACATACAACAATAAAGAAACATACATAAACTGACCATGTGACTCCAAGGGATTACAAGTCTTATAAATCAAGCACCATTCTATACACTATACATATACATTATCTCTATACATTTACATGTCCATACTAGCTATTACAAGACTCTGAACTCTTCCTGTACCCTGCTGAGTTCTCTCTGACCTCTGAACCTGCACAACTGAAGTTAGGGGAGAGGGATGAGCTACGATAGCCCAGTGAGTAGAATAGGCAAATACAGGTGATAAAACATGCTCTCATGGAATGCAACACAGAATCACATCACCTCGGCCGGACGGATCAAAACTCCCTCTATCTCATCTGGGGTACCTGAGTACCATTTGCCTGGTCCCCGTAGGGCTGTTCCAGGTCTTTCTGTGTGTGCCTGGTCCCCGTAGGGCTGTTCCAGGTCTTTCCTCTGAGGGCTAATGAATCCTCACGAAGTCCGTGCCGTCTCACATAAGCAATGTACAAGGAGCAGTGCCAAGTACAAGGATAAATGCAATGCATCATCTTTGTGTACACTAATGCACTCACCCTAAGGCATAGTCATGATGCATGAAGCATGAGAAAATATCAGTTATCATATTAAAACATGAAGTTAAATTCCACTCACCTGTAGTTCTCTCTGAACTGACTCTGCAGGTTCTGACTCTGGACTCACTGCTGATGTCCCTGATTCCTCTGGTCCGTACCTACACAGGTGGACTCAAATGAGGGACTAAACTCACTCAAGAACATCTCTAAGAAACTCCCCAAAACCCCTCTAAACAATCCTCAAACCATCACATAAAACATGCAAAAGGAAGCTGGACAGGGCATTTTCGGCGGCAGGTTCGGCGGCCGAAACCCCACTCCAGAGACGAAACTCATGCATGTTCGGCGGCACCTTCGGCGGCCGAAGGTCTCGTCCAGAGACGAAACTCACACACTTTCGGCGGCCGAACTCCCTCTTTCGGCGGCCGAAAGTCCCTTTCTAAACCGAAAGCCTAGCTTTCGGGGGCAACCTTTGGCAGCCGAACTGCCTCCACAAAGGGTTCGGCGGCCGAACCTTCCTTCGGCGGCCGAACCTGGTTTTGCCCGAAGGGCAGAACCCTGCTCTGTTTCATGCAAACTTTGCCCAAAAACCTACCAACATGCACATCAACTACTCCCAACTAGCATATACACATATATATGCACAAAGGGGTCTAAAACTATCCTAAAACCCCAAACAAACATAACACACAACACTTAATCATGCTGGAACACCACAAATCACCAAAAACCTCACCTAAACCTAAACATGCATACTACCCATACAAACTTCATAAAACCTTTCAAAACCATCAAAGAAGCTCAGGATCTTCACTTACCTCTTAAAAAACTTGAGGATGAAGGATCCCAACGTGGAGATATGAAGAAAAGCTCTTCCAAAGCTCCAAGCTTCAAAACTTGGTTCTTTTGCTCAAAACCTTCATAAATCACCAAAACTCTTAAAACTCTTGAAAGATTTGATGAAAATCATGAAAAACATGAAAGTCAACGTAGGAGAGGCTGAAACTCACCTCTGGCTGCAAGTGGAGGAGAAATAACCTCCTTCCACCGACCCTTGGCCCTTTTATAGGTGGCTGGCCAGACCACCTTCGGCAGCCGAACGTGAAGCCGCAACCATGCAATGTTCGGCGGCCGAAAGTGACCTTCGGCGGCCGAACCTTTGCATTTCTCCCTTGTTGCTTTTCTTTCAAAACTCAAGTCTTTTAACCCTTCAAACCATGAAAACCAGTGAAAATACCTTAAAAAACATATGTATTACCCTTCTCGAGGGTTCCGACACCCGAGATTCCACCGGACTACAGGAATTCCGATGCCGGACTCGAGCCGGGTATTACATATTGTTCCAAATAAGAAGTATTTGGACTAAGGAGGCCTTATTGCTTTTCTATTTTTAGTCTTGCTGCTATTTTTATTAATTGTTATTTACTGCAATTATCTTTTAGTTGTTTGTTTTACTTAGTCAAATAGCATTTAGTTGATCGTGGGCAATAATATCTCTTTGTGCTAAGTGTGGCCAAGAGAATAGGACTAAGTTGTTTGATTTGTTTCTACTTATATTCTCTGTAGCAGCAGGCTTCAGGGGGAAGAAAATATCAATAACTTCTTAATTTTCTTTTGTTAATCTTCTTGACTTTGACTGGCACCTATCACAAACTTGATAAATAACTTATGTGAAACTAATCGTTAGATTAATAACTTATTTAAAATTAATTTTTTTTATGACTAAGGAATAATTTGTAATTTATCTAGATTTTATATTATTCAAGATTAAAAATGTACTTCTATGTTATTTTTAATATATAAAATGAAAATAAATTTATCCAATTACTATAATACCCTTGATAGAGTTTCAATGTTCCAAACTGATGGACTTGTATAATATATTTAAATGTGAAATAATAGACATCACGTTACTTGCTTTTATTAATTTTTATAAATATAAATTATTTTCCGGTGCAAATCACTTCATAAGAAACTCTAGTAAAGTTAATCCTATTCCCCATCTTAAGAGTTCTCAATCTATAATAAACTTGAAACTACTAATATCACCCATTAGGAAAGAATTGTAGGGAAAGGGATGTTTTTTATTCCTTTATTTTACTCTCTTCAGTAATAAAATTTCAAGCGAGTATAAAATTTAAGGAAAAGTATAAAAAGATAATTTGTGATTTTATTAATTTTTATTTATACAATTTAATTTGTATCAAATTAATACCATAGTATTATACGTTAATAAATAACAATAATTTAAAATAATTAAAATATAATTATTAATTAAAAATATTATATTTAAATTTATTCATTTTCATTTTAAAATTTATTAATAATTTCATACCACTCGTCATATTAATATAGCATAACGACGAATCATAATATATTAATAAAAAATAAAAAAAATAACGATTAAACCCACATCAATTGTAATTAAAAAATTAAAATTTATTAATTTTTTTTACCAATGTGTTGCAATATCATTGGGTTGGTGTACTCTGAATGTACAAGTCAATAAGTGCTAGTTTATTTACTTAACGATAATCTCCTCTTTAAAATTCGACCCTTTTATCATAGGTCAAACCCTAACTATAAGATATATAACCAGTCACACAAAACCAATTCTCTTAACCTTTTAATAAAAGATATGAATGCTTGAGTAAATATGGAGATCTCAAATTCTATTTATCAAATCTTTAATTTAAATTTTTAAAATTTTTAATTTTAATTTTAAAATGATATTATTAATATTAAACTTATTGAACAAAAAAATTTAATCGTTAACTTAAAATATTAATAATAAAATTAATTTTTTCACATTTATCTTAATTTTAGTCATTCATCTTAATTAATTCTAATTAAATAAGTTATAAGTAAAAAAAATTTAAACATTTAAATTAATTCATATTTACATTTAAAATTTTAAATTTTGAATAATAAGATTAATTTTTTTTCAATTTATCATAATTATAAATAAAAGTATTAAATTAATTTTAAAAAATTAATAATAAATTATAATATAATCTTTAAAGTTTTATATTAATAAATATATAGCTAATTTAAATTTTATATTAAAATTACATTTATTTTATGTTTATCATACATAATAGTAAATAAATATTTATTACAAACAAATTTTTTACAACATAAAATATCACATATAAATATTATACATTAAAATATTTCAGTGAAGGTTTATACTCACCATTATTATATACATATTTTTAACATATATTTTATATTAATAATATTAAATAAAATATTATATATTTTAATATATAAAACAATTCCTTTATAATTTTTATAAAAATTTAAATATGTTAACCACATTTCTTATAAATTATTTAAGATATTTAATATTTTTATTTTGCTTATCTATATAAAAAAAAATAAACTTATGATATATATTAATTTATTGACTGATCTAATAAAAAAATATATTTCATATTAATAATATTAAATAAAATAAAATATTATATATTTTATACTATAAATTTTTTATATTTTAAATTTTTATTAAACTATAATATGTGTATAAAAATGAAAAGAAGAAATAAATAACAGAATTAAAAAAAAAGATATTGTTGAAAACAAAATATGTATTTTAAAGACTTATCTTATTAGTTAAATAAAAATTTAGGGATTATATTGTAATTTTTTAATAATTTTTCAAATTCAATCTAATATTCTTAATTATAATTATAATAAATTGAAAAAAATTTATTATCTAAAATTTAAAATTTTAGATATAAATAGAAATTAAAGTAAATATTTGAATTTTTTAATTTAGAGAAATAATATTATGTACATGACATATGGACTATAATTTTTTTTTATCAAAATTAACACAAATAATTAAAATTGAGACAAATGTGAAAAGATAAATTTTATTGTCCAAAAATTTAATATTAAAATATAAATATGAAAAATAGTAAACGTTTTGGATTTTTTTTAATATATCTTAATATTATTATAGACAGCAAATTGTGAAGCCGATTTTATTTTTATATAATAATCATCCTCCAATGGCCAGACCATTCATAAAGCTTCTATCTAATCATCCATAGTAGTGCCTTAATCATCAATCAACATTATATATATATATAATCTCTTTGTATCAAATTTCTACCGTGAATTTGAATTTGAAATCTCATTGATTTTAGTTTTTTTTTTTTTCATGATTTGCTAATCTAATAATATGATAGAAGATTTGAATTTTTATAACAGTATGCAGGAAAAAGTTATGCAAGGAGAAATATTACATCTGTAGAGAAATTAATCTGTTAAAAAAATTCCAAAACAAAGGTGCAATACTTTTTTAAACACAGCTTTCAACTTTTATTACATGTTGGATGATGTTTGATTGTGTTTCATTAACAGTGATTAAGGATTCAAAAACATCAAGTACTTGAGAAGGGTTGTTAGATTGTCATCCACTAAATCCAAAACCCTTTTCAAACCTCACATCCCCTTTCCCCCCAACCAATATATATATAATTAAAAATAAGATAATAGAAAAATTCATTAAAACTAAAGAAATGACCGATTAAATTTTAAAAATATTTTAATATATTCATTTTTTTTATAATATAAAGAATAAATAATAATTTTTTTAATAATAATTAAACACTCATATCCCAACTTAATTATAAAAATAACAGCTGATCAGCATAAGCTTGCTTAGCACCTTTGACTCTTCCACCAAAAAAACTAGCTTCACATGGCATCCACTGAAATTTGCTTTCAAATTATTGCATGAACAAAAGCTAGATATTCTGAAGGTGACTTTCACTTGTGACTTGTGACTCATGATTTTCCAAATGTTCAATTTCACCTTCTTTAGTTAATGATATGAGAATATCTCAATTGATTGATCCACCATCACTCCTTTTCAGGGACTATGCATCTTAAAAGAAAAAAATAAAAATTGTGATGAAATTTATTAATTAAAAAAAAATACAGTAAAATAAATTATAAATTATTTATCGATCACTTTTTTTTTAAATGGGGATTGAAATAGTAGAATCTAAAATCTCTCAAATTTATTTAGATACATTTATCACCGAATTAAATCTGTGAGTGCATTCATTAATTACTTTTTGATAATATGAAATACCGAACATTAAATTATTAACATAAAATTTTATAACTATCTTTTACCTTTTCTTGTAATATTAATCTGCAGTTAGCAAATCTCATCAATGCAAAGTTATAAATGATTTATTAGTTGTAAACCCAACAACAAAAGCAAAAGCAAAAGTAAATCACCGTATTAGATTAAATGTTCAAAACTACTTTTACCTTTTTTTTTTTTTTTTTATAGCTTTTCCTCATTATTAACTTCAAAATTTATCCATCTTCCAGCTAATGTCAATTAACCCTTTATTTCCAAACAAAAAGAATAAGCTTTGGCAGATTCCTTTCAATATCCTGTCTTGAATTTCAGGAATTTTTGCTAAAGACCCAACACATTAAATTTTGTCAATAATCATTCCAGGTAGCTGTCATAGCAAAAAAATGCAAATCTTTCAAATTTTCAATTATGATTAACTGGGATTCGCTGATAAAACATAGAAGCAGCAAGCTGAAAATGCTACTGGTTCAATTGCTTGAGGAAGATTTTACTCTTGGGACAAAAGAATAGCAACCCATGTTCAGACAAGTTTCTGAAATCTACTAAGGCTGTCTCCAGTGTCCTCTAAATCATATGAGAAATGACTATACACTTTCATCATTGCCCATCAAAATATCTATTAACATTTCACCAAAGGGTTTGTTTCTTTCTGTTTCTCTCCACTTGCATGCAAACTAAAAGGATGAACCTGTCCACTTATCATGCTAACTTACTAGTCATGTAATTCATTAGTTTCAAATTTATAACTCTTTTTTTTTTTTTTTTTTAAACATGAAAGGAAGGAAAATGACTGAGCAATAATTAATGGACTATACAATAGAAACGGATTCTTCCCCTTTATCATCGTAAAATTAAATATTTCAAAATAAGAGTCGGAGAAATTTGAATTCAAAATCTCACTTATCTCCAACACTTTATAACCTTAAATAACAATAAAAGACTAAATAGACTACCCTAATATGAACTTTGATATATCGATAAATTATTATTGAGCCTTTGTATTTTTTAAAATTAATTATTTAGTCACTTATTGCAAAATCATTCAATTACAACATTAATATATTTTATGTAATAAAATTTTTTAATCTTTCTATTAACATTAGTTTATTTATTTTATTTTAAAAAAAAAGACTTAATTAGTATGAATTTTAAAATTATGAGACTAAATAATAAATATTTAATGTTAAAATAAGTGGAACAATATTTTATCTCATAGAAGACTTAAAGGCTTTGATTTCACAAAATATAACTACATCTTGATTTAATGATTTTGAAAAAGGTAGTAAATAGTTAATTTTAATAAAATATAGGGATCTAATAACAATTTACCCTTGATATATTTAATTAAACTTGAGATCTGAGCAGGAAACTACTTTTCATAATATTAATTCTTTCACTGCACATGAGGAGTTGAATATTCAACTTTCAGTAAGTTTTAGCCATGGCCACCCTATGCCCAAATAATATGACTTGAAAGCCTTCATTCATTGAATGGTGTTTGAGAATTTTTGATGATCAGAATTCAGTTTCATTTCCTTTCCTCTCTCAAATATTTATCGATAAAAAAGAAAAAAAAAACACTTAAAAGAAACTTCAAAAACAAAGGAAGCTATTACCCCTTTCCAAGCTTCATGACTATAATCTTATTCACTACAATTATTGTAAAAATATTTTTATACTATGCATTTGAATTTCATGAGTTGGATTTAGATTCAGTAACAATTATTAATAAATTATGAATTTCAAATTATATCATTTTTACTTATTAAAAAGCTTCATAGAGTGGATTTACAATAATACTATTTTATTAATTTATCATAATTATAGTTAAGAATATTAAATTGAATTTTAAAAAATTAACTGAAATTACAATATAGTTTATGAAATTTTGTTTTATTAATAAAAATAGTCTTTAAAATAATATTTTTATTACATATAACATATTTAAATATTTATTAATAAGAAATGACATAGGGAAACTAAAATCATTACCATAAATAAATCATTCTTCTGCTTCTCCATCCATGGATTACATGTTATTTTTAAGTCATTTTTGATGGGCAACTCATTTCATGCCCATCCATTCGTTACTAGATATTCCCTTCTTTTTGCCTTAGCCGAAATTATCCAATGAATTCGGATAACGGAGAAATCTTCGTCGTTTCAGGATTTTTGATTGATTTTTCATTTGATTCTAATATGATATGGACCAATTACAATTTCAGGATATTAGTGAAAAACTAGAACTGAACCAAAATAGTAAAATAAATTTGAGTTGAATCGACTCAACCAGAATTACATGATCACACATCACAGCGTGTAGTCATTGTTCAAATAACCGTAGCAATAAACAGTGACTTTTGCTTCGCTTTTGATGTAGTTACATAGACAATGGCAAAAGGAAAGACAAATGGATCTCTGTTTTTAATCTATGCATGATGGAATTACCAAAAGCAAAAGAAAACACAACTGGTACACTTGAAAGAATACATGAACTAAAACATATCTTGCAAGATGATTTACATCAACATCTTATGCACAATTTATCACCAGTAACAAAAAAAAAAAGAACAAATCTGCAGATCTTGAAAGATATAACTAAAAGGGCGACGTTATACACAAGGCGTACCACATTACAGGTTGCAGAAATGGTCAACTGCATGCAGCATTTCCTCAGCACTGCTACATACAAGCTTACCCATTGAATAAGTTAAAACTACCATGACTAAATTCTAATGCTGTCTACAGAGCAAATTCCACATCTTGCTTCCTCACTGGACCTTCTGGAGCTGCTTCTTAGTACGGTGGAGGATAAATACCAGGAAAAGGACCTGAACAGAAAAATTTTAGTATTAATGCTAAGATGACAGTTAGCATCAGCATCTAAGAAAGTAAATAAAATAAATAAGATGGGCATCATAATATGAAGTCACCTGGAGGATAATAGGGTGAAGCATGTGGAGGCGGTGGATATGGATGTGGAGGATAAGCTGAATGCGGTGGGTATGGAGGAGGGGGATAAGCAGTTGGTGGAGGAGGGTATGCAGATGGTGGATATGATGGATAATGAGATGTGTAGGCTGCAGGTAGTTGCGCATAAGAAGCTACAGATGCTGGAGGTGGTGGTGAGTACATGGATGAATGGGGCACAGGTGCTCCATATGGTGGAGCAGAAGGAGTAAAGCTTGTAGCTGGTTTCTGCAACAAGCAAACAGAGTAATTCAGCTGCCATGGATGAAAATTTCTTCACGGATAAGTACATGATATTGAACCTATACGGTTATGACAAATGTAGCTTACCTTGGCATTTGGATAATGCAAAATGAGCCTCACTTCTCCAGCATATCTGCAGTAGATAGAAACACATTTTGGAATTGAAACATCATAAAACTTAATTGCCACAAATAGTTGAGAAATTAGGTCGTCACATGCACTATCATGGAAGACTTATAATACATCCATTAATTGCCACATAATATTTAGCTACGAAGACAGATGAGATTACAAACATCATCAGATACTGCACAGGAATTATATGAAATTTAAGGTGCATAAACCATAACCATGCCCACACTTCTATCCCATCCCTTCTAGGAAACAAAAAAAAATGATGCATCATTGATCTACAATTGACAAAAACAAAGATTTATTGTTTAATTCTCAAACCCTGACATCCTCTCCACAAAAGGGGACAGTAAAATCCTTCTCATGATTGATACATTCTGCTCTATTATCTCTCTCATTTTCCCTCTCAAAGAATTCCAAAAGAAAACGGGGAATAAAAAATGGCAACTTGCCAAGAAAGCTCAAATATTAACTTGATTAGATATTAAAGAGGACACAAGCATGCATGGTATCTTAATTAATAATAAATGCTGGTGGTTAGATTACAAGGATGAGGTTTGAGTAAAATTCATGGGTTCAAGCCTTCAAGGTGTAGCTTTCCCCAAGAACTACCCGCAACCCCACTTCTACCCCTTAAATAAATAAAATGCCATTATAACTCTAAATTAGAATTTGTTCACTCAGAACCTATAAATTTTAAATTAACTGCAGAAAATCTTAAGAATGAAAATCTGCTTAGGATTTGTTTTACATTGTTATTAAAGTTGTTAAGAAAAACTCTCTTAAATCTATTAGTTGACAACATTAAAAATTAAATTTGAGATGTTTTAGCCATAAGAACCTTAAAATAACAAAACAGGTTATTTTTAACAGCATCAATGCTTTTTCTAAAAATGTTTTTTACCCTGATAATTATTCCCAAATGGCACCTCATCATCCAATTGTCTTGTATAAATTGCTTGACATATTGTTCAGAACACATGCAGAATTCACCTGCAGTGCTTTAGTTTTAATTGTTACACAAATTCACCAAGTATAAAAGTTCAGTTGCAATTGAATTAATAGAATTCAATTGCAATCTTTTAGAAGTCATTTGAAAAATGAATTCTATGAAGCACCAGAATTTGTAATTTTGTGAAATTCAATACATTTGGGGGCAATTACAATTTTCTACCAAAATTATGGAATTTGCAGACGAATTTTACGTAGAAAATGAAGATTATAGGACCATAACACCATATAAATTCATTCAATAGTACTCTTTGTACTCTTTCTCTTTGTGTCCTCACTTCCCTCTCTCTCTCTCTCAAGACATACAGTTGAAATTCTAGACCTAGTACACAGTGTATCAAATATAAAAATTAACTTGCAAAATAAATCCTATGGAAAAACTAATTTACAAGTGAATGAACTAATTGCTCATTTGATTCCTAACATCAATTAACATGACTAAACAGCACAATACATTAGTGTCCTAAATATTTCCCTTAAAACTTTAAGTTTCAGCAAATTAGAAGAATCAGAGCAAAATGCATCATAGAACCTTTAAGTTCAAATGTCCTGTACAATTAAAGGCAGACCAATTTTGTGGTAAACATGCAAAGTGATCAACTGGTCTACTCTATCGTGACCCTATGAGTTTTATTCTTCAATTCGCATTAGTTTTCCAAGACCCAAGAACTCATTAACAGCCCTAAATACCATATCATAATTAATCAATGACAAACAAATGCTTGCGAAGGCTACCTTTTGTCTCTTATGATACAGAGACACCTAGAAAAGGGACACTGGCATAAAGCTAAATCCTTTTGTCAAGAACTTAAATGTGTAGATGATGAGTTAGAGCGAATATAACTTAGTATTCTTAAAAATATTTGTGCTTAAGCAGAAATAAGTGACTTGGGAACCTAAAAAACACAAGCTGATAATGACTTTCAACTCAAAGGAGAGCACTTAAGCAAGATATCCATGAACAATCATTTTCATGTGTAACAACAAATTCAAAATTCTAAAAGCACCCAAGTTGATATCATATTTCATTTCCTTTTATATGGTACATCAGAATTTTTTATAACTGAGCTTTGCAACTTGAACCCTTGACTTCCTACACTACAAAGCAGACGCTTCTAGTTCACTTCTAGAAAACCTGTATTCCCTCATCATTAAGGATAAAAGATATCTTTAAAATTAGAACATATATTGTTTTAATGTTTTATATGATAACTAGCTGCCTATCCCACTCAAATAGCCAAAATATGGAGTTTAGATCATATGGAATCCCCTTCATGATATGCTAAATTCCAAGTTTATTAAAGCAGCTAAGCCAAGAACCTCCCAATCATTCACATTCAAATTAGTAATTGCAAGTTGAAGGGGGTAAACTGCAATTGCTCATACCTGCCGGTTTTAGTCTGAAGTGGCCAGGTGCTATCATCATAACCTTCTGATAGAACCTTCTGCAATTGAACCCTATCCACAGGAACACAACAGAAAGCTAAGCTTAACTAAAACAAAGAGGCAAATGGGTATACAAAGTACTTATTGTTATTACAGTAAACACAATCATGCAAAAGTGGGGAGAGATTAATTACTTTCCACTGCCAATGAAATCATCATATGTTAAGGTATTGCTGTTCCAAACCACAAGATTCAGTTCTCTTAGCCCTTCAATTAGAGTAAACACAAACTTCTCTTGAAATGTAGGATTTTTGCCACCATCTAAAGATTAAAAGAAAAAAATGTTATGTCTGTATCAACTTCTCCCAAAATTTGAAACGATTTCATGGCAGATCTATTAGCCAAAGCTTAGCATACCTGTGCAGGTTCTTGTGCGGGACTTATTGCTACCATATTCAACAATAGCATAAGGATCTTGCCTAGAAATCCATTCTGTATCTTTCAATTTATTACAACCTACGACTGCATCCAAAAACAAAATCACAAAAATTGAAAAAAAAATAAAATAAAACCCATAAATCAAATGATCAAAACAATTGAAGGGCCTATTTAATCTCATAAAAAATTATAGAAATTAAAAGAAACAAACTCATACATACCAGTAACTTCAAGAAGATGGCCTTGAATACCAGAGACGGACATGCTAGAAGATGGGTAAGAAGAAGAAGATGATAATGATGATGAAGACGGCTGCTTATTCGAAAATGGAAACGTTATTGATCAAGTGATCTATAGATATAGGACAAAAAGTCACCTTTTTAATATTGTTTTCTACTTTTCGTGTAAAAAATCCAACGACTGGGTTCTGGGGTCGTCCCTGGTTGCTGTGTAGATTCGTTCGTTTTGGATTTTTTTTTTCCCCTTTTTTAATTATTTCTTCTATGAAATTTCGTTTTGAGAGCAATTTCCAGTACAGAGGGGTTGTTAATGAGCATTTAAGGCGTGGATAGGCATATGATGGTGAGGATTTTCTCGTGTATTTAAGCCTGAGGCCTGGGGGTCCATCAGGGTAAAAGCACGCGTCTAAATGCACGCTCTCTAACTTTTATGGCTGGCGCGTTTCTATAGTCAAGTCAATTCCGGGGTTTCTCTTTCCTCGTTCGATGGGAAACAACGAGGCTTTATTCAGGAAAAGAGTTGGAAGCTACAGTTTGTTTTAAGGTAAATTGTATTTAAAAGCTGTTAGAATAAAAAAAATTCAAACGGTAATTTAGATCTATATTTAATATTTTAAATTTTATATAATAAAATTAAATATTTTTAATTTATAATTTAAAAATTAAATTAAATTAATATAAATTAATAAAAAGTAAAATTTTTTAAATATAAAAATATATATAATTTATAATATTAAATATAAATATTTAATATATATTATTTATATGTGATATTTATTCAGTATAATATATTTAATATTACATATAATAAATATAAGATATATTTAATTTTAATATAAAATTTAAATTAAAAGATTATATTTTATTAATAATATAAAATTTTAAAAATTATATTATAATTTACCGTTAATTTATATAAATTTAATTTAATATTTTTAGGTATAATTATGATAAATTAAAAAATTTTAGTTTTGTTATCTAAAATTTAAAGTGTTTGAAATAAATGTTGATTATGGTGGAGATTTGCATTTTTTTTAAACATATATTTAGTAAAAAATATTTAAAAATAAAAAATGTTAATAACATTAACCCGTTAAACAAATTTTTTGAGATATTGAGAAAATGATTTAATTTTTCGCATGATTTAGATTTTCCTTTTAACTACTTTTTGTTGAATGTCAACATAACAGAAAATATAGGATTGGTCCCTGAAAACAAAATAACTTATAGTCAATTAAACCATTTAATTTAAAATTGGTATTCTTCTTTATGTAGGACAAATAAGAAAGGCTATTTGCACTTAAATTGAACATGAGTAAAGCCTAAATTATGCTAAGTTTTGTCAACTTTGTTTCTCTTCAGTATCTCTCGGATGATAAATGGCATACAATCCTTATATTTCAAGCCGAGTAGAAACTTTTGTCAAGGAAACTCGGTATCCTTACATAATAAATTTTTATCATGTGTTGAATGTCTCTCATCCTTATTTAAAAAGATTGAGAAGGCTAGCCCTGTTCATAGTATAAAAATTAAATGATTAGCTCCAAATATCACTTATTTTTTAAGTATTCATTTAAATCACTAGCTCAATCAATTCCAACATATGCAATGGTTTTGGGGTAATGTTCTTTTTTGAATTTAACATCATCTCCTAATATGTATAATGTATCTAGGGGTGAGCAGAATCCGGTTCAAATCAAAAAAATCGATCGAACCGAATCGATTTGAAAATTTGGTTCGGTTTTTTATACATTTCGGTTCGGTTCGGTTCTAAATTTCAGAAATTTCGGTTATTTCGATTCGGTTCGATTTTGATAAAAAAAAAACTGAAAAAACCGAACCGAACCGATTAGGGATAATAATATATTTTTTCAATAATATAGAGAAATTAAATTATTTTAAAATTAAAATATTTTAATTAAATTTTAAAATACTAAAAATAAAGTGTAAAAAATTGAAAAAATATTAAAAATCGAAACCGATCAAACCGAATCGAACCGAATCAGACCGGTTCGATTCGTTTCGGTTTTTGACCAAAATCGGTTCGGTTCGGTTTTCATAAAAACTAAAATTTCGGTTTTCGATTTATTCGGTTCGGTTTGATTTTGAACGGAACCGACCGAATGCTCACCCCTAAATGTATCTAATGCAACTCTTACTCTCTGGTGATAAAAACTTTAAAGATTTATTCTTTTGCTAAATGTTCTGTCCTAGAGGCTCCTATTGATTAATAATATGAGTTATATGTGGTGGAGCATTGTGCAAACTACATACTAGTTGTCCTTTGGTATTCATTAGCGATAAAGTGATGGCAAGAGTATAAAAATTCTGTGTGATCCCTAGCTGCCACAAAAGATTTGTGAAAGAATATGATCTCCAATTCAGATTTCGGGTGGTAATGCTACTATAAAAGCTCGAATCAACCAAGAACTTGTAGTGGAATAAATATAAGAATCAACCAAGAACTTGTAGAGGAATAAATTTAAGTATGATCTTGCCTTTTGAGACGTCGCATATTATGGATTTACATATTAATAATTGATAATTGAAAATTTATTTCATAAAACCGTTATATATGCAATAGTTATTGTTAGTATATTTGTCCTAAACCATTATTTTGAACCTTTCGTATGTCATTTTGTTTATTAATAAAAGATATTTTATTATCATTATTATTTATTTGCCTATTACATAATAATGATTAACATTTCTACTTACTTATTATTATAATGATAAAAATAAGATATAATTAGTATGATTATTGATTAATAATTATGAGATTATTATGTATATATTGATATAAATAAATAATCATATATAATTATTCGAGAATAAAGTATTGGATGAAACTACACTAAGATCACTACATGAATTACTGTTATAAGTAAATATCAAAATAGTTATATTTTAATCTTTTGACTTGAGATTGTCATAGTTTCTAACATAAAAACTGTTATATTTTGACATAATCAAACACTGTCTTTAATCGGATAATCATAAAGGTTATGACTTAGCATAATAGAAATTATGTAGAGAATACTGAACAATCAAGATAGAATTTATCCCTCTCTTTGAGAGAGATTAAGATTTCGGAAGGCAACAAAGAGCTAAAAGAGCTCGGATGGAGACCCAGAGCTTAAAAGTCCGGTAAAGAGTTGAAATGCTCTTTAAAATAATCAGGTCTAAAAAATCTTGTAAACAGCTGAAATACTCGTAAAAAATATGCAGGACTAAAAGAGCTTAGAAGAATACAGAGAGCCACAGAGTTCAGACGAAGAATCAAGGCTAAAGAGCCTGAAAGACCACAAGAAGCCTAAGAGCTCAGAAAAATAATCAGGAATAAATAGCCTGATAAAGAGTTGAAACGCTTGTAAAAATAATTATGACTAAAAAGCCTGGTAAAGAGTTGAAGCGCTCGTAAAAAATACTCAGAGCTAAAAGAGCCTAGAAGTATACAGAGAGCGATAGAGCTTGGGTGAAGAATTAGGCTAAAGAGCCCAGAAGACCACAAGGAACCTAAGAGCTCGGAAAAATAATCATGGCTAAAGAGCCGGGATAAAGAGTTAAAATACTTGTTAAAATAATCAGGGCTAAAAAGCCCGTAAAGGGCTGAAACACTCGTAAAACATACTCAGAGCTAAGGAGTCCTGAAGATGATAAAAGAGTTAAAAAGTTTGAAAAAATAATTTAAGTCTTGAAACCTAGAAGGTCCTTTGTAAAAGAAGTACGAATTGATAATACAAAAAGAAAAAGTGAAGGATATCATGATCCTTCGAAATCTTTTTATAGCCAGATGGATGCAAAGTGTGCTGAAGTTATGGCATTTCAGGAAGCATTGAGCTGGATTAAAGAGTATGGATGGGATCGAGTCCTTTTCGAATTGGATGCTCAGGTACTTGTGATGTCAGTTAATTGTGCTTTGTTGGATGATTTATCGTCTTTTGGCCCTTGGTTCAAGATTGTAAACTGCTTCTATCTAGTTATGAGGAAGCAAAGTGTGTTTTTGTTCATAAATCTGCAAATGATGTCGCTCATCTTCTAGCAATATCGGCTCATTCTGAGTCAGGTCAAGGAGCTTGGGTTGATGTCCCTCCTCCTCATATTGTTTCTCTGCTCTCTTTGAATTAATGAAGTTTTCTTGTTCTTTCAAAAAAAGTATGTAATAAATTATTCATTTTACCTCTTAATTAATTTTACTAAATTTAAATAAAATTTATAAACATTAGGATTATAATCTACTCTTTATTAACTATAAATTATAATATCATCTAATGTATTTAAATATAATATTAAAATATTAAATAATCTTAATAATAAATTTATTTAATTTTAAACAATAATACCAAAATATTAGATAATTAAAATTAAGATATCACATAATAGATTTAAATTTTAAAATTCTTTTTATTATTTATACTTAAATTTTTTTAGTTACATTTTTATTATAATTTAAATTTATAATATATATATATATATATAAAATTCTATGCTCGCCCAATTTCCTAAAGATGGTAAAAGATATCTGGAGTAACTAACCCTACGGCCTCAGAAGCTATAGCATGTCGTGAAGCAATCTTTTTAGCTACATCAAATAATATTTGAAATGTGATCTTTAAAGGGGAAGACTCTTCACAGCATTGACTCTATACAAGATATTCACTATCACTTGTCTAATTTGCATCACAACTCATTCTATTGCTCGGAACGGTTTGCTCTATAATTCCTTTTTCTACGATCCTTTATCACAACTCAATTATGTCTTCCTCACCTCATTCAGATTTTAATGATTCTTTCTTTGAAAAAATAATTAAAAAAAAAGCCATCGATTATTAGCTCATGTATCCTTGCTGCAAATTACAATAATACCACCTGCAATAGCTTTCATTTTAATTAAAATTACAGAGCTGTTCTCTGTTATAAGTATCAACTGATAAGGAGTGAGTACTATTCGGTTTAAATTGAAAAAATTAATTTAGTTCGATTTGTATAAATATTAAATTTTTAATTTTCAATTTATTTAATTCGATTCGATTTTAAATTGAACCGACCGAATACTAACTCGTACCACCGAAGTGTCTTATTTTACAATAAAGTCACCATTTAATTGCTTAAGTGGAAAACTTTTAGTTTTGGTTAACTTTACAAAAGTGCCATCACTTATTTATGCCCCATTGTTTTTGTTCATCGATTTGCAACTTTGCTAACATTAAATTGGCTGGAAAGGGAGACCTGAGTTTTGAGTAAAATTACATGACATGCCATTGGTTGGGTTGTGAATATTTTGTTAAAATTACAAAAATGTCACTGTATTCTTGATAAAAGAAACAACTATGCACCAATGGATTTTACTTTATTGACACTCAAGTCCTCAAAAAAGGGAAAATGTTTCCCGTTTGAATCCAATCAAAGTCAATTATTTTGTTTTTTTTTTTTTTTTTCACAAATAAAAGTAACCCGTTTTTGCTAAATAGCAAATTGCAAGGCATCAAAATTTACTTTACAGTTTACTTCTCTAAATTATGCTCTTCAAATATCGCCCTTAATTTTGTATGAAATTTATAAAGCATAATAATATAATCTTGAGCTCTTCTATTTGACATTAAATTTTAAATATACAAAGCATCATTCGGTTTGATTCAATATTGAATCGAATCGATCAAAATCAATTTAATCAAATTTACTGAATCTGAAAATTGAACCAAATAAGTAAAAAAATTGAACTGAACTAATTTGTTTCAAAATCGATTTTTAATTTATTTTTGTGAAATTATTTAAATAGACTTTAATTTCTCTAATTTCATTTAATTCTATTATAATTTGAGGCTAATAATATTTAATTTTAATCTAATATATTTAATCAAACATATAATAATCAAATTATAATAGTAAATAGTCCACACTCTATATTACATGTAGTCCATACTTCATATATTTCACATGTTTCAAACTCTATCAAAATATGATAATTTATATGTAATTCTTAAATTAATACAATATAAAATTAAAATATAATAACAGTTTTTAGTTTTTATATAATCCAAAACATCCACTGACATCTATATCCTATCCTCCGTTTAATAACATAAAACTCCCAAAAAAAACAAAAAGCCTAATAATTAGGTATGAAATTCTAAAATATTTATCGACAACAATCATATCACCAATAATCAAGTCTCCCTTCTTCAACCTCTATGTTTCAAATACTTGATAGCTATAAAAATATAAAAAAGAATAGGATAGTTAAATTAAATGAATATATATATATATATATATATATATATATATATATATATATATATATATATATATATATATATATATATATATATATATATATAATTACTTTTAGTTATTCAAATTTACAGTGTTTTCATTTGTACTGTTTGTGTCCATTTACTAATACTGAAAAATTAAAAATAATAATCAAATTATAATTATGAATGATACTTTCAAATAAAAATAAATAGAATAATGGCATGATAATATAAATTATAAACTCAAGTAGTATTTTCATGTCCTGCTTTTTTTTTTCCCTCCTCCATCCTACCCTAATTAGCAATTATAAATTTAATTAAAGCAATCACACCCAAACAGTAATTATTAAATTAATTAAAGCAATCACACCCAAATAGCAATTATAAATTTAATTTAAGCAATCACATAGTGTAAAATGTTTAGAAAATTATTTCAACAACAAAAATAAATTAATTGGTACAACAAAAATAAAAAATAATGCAGTAATAATTAATAAAGAACAATCTCTACATGCTAATCAATTTCATTTTCATCAAAAAATGGAGAAGGATGCAAGATTGTGGAGACTGGAGAGGAATTGAAGGGAGAATCGACTAGAGAGGGACTGGGGAGACCCAGAAAATTGGGAAACCGAGTGAGGCAGAAAGCTTGTAGAAAGTGTTGGAGTGACAGTGAGCAGTGACTGGTAAACTGCGGCAACTAGTGAGATGAGAGTGACTATGGATATAGGAAGGACCTAGTAAAATGCAGCAACCGGTAAGACGAGAGTGACTATGGATATAAGAAGGACCGAGAACAACTGAGGCTAAGGGAAAAAGGCTCGATGGCCAATAGGACTCGCAAGAGAGAAATTTGGAACCATGAATGAATGTGACAGTGAGAGGACTGATGATTGACTGAACTCTGAACTGAAGTGAAGTCGAGAGAAGAAAGAAGAGAAAAAGAGAAATTTAGTCTGATGGTGCGCAGAAAGAATAAGTTTAACCTAAATAACTTTAACCTAATACTAAAAAATCAAAACGCATCTTTTAAAGAGGAGTTATGTCGGATCGGTTCAACCAAAATATTTCTCCTTTAAAACCGAACCAAATCGATCAAATCAAAATTCTTAAAAATGAAAATAGAACTCAATTGATTTACTTCAAAATTGAATTGAATTTTAAAATTAAATCGGTTCGGTCAATTTTTTCAGTTCAAATTAAATAGTGCTCACCACTAATCATATGTATGCGCAAATATTTCAACACAAGTGCAATATGTTATTTTTACACTATAAGAATTTTTATTATCAATAATAGAAATTTCTGTTAGTAAACAATGAAATTCCGTTAGTAAAACAATTTACTAATGGATTAGTGACAGATAAAATCGGTTGTAAAAAACATCATTGGTAATTTACTTACCAACGGTTTTAAAATCCGTTAATGTCACTAACGGATCAACAACAAATTTTTCAATTGTTGTCTCTAACGGACCAAATGTCTGTTAGTGATATAATAGATTTTTAATATGGGCTTCACTAATGGACTGAATTATCCGTTATTGACTATAACAGAATTTCGGATAGTAATGCGTTAGTGAATAAAAATAATGTTATTTTCCATTATAACAGACTTTTTCCGTTAGGAATACCAACGGAATTTCCATTGGTAATCCGTTTGTGAATCATATAAATATAACATAATCCCTATACTTTCATATATATCCATCATCACCCTGTATATTATTCATCATCCCTATACTTTCATATATATCCATCATCAACTAGTACATAATTCAACTATATATGTAAGAACCAAATCAATTATTATATAAAGTAAAATACTTTAAAACTTACAATATTTCATAATTATATTACATATGTTAATTTTGTACAACAGTTCTAAGTTAAAATAAAATTATTAATTGGTCCGAATAAAATATACATACTAAACTAAACTAGCAAGTTCATCATTTGTATCATCATCATTATATGTATGGTGATCACCAATGACATGAGCATTATTATGCTGCTGCTGTGCAAATGGAGCTGGAGGTGCCGGAGGAGCAGATGTCTGAGTGGATGTCCCAACACCTTGTTGTGCCATCATCCTATGCATAAACACCTGCAACTCCTCTACCACTGAGTTAAGTCGACCATTCTCTGTCTCCAGTCAATCAATTTCATTCTGCATCCTGTTCATTGCTTCAATGATAGGAGGATCCACTTGGGTGCAGATGAGTATGAGGCAGAACAATGTGATGATGCATGAAAATATGCAGAAGGCTAAGACCCTAATCCATAAACTCGACTTTTTTTCTGCTTGCCAATTGCCTCGTAGTAAAGCTGAGCCTCATTTGTGGGTGTCGGCTCACTGCTTCCCTCCTATTGTTGTGTTGTTGCCTCCTTTAGTTGTATGTATTTGTCTTACATTATAAAATTTTAATAACTTATTATTAATATGATAAGATTTAAGCATATCAACATTTTTTATAACTACATTTATTATCAACTTACATAAATAGCTTTTGACCTAGCATCAACAAACTCCTCTATCCCATTTCTCTTATGTGTAGCCTCGAAAAGCTCATGAGGATGTGGTTCTCTTCCTAATTTTTCTCTCTGTTATCAAGTATAAGAAAGATAATAAGTAGCATCACAATAAAATATATATATCACAAAATAAATATTAAAGTGATTATTAATACCATCCTCTGTTGGTGGGTATATTGTGAAATTGATCCACAAGCATGCCTATAAATGCCAGATTCTGTCCCTCCAGCCTCACTGCGCCTATTGACAGAAAACTTGTTACACTTCTCTTTATATTCAGAAGTGTTCCAAGTTTTCTGCCACTTCCTCAAAACAAAATCTAGTGTAGCTAGATTCTTTGTCTTTCCTTTTCTGATTTCACACATAAAGCCCCTATATCTCTTAGCAGTCTTTTTTTGCCATGCAATTTTGACCAAGCTGACAATTGCTTGGTCCCATAGGAATTATTTCTGCAAAAAGCTTAAAATATACAAATAGTTAGTAATTTTACATTTCATATTATAGTTCAATATACAATAAATTTTATGGTTCACCTTAAATTCTTTTCAATAAAACTCTTTCGTGTCATTTGGTACTATCTTCCAACAGTACCCTTCCGTGACCAATCTCTCTTTTATTATAAGAGTGATCCTGCGACTGCACAACTCCGACGGATGTAAGCTATATGAACAACAGTTAGTGAGTATAGGAAAACAATGAAATTATTAGTAATTAAAAAATAATTCATTATTACTTATTATTAATGAGTGAAATAGTTTGTCGGAATGACTGTATGCTGCCTACAACAGTGGTCGAACCCACGGATGCTGGAGCAGATGCTGATGCAGTAGCAGAAGAGGATGCAGGATGAGATGACTGTGAATGTGATACCGAAGATCGTGTAGCTACAGTGGAACGGAGAGGAAATGCAGTGATACAGGGAGAAACTGGTGGACATGATCGATCACTATGAGATGGTTGTACTCCAGATGCAAGTGGTACCCATATCTAAAGCTCTGTATCACTAAGTCCCGTCGATATCCGTGGTACATGTTGCTCATGCTCTGCTACGTCAACTGCAGTCAGCTCCTCCTGACTTGTATGGTCAGGTAGTTGAACCGATCCTCTGGGCTTCTTAAACCTTCCACATCCCCTCATCTATGAAAAAAATAGTCAAGACCAAAAAATATTATAAAATTCATTAACATTAAATAACAAACGTGCAGATGTAGTAAGTTACTTATAGAGAAAGTATGAAAATATACAACTCTAAACTGATTGAGAATGTAAATTAATTTATTCTAATACATACGATTCGAACTCATTATCATCATCTATAACTGCATCTGAATCAGGGTTACTAAGGAACTCATTTTCATCTATCGAAACATCATCATGAATCTCAGTCATATCCTCCAACCGATTAAAATTTGGATGATTAACACTATCAGAACCATGAGACATGTTTAATGATGCATCATCAGAACTGTGATGTACTTCAGTTTCACCGTGCAAGTACCAAACAAGGTAATTTTGCACAAAACCATGCTTCATTAAATGATATTTGACTGTATTTTCATCTTGAAAGCTACGATTTTGACACTTAAATAGATTACAAGGACAACGAATGTGATCATCATTTAAATAATCTGGACAGTTCTTAACTTTCTCTATAAATTCATTTATTCCCTCTAAAAATCCGGGGTTCAGTAAACCCTCTCTAAGATGGGCATACATCCAACTTCTTTCAATAGACATAATAACTACAATCACTATGCTGATATGAAAGTAGAATACTTATAAACCCTGTCTTCGAACGGAGCCTGAAAAGTAGCCATTAAGATATGCATTATATGCAAAATATGCAATAATAATATTAAATTTAAACACCAATCACATAACTTATAAACAATTTATGCAAAATCCGTTATCGATCTGTTATCATGGTATATAAATTATGTCATTCTGCAGCAAAAATTATGGGATGTATTGTTGCCTTAAATACATAAAATTGGGCACCTTGACAATCAGAACTAAAAGAAAATGAGGAGGTTGTCGCAAGGAAACTAATTGCAAGCTGCAAATAATCTCATACATAAAAAGCAAAAAAACTAGTATCAATCTAGGGTCATGAGAAAACAGGTCAAATGGGAGTGTGTAGATTACATAATTAGTATCTACTTGCAGGCTAAGATCAATAGGATGACACCAAGTTTCAGACTGAGCATTCTAAGAAGTTAAAAGTTCAATAATTTCACTGAATCAGTGCCAAAATAATGCAGATCAGGGTGTCCTGCATCCCTCGATCAATTAAAAAGACTGTTGATTTTTAACTTGGTAGCAAGCCTAATATCTCAAAATTAACCAAACCGATGCACAAAATAAAACCTCATCATGTGAAATTCTGACATAGACTAATAAATCAAGCACACAATTAGAAAGCTATAGTGCCCATTTTACTCGTAAGAGAACTTTGTTTCTATACTAGCACTTTATGTTGGATAATGCAACACCAAAGAAGAAGAAAGAAAGAAAGAAAGAAAAAAAAAAGAAGAGCAGTTGCTCATTGTAATTCAGTTATTTTCAAGACCTCTCTCTATATATAAATAGGAATGATGTCATCAATTGGTTAATTATCTTCACAAGCAAAGTCTGAGGGAATAACTATGATGGTTAGATAGTTACGATCATCAGCTGTACAGCTAGGAAACGTTATTTATTATCTTAATATCTTAGTCATATTGTGCATTGTCTAAATCATCAATTACCATTGTGGAGATGCCACATCAGAATAGAAAAATAAAAACAAAAAGACCATAGCAAATCAGATAGAGAAAAAAGAGAGAAGAGTAAAGAAAGAGAAAAAAAAGAGATGTCAGGTTTGTAACGACCTGAAAATCGGACCGCTACCGGCGCTAGGATCCAGATCGGCTTAAGGCCGCCGGGACCCGTAGCAAGCCAAACATTCATCCTGTGAACCTGTTTAGTCCCATACATGATCAACAACATACATAAAAATTTTGAACTTTTCTTTTCATTCATTCACCAACTCAACCTGTGCATGCACTATACATAATCATAATCATCAACCCACACTGGAGTCCTCAACTAATACTCCCATGGGGTAATCATAATATAAAGTGAGTTGGTCCACATAAAATATCATCTTTAAACATTTTATAGATCATGTATCAAAAGGGATAAACAAACATACTATGGTCAAGCACAATTCTAATCCTCAATATCAATATTACATAACATGACTGTTTATAACCTTACATCATTTTACAATTTATCATGTCCACAACTAACTATTACATATATATGACTTTACGTTTCTTGACTTCCTGATCTAGCCCGTACCTGCAAACCCGGGGATTAAGGGAGTGGGGTGAGCTACTAGAGCTCAATGAGCAGAATAATAAAACACTGTATTTAAAACGTATGATATCATGGAATGCATCACAGCACAAACATTTCACATCAAGGATGACCTTGTCACCACTTAGCCCTCTATACAGTCTAATTATGCCAGGGGCGTAGTGCAGGCTCGCCTGGACTTCCATAGCATACCATACATATCCAATCATGTCGGGGGCGTAGTGCAGGCTCGCCCGGACTTCCATAGTCTGTCATGTCATACCATATAAGGGCTAATGGATCATTCAACATTCATTCACATCAACAACATAATATGCAATGCAACATATTCGTGAATTCTAATGCAAGCACCCTAATATATCTCATGGCATTCATGATGCGTGAATCATGCTAAAGCTTTCATTTTATTTACTTTAAAACGTAAAGAGTTATTCCACTCACCTCTAGCTAGCTCTGACCAGACACTGGAGCAGCTGACTTACTGCTGGGGTCCCCGATTCATCGGGTCCGAACCTACACAGGTGGACTCAAATGAGGGACCAAACATCCATGAACATGACTCTAGAATACTCCCCAAAAAGCTCCTAAAACACCTCAAAATATCCATAGAAAACATGCAAAGGAAGGCTGAACAGGGCACTTTCGGCGGCAGGTTCGGCGGCCGAAAGTCCCTCCAGAGCCGAAAGTCATGCAGGTTCGGCGGCACCTTCGGCAGCCGAAAGTACCCTCCAGAGACGAAAGTCCATTTTCGGGGGCAGGCTTCGGCAGCCGAAAGGCTTGCCTCACAGACAGGTTCGGCGGCCGAAAGTCCTTTTGGCTGCCGAACCTGGTTTCTTCCAAAGGGCAGAAACTCAGATCTTCAATGCACACTTTCCCTCCAAACCTTCCAACTCTCTCAAAGCATGCATACACACATACATCAACACCTAGGGGTCTCAAACTATCCTAAACCCCAACTACAACACATCAAACATACACAAATATCATACATTGTCCACAAGTTCACATAAAACCTAACCAAGCTCAACTATCCTAAACATGTATTTCTACCCCATGAATCAACTTAAAACTTACTTAAAACATAAAATGAGTTCAAGATCGGCTCTTACCTCTTGAAGATCGAGAGAGAGACGACCTAAACTTGGAGAACCAAGGGAAAGAGCTCCTGAGTCTTCCAAGCCTCAAAACTTGCTTAAATGCTCAAAAATCTTCAAAACAAAGTGAAATCTCATGAAAACCATGAAAGATTTGAAGGAAGAGACTCAAAATCGGCGAGGGACAGCGGAGAACTCACCTTGGCCGAAAATGGGGAGAAAAACTCGCCCATTCGGACAAGGGGACCCTTTTATAGGTGGCTGGCCAGGCCACTTTCGGGGGCCTAACGTGCCTCCACATGCATGCCATGTTCGGCGGCCGAACATAAGGTTCGGTGACCGAACCTGGACTTCCCTCACTTATGCCTTCGGGGGCCTAAAGCACTCCCGAAGTGCATGCATGTTCGGCGGCCGAACTTGAGGTTCGGCGGCCGAACCTGAGTCTTCCTCTCAAGACTATTTTCATTCAAAACTTAATTTCTTTCTTGTTTAAACCCATGAAATACATTAAAAAATTTTATAAAAACATGCTTTTACCCTTCTAGAGGTTTCCGACATCCGAGATTCCACTGAACGGTAGGAATTTCGATGCCGGAGTCTAGCAGGGTATTACAAGGTTGAGGAGAGTGGTTAAAAAATATGAGGTCAGAAAGTGACAAAGTTTAACATTTTCCACTGAAATGTAGGAGATCGTGTTAGAAGCTAAACGAAAAGGCCAACAGGAAGAACTATAATCATTAAACATTAAAAGTAAAGGCAAGGAATCTTCTCTTCTTCTTCTTCTTCACACTTTTCATTCAATCATCTAACCATTTCTTCATCATTTCCTTTTAATTTTCTTACTTAAACTCCACATGCATGGCTCAAACGCATAGTTAAATACAAAACAAGTGCTTATCATCCTAAATTCTTCCTTCTCAAGCATAGAAATTCAAGAATTTATGGGAAAGAAAATCTTGGAGGAGGATGAAAACACGCAACATAATTTAGCTCTCTTGCATAAATAAGTGAAAACTATGTGTACACAATAAAAAAACGAGTCTAAATTATGAGAAAAATTAGAGAATTACCTTGACAGACATCTTATGGAAGCAGTTCTAATTCTTCTCATAAAGTAAATGAAGAAAGATCTTTCATCTTCTCCAGGAAATAGTCAATAAATAATATGAGACCATAAATAATACCATCTAGAAACATAAAAAATTCATATCACCATACCCAATAAATTAACAGTAAAAGTGAAGGATAAAAAAACCAAGAAGACACATGATAAGCTAAGGTTCGGCTAAACTCTCAGACCCTTAACAAAAGGCAAAATCCACAATAACCCAATACTGATAGTGAAGAGCAAGTCAAATGCCAATTAGAGAGTAACAAGTGGATGCAAGAAAGAAAGAGATTATTGCCATAATTTCACACATTCAGTTCCAAGTACTGGAGCTAACAATGCAATTTTAAGCGATCACAGTACTGCCTTCAAAATAATGTTAATGTAGAAACTGACCTTAGTGATGGTGGGAATGGTGAAGATGGTAGGAATGGGAAAACAACCTACGTCGACGGTGATGGCAGAATGGTGCACCTAATGGCGATGGACGGTGTACGCTAATGGTGGTGGACGATGGACGGTGATGGCAGTGGAAGCTACACTTCTTCGATGTGACTTCAGGGAGATTGAAAATTTTGAAATCTGTAAAAACAGATTAGCTAGGGATTTGATGATTTCACTACAAATTTGGGATATAATTCAGTCACTTCACTAACGGATATTAGTCCGTTAGTGATAATAACAGATTCTTAACGGACCATACTTCCGTTAGTACATCACTAACCGATCTGCGAAGGATATTACCGTCTATTAAAAAGCGAAATGGTCTTTAACAGAAATACTAACGATTTTGTTCATCCATTAGTGGGCAATATATTTTACAAAATCCGTTAGTAACATCTGTTATTATTACTAACGGACTTCACTCCGTTAGTGATTTGATGGAATTTTGTAGTGTTAGACATTCCTTAAATATAAAGGCCCATTACTGCCTGTCAATATTAATGTTCAGACCTACTTGAAGTACACACTTGACCTATGATATTATTCATCGAAAATATTGAATCAATTCTCAACATATGATAAATAGAATAATTTTTATAAAATATTTGTACAAGTATTATTTTTCAGAAAAATTTTAGACAAACCACAATACCCGCTAAAAGAGCCAAAGACAACATAATACTCGAGTATCTATTAATAGCACTTGTCTGCCCCAGGCACCCTATGATTTTAGCCTATTCGGACACATAGTTACCATCAACTTATGGCAATAGCTTTCTCGAGCACACAATTGTCGTTTAACTTATGGCGTATATCCATTCGGAGACACGATTTTCGTCAACTTATGACACTAACCCTCTCGATTAGTTATTTTTCATTCAATTTATAGCGCTAGCCCCCTTCAAGCACACAACTGCTATCAACTTATGACATCTGCCTTTCTTGGGTACACTGTGATGATCATACTAAAGTATTTTCTCATTTTATTAACTCTTTATATTTAAAATTTTAGGTGCCACTTGAATCTTCCATTTATCTTGATAGCTTAACTGAATTATTAACTTTTTACGATCCTCTTATATCTAAAAATATTGAATTTTTTAAAGTTTATTGTTATGGTATTTGCTTTTTGCAAACACATAGCAACCACTCCTTTTATGGCATCTGTTTGCCTCATTCTATAAGGCATAAAGTTGCCTTTGGCTTGTTCGCTATAATATTTAATATGTTATGATACGAGTAATGAAATGACATGATACTTCAAAGATTTAAAATGTAAACTCCAAATCATGAAAAGTCATGCAACAATCTTTTAATTCAAGATTTACGAGATAAGAACTATATTTGAAAAGTATGAGAGAATAAAAAAATAAGCAATACACTCTTCAACACATGTGGACGCTCAACATAATTTCAGATCGCGCAATGCATGTATGGCAAATTGCATTTAGGCCACTTTTGTTATTTTGATATTTTAGTATTTTGTGGGATTTGTTTTAAATTAATTTGGGCCTATATTAGAAGCCAAATTCATGTAGCCCATTTAGGAAAGAGATTTCTCCATGAAAATTTAGGAAAATGATTTTTAATATAATATAGGTTTGATTTTTTAACTAGATACCCTTCGTGTATTGTTGTAACGACCCCAAAATGGACCGTCACCGGCGCTAGGATTCAGGTCGGCTTAAGGCCGCCAGAACCCGTAGCAAGCCTGCTATACTCTCTGTGTACCTGTAAAACTCATACATGATCATACATTTTCTGTGAAAATAAAAACTCTTTTCTGAACCAAGGCTTAACCTGTGCATGCACTATCTCTGTACTCTGTCCTCTGTACTCTGTACTCTGTACCCCTGACTAGAGCTTGCTCTAGATGGGTTAACTCATACCTGTTAAGCCTGGTTTTTCACATACAGTAAACATATATACATATACAGATCATGTACATAACAAACATCACTAAGTCAAGCACATTGCTAACTTTATACACAACTATTACATCTCTTTAATATTACATGTCCACTCTAAGCTATTACAAATCTCTTTACTCTTTTTGTACTCTGTGGATCTCCACTGTATACTGTATACTGAACCTGCAAAACTAGGGTTAAGGGAGTGGGATGAGCTCTATAGCCCAGTGAGTAGAACAGTAAAACATTTCATTAAAATATGATCTCATGGAATGCACCATATCACAGACAATCCACATCAAGGGTAAACCTGTCACCACATAGTCCTGGTAACTCTGCCGTGCCAGGGCGTAGAATCGAGCACCTGGTCTTCCTGTCATATATATATATGTGTATATAACACCTCTGTACTTACCATTGCCAGGGCGTAGTCAAAGGCTCCTGGACTTTACTATACCTGCCAGGGCGTAGTCAAAGGCTCCTGGACTTCTCTATACCTGCCAGGGCATAGTCAAAGGCTCCTGGACTTCTCTCAGAGACTATTGGATCATTCAGCATTCACCCACATCAACAAATAACTATGCAATGCAACATATTCGTGGATTCTAATGCAATCAACCTACGGTATAACCATGATGCATGACATATGCTAAAAACATTCCATTTCTCAAGTAAAAGAATTAAGTTTAGTTCCACTCACCTCTGGCTATCTGAACTGACTCTGCAGGCTCTGAAAACTCTGGAGCAGGACTCACTGCTGCTCTCTCTGGTTCCTCTAGTCTGTCCCTATACAGATGGACTCAAATGAGGGACCAAACTAACTCAAGAACAACTCTAATAAACTCCCCAAGAATCCCCTTAAACTCACTCTACCATCCATGCAAAGCATGCAAAGGAAAGCTGGACTAGACACTTTCGGCGGCAGGTTCGGCGGCCGAAAATCCTCTCCACAGACGAAACTCATGCACCTTCGGCGGCCAAATCTCTACTTTCGGCAGCCGAACCCTTTCGGGGGCAAGTTTCGAGGGCTAAAAGGCACTTCAGAGACGAAAGTCTCTAACCTTCGGCGGCACCTTCGGCGGCCGAACTCCCCTCCAGAGCCGAAAGTCCAAAAGCTCGGGGCAAGCTTGGGCAGCCGAAGCCACCTCCTCATGGGTTCGGCGGCTGAATGTACCTTCGGCGGCCGAACCTGAGTTCATCTGCAAGGCAGAAACTTGCTCTGCCTCTCGCCAAAAGCACCAAAACCTTCTCAATCTCAACCACCTCAATTCCTCAACTTGCATATACCCAAGTATATGCTCAAAGGGGTCAAAACCTACCTAACAACCCCAAACACACAACACAAACAACACAGAAACAAGCTCTACGCACAAAATCATCAAAACCTCACAAAGAACCCTATTCATGCAACTCTCCCCCAAAACCTCATAAAACCTTCAGAAAACATAAAAACAAGCTCAGGATCTTCACTTACCTCTTGAAACCAAGAAGCTGAACGATCCTAGCGTGGAGTTTTGGAGCAACTCTCTTTCAAACTCTCCAAACTTCACAACTTTGAGTTTTTAGCTTAAAACCTTCAAAACAACATAAAAACTAATCAAACCTTTGCAAAATTTGATGAAAACATGTAAAATACTCAAGAAGGACAGAGTCTCACCTCAGAAATCGAAAGGAATCGGCGTGCCTTATCCTTTCAACCGACTGAGGGCCTTTTATAGGTGGCTGGCCAGACCACCTTCGGCGGCCTATCGTGAAACCGAAAGCCATGCATGTTCGGCAGCCGAACCTCAACTTCGGCGGCCGAACCTGGCTTTTCTGCCTTGGTTCATTTCACTCAAAAACTCATTTCCTTATGCTTTAAAACTATAAAACATACCAAAACATGGTAGAAAAACATCACTCTCACCCTTCTAGAGACTTCCGATATCCGAAACTCCAGCGGAACGTAGAATTCCGATGCCGGACTCTAGCCGGGTATTACATTCTCCCCCCCTTAAGAACATTCGTCGTCGAATGTTCCGAACACAAATAACTATCACATAAAAAGGAGGAAACTAACCTCAAAACAAATATGGATACTGCTGGAGCATAGACTCCCGCGTCTCCCAGGTGCATTCTTCTAGATTATGGTGGTTCCACAGAACTTTCACCATTGGGATCTCTTTGTTCCTTAGCTGTCTGATCTGTGTGTCCAGAATCCGTACTGGCTGTTCTATATAGGTGAGATCTGTATGAATATCCACCTCAGGCTCACTCAGAACCTGATTCGGATCTGACACAAACTACCGTAGCATAGAAACATGAAAGATCAGGTGAATTCTCTCCATAGAAGCAGGTAAATCCAGCTTATACGATACATTTTCGATCCTCTGCACAATCTCAAGAGGTCCAATGTATCGTGGAGCTAATTTACCCTTCTTCCCAAAACGAACCACTCCCTTCATTGGAGACACTTTAAGCAATATCCAATTACCTTCTTGGAACTCTAACTGCTTTCTGCGAACGTCTGCATAACTTTTCTGTCTGCTCTGCGCTGTTCTGATTCTTTCTCTGATCATGGGCACCATTCTACTGGTCATCTCTACTAACTCTGGCCCTGCAAGAGCCTTTTCTCCTATTTCATCCCAACAAACAGGTGATCTGCACTTCCTCCCATACAAAGCTTCATAAGGAGCCATCCCTATGCTAGCATGATGGCTGTTATTGTAGGCAAACTCCACCAAAGGTAGATGCTGCCTCCAAGAACCGCCAAAGTCTAACACACACAGTCGCAGCATATCTTCTATGGTCTGGATGGTCCTCTCTGACTGTCCATCAGTCTGTGGATGGAAAGCAGTGCTAAAATTCAACCTCGTGCCCATTGCACTCTGCAGACTTCGCCAAAATCTGGAGGTAAACTGAGGTCCTCTGTTTGAGACTATAGACACTGGAACTCCATGTAATCTCACTATCTCATCCAGATAGACCTATGTCAACTTATCCACAGAATAGTTCCTCCGAACTGGAAGAAAATGAGCAGATTTTGTGAGTCTGTCCACAATCACCCATATAGAGTCTATCCTGTTGGACGTTGCTGGTAAACCCACTACAAAATCCATCGCTATGTTCTCCCACTTCCACTTTGGAATCGGTAATGGGTTAAGCATTCCGGCTGATTTCTGATGCTCTAGTTTCACCCTCTGGCAAACCTCACAGGTTGTCACACACTGCGCCACTTCTTTCTTCATGGCTGGCCACCAATAAACCCTTTTCAGATCCTGATACATCTTGGGGGCTCCTGGGTGAACACTATACCTCGCATTATGAGCTTACCTCGCATTATGAGCTTCCCTCATAATGTCTTCCTTCACACTGCTCTTATCTGGTATACATAGTCGATTCCCATAATGAAGGATCCCTTTGCTGTCAAATCTGAACTCTGCACTGTTGCCTGACTGAACAGTCCTGGCAATTTTCATCAACTCTGGGTCCTCGTGCTGTTTCTGAGCTATCTGCTCCAGAAACACAGGTGTCACTCTCATCTGTGCGATCAATGCACCTGTACCAGACAACTCTAGCTGTAACCCCTCTGCTACGAGCTTGTAAAGCTCCATCACGACTGGTCTCCGCTCTGCTGCTATATGGGATAAACTGCCTAGTGACTTCCGGCTTAGGGCGTCTGCCACAACATTCGCCTTACCCGGATGATATTGGATCTTACAATCATAATCACTGAGCAATTCTACCCATCTTCTCTGCCTCAAATTCAGCTCTCTCTAACTCAAGATGTACTGTAAACTCTTATGATCGGTGAAGATCTCGCATTTAACCCCGTAGAGGTAATGCCGCCACATCTTGAGTGCAAAAATAACTGCTGCCATCTCTAGGTCATGGGTAGGGTAATTCAACTCGTGCTTCTTCAACTGTCTAGAAGCATAAGCTATCACCCTATCACTCTGCATCAAAACACAGCCCAATCCCACTCGAGATGCATCACAGAACACTGTGAAATCCTTATTACTGACAGGCAGAGCTAACACTGGTGCTGTTGTCAATCTCCTCTTGAGCTCCTCAAAGCTCTCTTCGCACTGGTCTGACCAGACAAACTTCTGGTTCTTCTGAGTCAGTTTGGTCATAGGAGCTGCTATCTTTGAGAAGTTCTGAACGAACCTCATGTAGTAACCTGCCAGTCCCAGAAAGCTTTTCATCTCAGTCACTGTAGTGGGTCTGGGCCAGTTAGCTACAGCCTCTATCTTCTTGGGGTCTACCTCAATACCCTCTGCTGATACCACATGTCCTAAGAAGGAAATGCTCCTCAACCAAAACTCACACTTCGAGAACTTGGCATACAAACCATGCTCTCTCAGTGTCTGCAAAACTATCCTCAGATGCTGGGCATGCTCCTCTGCATCTCTGGAATACACTAATATATCATCGATGAAAACAATGACAAAGTGATCCAGAAACTCATTGAAAACTCTGTTCATGAGATCCATGAATGCTGCAGGGGCGTTAGTCAACCTGAACGGCATCACTAAGAACTCATAATGCCCATATCTGGTCCTGAAAGCTGTCTTTGACACATCTGCCTCTCTAACTCTCAACTGATGATACCCAGATCTCAGATCTATTTTAGAGAAACAACCTGCTCCAGCTAGCTGGTCAAATAGATCATCAATCCTAGGTAGAGGATACCTATTCTTGGTAGTGACCTTGTTCAACTGTCTGTAGTCGATACAAAGTCTGAGGGATCCATCCTTCTTTCTGACAAAGAGCACTGGAGCACCCCAAGGTGAGGTACTAGGGCGGATGAAACCCTTATCTACCAAATCCTGCAACTGCTCTTTTAACTCTTTTAACTCTGCTGGCGCCATCCTGTAGGGAGGAATAGAGATAGGTCTGGTATCAGGCAGCAATTCTATTTCAAACTCTATTTCCCTACCAGGTGGTAGTCCTAGAAGTTCGTCTGGGAAAACATCGAGAAACTCTCGGACTACTGGTACTGTGGCTGGTTCCCTAACCTGACTGTCTAGCTCTCTCACATGAGCTAGAAACCCCTGACAACCCCTCATAAGCAAACGACGAGCCTGAAGGGCTGAAATCAAACCTCTGGGTGTCCCTCTTCTGTCTCCTCTGAAGACACACTCTGACCCATCCTGATCTCTGAGCCTAACTATCTTCTCTCTACAGTCCAAAGTAGCACTATATGCAGATAGCCAATCCATCCCTAGAATGACGTCAAAATCTGTCAAGTCTAGAACCACAAGGTCAGCTGGAAGGCATCTACCCTCTATGAACACTGGACTGAAACGACAGACTGACGCTGCCACTGATGGGTCACATTTGGGTCCACTGACCCAGAGAGAATACTCTAACTCAGAACTGATCAAACCCAATCTCTCTATGGCTCTCGAAGCAATAAAGGAATGAGAAGCACCGGGGTCCATCAAAGCATACACATCTGAACACCCAATGATGAGATTACCTGACACCACTGTGTTTGACATGTTAGCCTCCTCCTGTGTCACAGTGAAAATCCGTGCTGGGGCTACCGGATTTCCACCTCGGGAACCTGCTGCTGAAGTAGAGGCTGCCCCTCTCCCTCTACCTCTGCCACTACTCTGAGGCATGACTAGAGCTGCTGGCTGTACAACTGGCTGTACCACACTGCCTGAACTCATCTGCTGGGATGGTGCAAAAGTCACCTGAGGACAATCCCGAGCAATATGCCCTTCCTGTCCACATCTAAAACAAGCTGTAGATCCCAACCGACAAGCTCCTCCATGTGGTCTTCCACATCTTCTGCATACTGGAGCTGTGCCAGAGCTTGAGCCACTACCTATTCCCAGACCAGACTTGACTTTATTCCAGAACTTACTCTTTGTTCCTTTTGCTCTATCCCATCTCTTGCTGCCTGAAGTGCCTGAACTGGGGGCTTTAGAACCCGAAGCCTGTGCTTTTGACTGTTTCTGAATATTGGCACTAGCTTCCATTTTCCTGGCTGTGTCCACTATAGTGTGGAAACTCTCCTTTTCTGCTGGAAGAATCAAGGAAGAATACCTGGGATGCAGTCTCATAGTATATCTCCTTGCCTTCTTCTGATCAGTATCATAGGCTTGACCCACATACTGAAGCAAATCCAGGAACTTATCTGTGAATTCATCAACACTCATTTCGTCTGTCTGTCTCAACTGTTCGAACTCTATTACTTTCATCTCCCTAGAACTGTCAGGAAAAGCCCACCCTGCAAATTCATTGGCGAACTCTCCCCACGACATACTGTTCATCCTGGGTTCCACATAATTCTTGAACCATTCTCTAGCCTTCTTACATTTAAGTGTAAACCCCGCCATCTCAATGGCCCTACTATCATCAGCTCCCAACTCACTGGTTATCATCCTAACTGATCTGAGGTATTCAAATGGATCATCTCCCGTGTTGTATTTAAGAGCATCCAATTTCAAGTACTCTGTCATTTGCACTTTACCTCCAGATGAGCTCGGTTGATGTTTGTCAACAACAGGGGCTACTGGTTCTGGTGGTGGGGGTACTGGGTCATTTGGCTCTGGGTGTGTTGCACTTGGATGGGTAGGGGAAGGTGGATACATAGGATATGGTGGGTAATAAGGAGGATAAGGCATATATGGCATGTAAGGAGGATATGGGACAAAACTAGAGTACTCCGACATACCTCCCATCGGATACTCTGGGTCCTGCGGAAAGGCTGGATAGCCAAAACCTGAGGCCTGAGCGCCTCCCTGCGACTCTCCCATACCTTCCTCAAATCTGCTTATACCCATGCTGTCATTTCTAGACTGGTCAATCTCCATAGCCTCCCTCCTTTCCTCTAATCTTCCTCCCCTAGCTGTTCCCCTTCTGCTTTCGTCGACAGACCTTCTAGGGTCTATTGACGTACCTTCCCTGCTAGATCTCTGAGACCTTGTCCTTGGCAATACAGGAGGACGAGCAGTTGGTCTCTCATTATCTAGTGGGACTCCAGTCAATCGAGCTGATCGACGAGTTTCTCTCATCTTTACGCTCTGGAAAACAACACAGAATATAGCACTTTAGCACATAAACACATATCACTAATGCACATACAACTCATGGCATGTCATAAACAGATAGGACTCAACACCTTATCCTAGTGGACATGATTTCCTATTGTGCTTGACCACTTCTAACCTCTATGAGCCCGACACTGTCTCTATATGTTCGATCATTTGAACCTAGGGCTCTGATACCAATCTGTAACGACCCCAAAATGGACCGTCACCGGCGCTACGATTCAGGTCGGTTTAAGGCCGCCAGAACCCGTAGCAAGCCTGCTATACTCTCTGTGTACCTGTAAAACTCATACATGATCATACATTTTCTGTGAAAATAAAAACTCTTTTCTGAACCAAGGCTTAACCTGTGCATGCACTATCTCTGTACTCTGTCCCCTGTACTCTGTACTCTGTACTCTGTACTCTGTACTCTGTACTCTGTACTCTGTACTCTGTACTCTGTACTCTGTACTCTGTACCCCTGACTAGAGCTTGCTCTAGATGGGTTAACTCATACCTGTTAAGCCTGGTTTTTCACATACAGTAAACATATATACATATACAGATCATGTACATAACAAACATCACTAAGTCAAGCACATTGCTAACTTTATACACAACTATTACATCTCTTTAATATTACATGTCCACTCTAAGCTATTACAAATCTCTTTACTCTTTCTGTACTCTGTGGATCTCCTCTGTATACTGTATACTGAACCTGCAAAACTGGGGTTAAGAGAGTGGGATGAGCTCTATAGCCCAGTGAGTAGAACAGTAAAACATCTCATTAAAATATGATCTCATGGAATGCACCATATCACAGACAATCCACATCAAGGGTAAACCTGTCACCACATAGTCCTGGTAACTCTGCCGTGCCAGGGCGTAGAATCGAGCACCTAGTCTTCCTGTCATATATATATATGTGTATATAACACCTCTGTACTTACCATTGCCAGGGCGTAGTCAAAGGCTCCTGGACTTCTCTATACCTGCCAGGGCGTAGTCAAAGGCTCCTGGACTTCTCTCAGAGACTATTGGATCATTCAGCATTCACCCACATCAACAAATAACTATGCAATGCAACATATTCGTGGATTCTAATGCAATCAACCGACGGTATAACCATGATGCATGACATATGCTAAAAACATTCCATTTCTCAAGTAAAAGAATTAAGTTTAGTTCCACTCACCTCTGGCTATTTGAACTGACTCTGCAGGCTCTGAAAACTCTGGAGCAGGACTCACTGCGGCTCTCTCTAGTTCCTCTGGTCTGTCCCTATACAGATGGACTCAAATGAGGGACCAAACTAACTCAAGAACAACTCTAATAAACTCCCCAAGAATCCCCTTAAACTCACTCTACCATCCATGCAAAGCATGCAAAGGAAAGCTGGACAGGACACTTTCGGCGGCAGGTTCGGCGGCCGAAAGTCCTCTCCAGAGATGAAACTCATGCACCTTCTGTAATACCCGGCTAGACTCCGGTATCGGAATTCCAACCGTCCGGTGGAATCTCGGATGTCGGAAGCCTCTAGTAGGGTGGAAACATGTTTTCATAAAATGTTTTCATGTTTTAATAGTTTTAAGTATGAAATTAAATGAGTTTTACATGAAAAGTCTTTGGAGGAAAACCCAGGTTCGGCCGCCGAAAGTCAAGTTCGGCCGCCGAACATGCATGCGTTTTGGAGGCACGTTAGGCCCCCGAAAGCATGAGTGAGGGAAGTTCAGGTTCGGCCGCCGAAACCCAAGTTCGGCCGCCGAACATGTCATGCTTGCGGAAGCACTTTCGGCCCTCGAACGTGGCCTGGCCAGCCACTATAAAAGGGACCCTTAGCCGAAATGGACGAGCTTTCTTCCATTTTCGGCCACAGCTAGCTTCCAACCTCTCTCTTCCAAATCTAGTGTTTTTCCTCCAAATCCCCACCATTTTTCTTGAGTTTTAAGCTTGCATTGAAGGTTTTGAACTTTTGAAACAAGTTTTGGAGCTTTGGGAACTCAGGAGCTCATTTTCGTGGATCTCCAAGTTTAGGTCGTCTCCCTCTCGATCTTCAAGAGGTAAGAGCCGATCTTAAGCTCCTCATGTGTTTTAAGTAAGTTTTAAGTGATTTTATGGGGTAGAATGGCATGTATAGGGTTGTATGAGTTTTTAAGCAAATGTTAGGTTTTATGTGATTTTTGAACAATGTGGCATGTTTGAGTATGCTTGAAGTGTTGTAGTTGGGGCATTTGTTTGTTTGAGGCCCCTAGGAACTTGTATGCATGTTTTGGTTGAGTTATATGCATGAATTGAGAGTTGGGAGGCGAATGTGCACATAGGAGCCAAGTTTCTGCCCTTTGGCAGAAACCAGGTTCGGCAGCCGAAGGCACTTTCGGCCGCCGAACATGGCTGGGGAGGCAGGCCTTTCGGCTGCCGAAGTTGCCCCCGAAAAGAGACTTTTGTCTCTGTCTGGGACTTTCGGCCGCCGAAGGTGCCGCCGAACCTGCCTGACTTTCGGCTCTGGAGGGACTTTCGGCCGCCGAACCTGCCGCCGAAAGTGCCCCGTCCAGCCATTTTCTTGCATGTTTTTATGTGATTGTGTATGATGTTTTAGGGGGTTTTTGGGGAGTATGTTAGAGTTATATTTATGTATGTTTGGTCCCTCATTGGAGTCCACCTGTGTAGGTTCGGACCCGAGGAACCGAGGACCCCAGCAGTGAGCCAGCTGCTACAGAGTTTGTCAGAGCTAGCCAGAGGTGAGTGGAATGAACCTTAAGTTTTTAAATTAGATGAAATATGAATTTTGAGCATGATCCATGCATCATGAATGCCATGAGATATAGTAGGTTGTTTGCATTAGTATTCACGAATATGTTGCATTGCATTTATGATTTTGATGTTGATGTGGATTGGTTATTGGATGACCCTTTAGTCCTCATATGATATGATGATGTTATGGCATGATATGGTATGGAAGTCCAGGTTGTACCCATTCTACGTCCCTGGCACGATGTAAGAGAAAGTCCAGGTTGTACCCATTCTACGTCCCTGGCACAGTTGGTCCATATGATATGTTATGATAAGGGAAAGACCGGTTGACCCATTCTACGTCCCGGCACAGTTGGACCTATGTAGAGGACTATAGGTGACAATACCATCCGAGATGTGATTTGTTGTGTTGTGTTGCATTCCATGAAAGCATGAAATTTTAATATATTGTTTTCTACTATTCTGCTCACTGGGCTTGTTAGCTCACCCCTCTCCCCTAACCCCAGATATGCAGGTACAGGGTAGACCAGAAGGTTAGCAAGAGTAATGAAGTCTGGTATATGTAATAGATAGTGTGGACATGATAAATGTAATAGTGTTATGTAAAAGTACAGTTTCAGTCATGTAATGATATTGATGATTAGATATTGTGCTTGACATTATGTTTAAGGTATCCCTTTTATTACATGATCAAAAATGTTTTATAATGTTCATGGAAGCCAACTCATCTCATGTTGTATCGCCCGTTGGGGCATTGAGGAGATCCCACAGAGGGATCATGATTATGATAATGACTATATGCATGTATGTTCAGGTTGAGTTGGATGTATGAAAGAAAAGTTTTAATTTTTATGTATGATTGTTGATCATGTATGGGATTACACAGGTTTACAGGTTATATGTCAGGCTTGCTACGGGTCCCGGCGGCCTTAAGCCGATCTGGATCCTAGCGCCGGTAGCGGTCCGATTTTCGGGTCGTTACACCTTCGGCGGCCGAATCTCTACTTTCGGCAGCCGAACCCTTTCGGGGGCAAGTTTCGGGGGCTAAAAGGCACTCCAGAGACGAAAGTCTCTAACCTTCGGCGGCACCTTCGGCGGCCGAACTCCCTTCCAGACCCGAAAGTTCAAAAGCTCGGGGGCAAGCTTGGGCAGTCGAAGCCACCTCCTCATGGGTTCGGCGGCCGAATATACCTTCGGCGGCCGAACCTGAGTTCATCCGCAAGGCAGAAACTTGCTCTGCCTCTCGCCAAAAGCACCAAAACCTTCTCAATCTCAACCACCTCAATTCCTCAACTTGCATATACCCAAGTATATGCTCAAAGGGGTCAAAACCTACCTAACAACCCCAAACACACAACACAAACAACACAGAAACAAGCTCTACGCACAAAATCATCAAAACCTCACAAAGAACCCTATTCATGCAACTCTCCTCCAAAACCTCATAAAACCTTCAGAAAACATAAAAACAAGCTCAGGATCTTCACTTACCTCTTGAAACCAAGAAGCTGAACGATCCTAGCGTGGAGTTTTGGAGCAACTCTCTTTCAAACTCTCCAAACTTCACAACTTTGAGTTTTTAGCTTAAAACCTTCAAAACAACATAAAAACTAATCAAACCTTTGCAAAATTTGATGAAAACATGTAAAATACTCAAGAAGGACAGAGTCTCACCTCAGAAATCGAAAGGAATCGGCGTGCCTTATCCTTTCAACCGACTGAGGGCCTTTTATAGGTGGCTGGCTAGACCACCTTCGGCGGCCTATCGTGAAACCGAAAGCCATGCATGTTCGGCGGCCGAACCTCAACTTCGGCGGCCGAACCTGGCTTTTCTACCTTGGTTCATTTCACTCAAAAACTCATTTACTTATAGTTTAAAACTATAAAACATACCAAAACATGGTAGAAAAACATCACTCTCACCCTTCTAGAGACTTCCGATATCCGAAACTCCAGCGGAACATAGAATTCCGATGCCGGACTCTAGCCGGGTATTACAATTGTAATTACATCTCTCTACAATAGAATTAGGGTGAGGCTATAAAAATAACCTTAAGGTAGTAGCCACAAGAAGCCTATAAATGAAGATGTTGTTATGAATAATATTTAGTTTTTCTTCATTATTTAGCAACTTATCAAGGTTTAACGTTGTGGCGTTCTAATATAGATCTCCTCCGTACTTAATTAACTTATCAAAAATTTTTTGTGGCATTCTCGAAGCTGGAATCGCTTGATTATCTATTTTTCTAATCACATTGATTGGTCTGGGGTGTAGTAAAGCAACCTTCGCTTGATTATCTATGTTTCTAATCACATTGGTTGGTTAGGGATGTAGTAGAACAACCTTCACTCCATTATCTATATTTCTAATCACATTCGTTAGTTAAGGGTGTAGTAGAGAAACCTTCTGAAAGATATCTTTACCTTGTTCTTTGTCACGTTGTGTGATGGGGTTTTTGATCACGAGTTGATCCTGGGTTCTATATCATGTTAGTCTACCTCCAAATGTTCATCCATTTCACTTAAGGTATTTATCCACCTCAAGGCATCTATCCGCTACTCAAAGATCGTTATAGATGAAAAATTGCCACATAAGGTTCAGACAAGACAATTTGCTGCTTTTTAAAGTAATAGCTCACCAATTGTTCACCTACAACCTCTCAAGCAGTTTCTTGCCTAAAAATCCTTTAAGGCAATAACTCGCTGAAAAACTCTAAAGGCAGCTTACTTAAAATTTTCAACAATAATTGGACAAAATCCTTTAAAGCATTTGACACTTTAAAGGACTAGAACTTCTTCATCTAAATATTCCTCCTAACATTGAATCTAAAGATTAAATCACTATAAGGGTATTAATGATATCAATCCATAAAAATCTAAGCATTTAATCAGTATGTTAGTGTTTTAGGTTTCAGTAATCCAAACCACATTGACAGTTTTTTATAGCCTCAATAATCAAGCGTGTTATTCTCTCTCTAGTCAATTTCATATTTTATTTAGTGTCCTACTAATTTAAATATCAAAGAGTCTGCTAAATTGACTCACTTAGTGCTCTCTCTTATTTTACAGTTCTATATCAAAGAGAATGACATTAGCTATTATAAAGAAATTTTATTTAATATTTTTTTTTTTATCAAAGAAGATGCACAAATAAAAAAATTTATGATTTACTTTTTGTTAGTTTTCAAATTGCATCAAAGGTTTCTATTCAATGAAGTATAAGAGTTTGTAAAACTAGAGCGTGAATTTTATCTAATGTAAGCTTGGTTGCTCAAGATTCCTCAGTGTGCGGTTCTAGTTTGTTGAAGACGGTTTCTTATAAAAATCAGAATTGGAACCGAAACCAAAATCAAAGTTGATTCCTTAAAATTTTTAGAATCGAAATCGAAATTCGATATGGTTCCAATATGATTCCATGTGTTTTCAGTTCCAATTCTTGTAATACCCGGCTAGAATCTGGCATCGGAGTTCCTGTTATCTGGTGGAATCCGGGGTGCTGGGATTCTATAAAAGGGTAGGATATTTGTTGTACTACGTGGTGTGATGTGTGTTGATGTTTTAAGGTTAAGAGAAATGAGTTTTGAGTTGAAATGACCTAAGGCAGTTGAGCCAAGTTCGGCCGCCGAAAGTAAGTTCGGCCGCCGAAAGTGTTTGGCTTCCGAAGGGAAGTTCGGCCCCCGAATGTTGCATGGTGTTGCATGCGATTGGGCAGCCGAAATTGAGTTGGCCAGCCAGCTTTTGGACATCCTTAGTCAGCATTTTGGACAGGTGTTATGTCCACCTTGTTGCCAGAAGCTTGGCCACGTCTCCCACGAGTTATTTGCTGAGTTTGAGCAGATCATGTAGGAGTTTGCTAGTGTTCAAGAGATTGTGAGAGTGTGGAAGCAAAAGTTAAGCTTTTGAGAGTTAGTACGGTTGAAGGAGAGTTGGTCCGTTTTCCTTAGTTCAGAGTGTTCAGCTTCTTGTTCCAGGAGGTAAGTAATGCTCTTGACCATGTTTCTATGTTTTCTGAAGGTTTTATGGGAGTTGTGGAGAGAGAGATGCATGTTTAGGTTTTAAATGGGAGTTTTGATGAGTTGTGCATGTATACATGTTTCTGTGTTATGTTTGATTTGTTGTTTGGGGTTATTAGATAGTTTTGGACCCCTGTGAACATATACTTGAGTATATGTGAGTTGAGTAGAGGAGGTAGGTATGTTTGGAGAGATTGAAGGGAAGGAGAAGATGGTTTGCCGTTGAAGCTGAGTTCTGGATGAACTCAGGTTCGGCAGCCGAAGGATCATTCGGCCGCCGAACCTCTTGCATGGTGGCTTAGGCTGCCACAGCTTGCCCCCGCGAGTTGTGCATGTTCGGCTCTGTTTGGGGGATTCGGCCGCCGAAGGTGCCGCAGAAGGTGCGTGAGTTTCGTCTCTGGAGAGGACATTCGGCCGCCGAACCTGCCGCCGAAAGTGTCCTGTCCAGCTTTCTTTTGCATGCTTTGCATGGATAGTTGAGTGAGTTTAAAGGGATTCTTGGGGAAGTTTACGAGAGTTATTTCTACGCTTGTTTGGTCCCTCATATGAGTCCATCTGTATAGGTACAGACCAGAGGAACCAGAGAGAGCAGCAGTGAGTACTGCTCCAGAGTTTTAGAGCCTGCAGAGTCAGTCAGTCCATATAGCCGGAGGTGAGTGGAACTACACTTATAACTTTTAATTGAACCACAAACTGCTTTTAGCATATCTCATGCATCATGTTTATGCCATAGGTTGATTGCATTAGTGTTCACGAATATGTTGCATTGCATTGTTATTTGGTAATGTGAGTGAATACTGAATGATCCAATAGTCTCAGACAGGAAGTCCAGGAGCCTTTGACTACGCCCTGGCAGGTATAGTGAAGTCCAGGAGCCTTTGACTACGCCCTGGCAGGTATAGCAAAGTCCAGGAGCCTTTGACTACGCCCTGGCAATGGTAAGTACAGAGGTGTTATATACACATATACATATATGACAGGAAGACCAGGTGCTCGCTTCTACACCCTGGCACAGAGTTACTGGGACTATGTGGTGACAGGTTTACTCTTGTTGTGGCTTGTCTGTGATATGGTGCATTCCATGAGATCATATTTTACTGAGATGTTTTACTGTTCTACTCACTGGGCTATAGAGCTCATCCCACTCCCTTAACCCCAGTTTTGCAGGTTCAGTGTACAGTGTACAGGGACAGTCCAGCAGAGTACAGGAAAAGTAAAGAGATCTGTAATAGCTTAGAGTGGACATGTAATATCAAAGAGATGTAATAGTTGTTGCTTGACCTAGTGATGTATGTTTTGTACATGATCTGTATATGTATATATGTTTTCTTGTATGTGAAAATCAGGCTTAACAGGTAAGAGTTAACCCATCTAGAGCAAGCTCTAGTCAGGGATACAGAGTACAGAGTACATGAGTACAGAGTACAGAGATAGTGCATGCACAGGTTAAGCCTTGGTTCAGAAAAGAGTTTTATTTTTACAGAAAATGTATGATCATGTATGAGTGGTACAGGTACACAGAGAGTATAGCAGGCTTGCTACGGGTTCTGGCGGCCTTAAGCCGACCTGAATCCTAGCGCCGGTGACGGTCCATTTTGGGGTCGTTACAATTCTATTTTAGAATCGATTCTTAATTCAATTTTAATTTCGGTACGGTTCTAATAAAATTCTCAATTTTTAAAATAAAATTTAAACCTGAAATAACTAAATACTACTAACATATTACTAATTTTATTTATATTAAACTAACAAGTCAAATTCTAACTTTAAAATAATGTATTTGACAAAAAAAATTAAAATAATATCAAACATCTACAAGGTAACTTATAGTAACTTCATAAAAAATATATCAAAATACTAATAACCAAATATAATATAATTTTCACTATTACAATTTTCAAAACGAATAAAAAAAAACTCTCAATATAATTTTCAAAAACTTTATTATAATCCTTTTTAAAAAATAAATTTTAATTAAATAAATTTTATCAGTCTTATAATGTATTGTAAATTTATTTAGTTTTCTTTATTTCCTATAATAAAATTACATAATTTGATTAAAAATAGTATATATTTTTAGAAAAATAGTTATAATTATTTTAATTTATTTTATTTTTAACTTTATCAAATTATTTTTTTATTTATATATAATCTAGTTAATAATTATATATATATATATATATAATTATAATTATAATTATAATTATATATACATATATGTATGTGGTTGATTTTAATAATTTATATTTTATTATTATAAATTCTATGAAAATAGTGTATAACATATCTATTTAAATAGAATGAATTATAATTAATTAATTAAATTAATTAAATTATATCATTAAAAGTTTTTAATAATTGACTAATAATTAAAATATATAATAATTTTTTATTGTTATTATATATATATAGCTACAAGTAATAATTATAAATATATATATATATATATATAATTATTTTAATAATTCATATTCTAATAACATAATTTTATTGGTATATATATATATATATATATATAGAATAAAATATAATCAATTAATTAAAATAGTTAAATAAAATATTTAGCAATTTTGGTATAGTTATGGTTAGATTCTCGTATGATTTTTAATAAAAAATTAAAATTAAAATAAATATTTAAATTAATTCGGTTCAATTTTTATATTATCGATTCTTTTTCAGTTTTAATTCAATTTAATAAATCGATTTTTTTTGGTTTTGATTCAATGTAGTACGAATTTTTAATTTAATTCAAAATTTAAAAACCGTGCACATCTCCAATTTCTCTCCATATCCAGATAATAAATAGAAGTATAAATTGAAATATTCAGCGACAAATATATATATATATATATATATATATATATATATATATATATATATATATAAATGAACTCTAAAATAGTTGATACGCGACTTTCAATTAGATTTTTTTCTATATATTTTTTTTGAAAAAAAATGATTTTTCACTCTAATAATAATAATTATATATATATTAAATAAAATTTATTAGTCTTATTATTATCACTAGTTATATATACATGTGATCTTTTAGTTTCTTAGTATTTAACATAAAAAAGTAAATAAAATTATTATATATGTGTGGGTGAGAAAATTTGCAAATAAATTCTTAAATTTGAAATTAATAGGTAAAAATATTAAAAGTATGTACTAATTAATCAATTAATCATAGTTTTAAGCTTCATTTATTTTATAAAAAATATATATTTTTTAAATTTTTTAAACATTTAAAAAATTTAGTTAATAAAAAATATTTTTTAAATCAATAGAAAAACTAAGTCATTATAAAAAAAATAACTTTATTTTTTTAAAAAGAAAAAGCCACTTTCCAAGAAACTTATTAACATCCATGTAAATTTATTATCATATCTTATTTTTTAAATTAAAATTAAATAATAAAAATAAATTATTTTGTTAGATGAAAAATATAAAAAATATTTTTTACAAAAAAATATTTTTTAAATATAAATTATTTTTCAGAAAAATTAATATTTTAATATAAATAATAATTATTAAAAAAACTCCAAACTTTATAAATTTAAACAATTATACTCTAACCTTTTTTTAATAAATATATTTCAAATAAGTTTTTCAATTTATTTTAATTTTTAATTTTAATTCAATTTATTTATAATTTTCAAGTTCATATTTGACATATTCTTAAAAATCCATAACTCATTTTTAATTTTTTTTCATCAAGAAGTTTAATTTTTTTATATAGATATAAATTATAAGTGTTGTAACATTAATTATAGTAAATAAAAAAACACGATTTTCTCAACTTAAAAAATTAATTATATTTATTATATTCGCTCTAACTGAATAGAAAGTCAATAATTCCTTTAATAAGCTAAATTTATTTCACGATATATAAATTATAGTCATAAATTATATTAATATTTTTTATTAATTAAATTAATTGTTGACTTTTAACTAATATAATAAGTATAATTAATTTTTCAGATAACAAAAATCATAATTCTTGATTTACCAATAATATTATTATCATAACAATTGAATTAAAATTAAAAATCAAATAAATTAAAAAATTAATTTAGTGTATATTTATTAAAAATAAGTTAAAAGTATAATTGTTGAAATCGGTAAAATTTAAATTTTTTTTTTTATAATTATCTATTTGAATTATATTAATATATTAATTTTTTGTTACGACAGAATAATGATTGACATTTTTATTAGATTTAACGGTCAAATTTAGATAAATAAATTTAGATGGTTAATTTAAGATATATTATTAGATATATTTATTAAAATATGAATGGATAAGAATTTTTTTGCCATTATTTTTTTAAAAGAAATACATTATTAATAATATTGTTGAAAATAAAAAAAATGTATATTTAAAAAAATATGATTAACAATATAGTTACAATTATATCATATAATAATTTAGTGATGAATTAAATTCTGTCCTTACAATATACAATTTTTAAATAATTTTTTAAATAAAATATTTTTAATCATATTTTATTTTTTAACTAAAATAATAATTAGAGTGTATATTATTAAAAAATTTAATAAGTGAGTTACTTCGAAATTGAATTAATGTAAATTGATATATTTAAATTATTGATACAGCTAAAATAAATATAATAATAATATTAAAATATTTTAGTTATTATATATTTGAATTTTAGGTAAGATAATGAAAAAAAATTTTAAAAAAAATTTACAATTACACATTGACCTATTAAGTTTCTATCAATTGTATTTGCCGGACATGGCAATTTCGTTAAATATTACCGATAAAAGTAATGATGGATACATTTGCAATAACATTTGAAGTTTAGAGTTTAATTTGTAATTAAATTAATATAGGGTGCAATTATAAAAATTTTAAAAGTATAGGTTTTTTTTTTTATTAACTCTATATTATTTTAAAACTTATTTGGCCTTAACAATAGTACAAAGTTTAATTAGCTAAAATTTTAAATTAAACTTATTTAGTCTTTAAAAAAATAATTAGATTTATTTCTTAAATTATTTCATAATTTGAAATTTACAAGAATAAATAGTATAAATTTGTGAAAATGATGCATTTTGCCTTAATATTGCTTTTTTTACATTTTTATATAGATTTGTGATTTTAAAAATCAAATTTTCATTTATTTTTATGAATAATTTATATATATATATATATATATATATATATATATATATATATATATATATAAGTAAAGAAAGAGGACAATTTGAATTTTTAGTATATTAATAAGATAAGGGTTATTGATATAGAAAAACCAAAGATTTGTGAGTTTTAACTATTAATTCAAACCTTTAATTCTTAACCTTTAATTCTATTTGTGAGTTTTAACTATTAATTCAAACCTTTAAGTAAAGCCACATTAGTACTCACATAGTCTATGGTTAATAGAAAACTTTAAAATTGAGCCCAAATTATTATTTAAAAAAAAAAAAAAAAACTCAAATGGTCAAATTTAATATATGTTTTAACCATTTAGCTTGTTATAAATTCTTTTTTAGCCTTTGGAAGTACAAGATTTCAAGGAAAGATTGGCAAAAGGCTCAAATATGTGCATGAATTTTTTAAGTAAAGTTCAAATAAACCCGATTTTATTTTTTAGGTTAAATAGATCTTCAACCTTTTAGTTTATTCCTGTATCAATAAAATAATATATTTTTAATAATAAAATATATTTTTTAATTTTTAATTTATAAAATTACTTGATATTTTTAATTAAATTTAAAATATTTAAATTTAAATTCAAACAACACTGAAGAACATTCATCTTCATCTTCCAATTCCTTAAAGAAAGAGAGGAAATCCAACACATCTCCTTCATTTTACCATGGCAGTAGAAAATGTTTTGAATTTTTCATTGTTTGGTCATTTAGATGGGCTCAACTGTGGTGAAGAAAATCTTGAGATTTTAAACTCTCAAGTATAATACCAGATCACGAGTTTTTTTCTTGTTTAATTTTTTATATTGAAAAAATAATCCCATAAAATAAAAACAAGAGAAAAAAAGAAAAGAAAAGAAGAAACCCATAAAAATAAAGCAAAAAAGAAAAAGATGATGATCATGATCATGAGAAAGAAACTGGAATACTTATGTGATTGGTTCCTATGAGATATGCAACCCAGAAAATTTTCCAACAAAATAAAAATTATGAAAAAAACTATGTTTTACGTGATTGATTCCCAAGAAAATAAGTGTAACTAAAATTTTTTTTCAAAAAAACAATTAAAAAAAAAAACTATATGCATGTAAGAAGGGGACAGAATAGGTGAGCAGAAGTAAAAGAAAATAGCGATATTCTTGATGAGGATGAATATTACTCATTGTTCTTATTAATTTGTTTATTTTTAAATTTAATTAAAAATGATAAGCAATTTTATAAATAAAAAAATTAGATATAATTGATAACCGCCGATCTTTTCACACCTGGGACAAGGTCAGGCCCTAAAGAAAAAGGCATGCCCACAGCACATCAGGCTTTCCTTAGGCATACCGATCCAGTATTGCAAGCCCTGATCCCGACACACGAACAGGCCGGACCTATCTTAAGTCTGGGTCCGACAGGAAGTAATCTAGCCCGGTGACGTGACGTGAAGGAGAATAGCTGGCCCAGTCACTTCGCAGCCCTGACCACATGTGCGCTGGGAGAATTAAATGGCCGCTTAGCGTAGAGTGGGGCACTGGAGCTGAGTGACAGGGATGGGTGGCACCGTAGCAGAGAGGCAATTATACATCACAAGCAGGGGGTCTCCTGATCAGGCCAAGTTAAGCTAAGCTAATTCAATCCAAGCTTACACAACTATGATAAACCCTATTCTCTGGATCTCAGAACATCAATTGGCGCCGTCTGTGGGAAACGAAGGAGATCTTTCCGTCACCGGAATTTCCATTTTCATAACACTCACTGAGATCCACATGGCCAATCACGACGAAAATTACATCGGAGCCATCCCAAACGATCTGAGCTCTATTCGGAAAATACCACAGTTCTTATTCTCTAACTTCGTGGTGTCACGAGACGGGAAAAGACCCAGGAATCACCACATACATCAAAAGCCACACGGCGAAAGTCGGACAGAGAAATATGTCGATATGAAGAAGAAGGGCAACGCCGGGATGATTCACAAATCGTGGAAGAAAGGCGTCATAACTAAGTTGCATGGTCACTTCTTTAACCCAAAATATTCTCATTATCACGATTAATTATAAAATTTAGATTATAGGCGAAAGCCCTATGTGTATGAGACTGAACTTGGTAGTATGCTGAAATAGCTTAAAGACATGTTGTTGAGAAAAAAAACTGTAAAATAAGTCAAGCATGAGAGTTATTATTTAGTGAATCCTTTAAATCACATAAAAAGATAGGGTTGATCAAAATTAATATTATATTCACTTGTAATATACTCTATGCAAGCTTTTACTTTGCAGAAAAAATTAGAAAGAGAGGAGGAAGCCCTCGGTGAAGTAGGTGACCGGTCTCAGAAAATGATTGCCGGCACCACAAAACCGGCTGAGAGGAAGAAGCTCTCAGTGAGGTAGGTGACCGATGTAACGACCCGGAATCCGAACCGTTACCGGCGCTAGGATCCAGATCGGCATAAGGCCGCCGGGACCCGTAGCAAGCCTGACATACATCCTGTAAACCTGTTTAATCCCATACATGATCAACATAAACATAAAAATTTTGAACTTTCCTCATTCACTTACCAAACTCAACCTGTGCATGCACAACTAATGATCATAATCATCAACCCCACATTGGAGTCCTCATCAATGCTCCAATGGGGTAACATAATATCATAAAAGTTTGGTTAAACTTAAACATCATAAAACATTTCATTGAAAGATCATGTAACCAAAAAGGGATTAACAACATACTAGGGTCAAGCACAATTCTAAACCTCAATACTCATCATTACATTACATAACCGTTTAATACTTTACAATATATCATGTCCACATCTAACTATTACATAGACATAACTTTACTTTTCTTGACCTCCTGGCCTATCCCGAACCTGCATACCTGGGGGATTAGGGAAATGGGGTGAGCTACTAGAGCCCAGTGAGCAAAATAACAAAACATTTAAAATACATGCTATCATGAAATGCAATACATCACAGATAAATCACATCAAGGATGAACTTGTTACCAATAGCCCTCTACATATTCCATAGTGTAATACCCGGCTGGACTCCAGTATCGGAATTCCAACCGTCCAGTGGAATCTCGGATGTCGGAGACCTCTAGAAGGGGTAAAATCATGTTTTCACAAATGTTTTCATGTTTTAATGATTTTTAAGTAAGAAAGAATTTGAGTTTTTAAATGAAAAAGACCATGGAACCTTCACCAGGTTCGGCCGCCGAAAGTCATGTTCGGCCGCCGAACGTGGATAGGTTTTGGGAGCACTTTTGGCCTCCGAAAGTTTTGTTTGAAAGAAACCAGGTTTGGCCGCCGAACCTCATGTTCGGCCGCCGAACATGCATGAGATGTGGGGGCACGTTCGGCCCCCGAACGTGAACTGGCCAGCCCCTATATAAGAGCTCCATAGCCGAAACGGGTGAGTTTTCTCCCCATTTTCGGCCACGGTGAGTTCTTGCTCCTCCATGGTTCATTTTTTATGATTTTCCTTCAATCCCTCATGTTTTAACAAGGTTTATGTCATTTTTGAAGAGATTTGAGCAAGTTTTGGAGCTTTGAGGTTCAAGAACTCAAAATCTCCCACCTCCGAGTTTAGGACGTCTCCCTCTCGATCTTCAAGAGGTAAGAGCCGATCTTAAGCTCATTTTATGTTTAAAGTAAGTTTTATGCTAGATCTATGGGGTAGAATGCATGTTTAGCTCATAGTTAGGTTTTTGAGTTAATGTTATGTTTTGAGCAATGTGGCTTGGATTGTGTTGTTGTTGTGTGTTGTAGTTGGGGTTTTAGGTAGTTTGAAACCCCTAGGAGCCAATGTGTGTGTTTTTGCATGATTTGGTGAGTTATATGCATGTTGGATTGGATGGAAGAAGATTTTGTGCAAAGGGAGCCAAGTTTCTGCCCTTTGGCAGAAACCAGGTTCGGCAGCCGAAGGAACTTTCGGCCGCCGAACATGGCTTGGGAGGCAGGCCTTTCGGCTGCCGAAGTTGCCCCCGAAAAGAGACTTTCGTCTCTGTCTGGGACTTTCGGCCGCCGAAGGTGTCGCCGAACCTGCCTGGGTTTCGGCTCTGGAGGGACTTTCGGCCGCCGAAGGTGCCACCGAACCTGCCCTGTCCAGCCTTCCTTTGCATGTTTTTGCATGATTGTTTTGAGGTATTTTAGGGGGTTTTTGGGGAGTAGTTTAGAGTTATGTTCATGTATGTTTGGTCCCTCACTTGAGTCCACCTGTGTAGGTTCGGACCCGAGGAACCGAGGACCCCAGCAGTGAGTCAGTCACTTCAGAGTCAGTAGAGCTTCAGCCAGAGGTGAGTGGAATAACTCTTATGCTTTTAAATAAATAAAACAGTTTTAACATGATTCACGCATCATGAATGCCATGAGATAATAGGGTGTTGCATTAGACTCACGAATATGTTGCATTGCATATTATGTTTGATGATGTGGATGAATGTTGAATGATCCATTAGTCCCCCTATGCTATGATAATGATGATACGGTGCGGAAGACCAGTGAGGCCCATTCTACGCCCCTGGCACTATGTAAGAGAAAGACCAGTGAGGCCCATTCTACGCCCCTGGCACAGTTGGACATGTAGGGGACTATTGGTGACAAATTCATCCTTGATGTGATTAGCTGTGTTGTGATGCATTCCATGTTATCATATGTTTTAAATTGTTTTATTATTCTGCTCACTGGGCTCTTGTAGCTCACCCCTCTCCCTTAACCCCCAGGCTTGCAGGTACAGGGTAGACCAGGAGGTCAGCAAGAGTAAAGAAGTCCTTGTTTTGTAATGGATAGAAAGTGGACATGACAAATTATGTAATGATTTAATGTTATGTTTAGCCATGTTATGTAATGATGAGATTAAGGTTTAGAAGTGTGCTTGACTATAGTCTGTTGTAATCCCTTTTTGTTATATACATGATCTTGATGTCTATTGATGTTTATGTTTTACCAACTCAACTTCTGAGGTATCGCCCGTTGGGGCAAATGATGAGATCCCACAGAGGGATTAATGTTTAAGTTATGCTATGTATAGTGCATGCACAGGTTGAGTTTGGTGTATGAGGAAAAGAAAAGTTTTAAATTTTTATGTATGATTGTTGATCATGTATGGGATTGAACAGGTTCAAAGGTTACATGTCAGGCTTGCTACGGGTCCCGGCGGCCTTAAGCCGATCTAGATCCTAGCGCCGGTAGCGGTCCGATTTTCGGATCGTTACAGAGTGGTATCAGAGCCCTAGGTTCATATGGTCGGACCTAGAGTGTCGGGCTCATAGATGTTATAGAAGGTCAAGCACAATAGGAAGATCATGTCCACTAGGATAGGATGTGGAGTCCTGTCTTGCATGATGATGTGAAATGCCATGACTTTATGCATGTGCATTAATGATATGCTATGCTATGTGATGTTTGTGATGAGGGTTCATGTGTGCCCACATGAACCATATGATGCTAATGCTTGCTTGATGTGTGCTGTTTTTCAGAAAACAGGATGAGAGGAACTCGTCGATCAGCAAGATTGACTAGAGTACGACCTGAGGATGAGGGCACGTGTAATACCCGGCTAGACTCCGGTATCGGAATTCCTACCGTCCGGTGGAATTTGGGTGTCGGAAACCTCTAGAAGGGTAAAAGCATGTTTTTATAAAATGTTTTCATGTATTTTAATGTTTTAAGTATGATTTTATATAAGTTTTTGCATGAAATTTCTTTAAGGAAAAACCCAAGTTCGGCCGCCGAAACTCACTTTCGGCCGCCGAACATGCATGGACTTTGGGAGGCACGTTAGGCCCCCGAAAGTCTAAGTGAGGGAAGTGCAGGTTCGGCCGCCGAACCTTATGTTCGGCCGCCGAACATTTGCATGGATGCGGAGGCACATTCGGCCCCCGAACGTGGCCTGGCCAGCCACTATAAAAGGGTCCCCTTGGTCCGCACGGGCGAGCTTTTCTCTCCCATTGTCGGCCAAGGTGAGTCTCCACCGTTCCTCCCTCGATCTCGAGTGTTTCCTCTAGATCTTTCATGATTTTAACAAGTTTATAACTTTGTTTTGAAGATTTGTGAGCTTTGAGCAAGTTTTGAGTGCTTGGAGGTTCAAAGAGCTTAACCTCTCCATCTCCAAGCTAGGATCGCTTTCCTCTCGTTTCTTCAAGAGGTAAGGGTCGATCTTGAACCCTTTTTATGTTTTAAACAAGTTTTAAGTAAGATCTATGGGTAGAATGCATGTTAGGACATATGTTGTGTTTATGGGTTTAAGTTGTGATGTTTGAGCAATGTAGCTTGATTGTGTGTGAATGAAGTGTTGTAGATGGGGTATATGCATGTTTGAGACCCCTAGGAACTTGTATGTGTGTTTTGGTTGAGAAATATGCATGATCTATGGTTTTAGGAGGCAGGAGGTTCATTTGAACCAAGTTTCTGCCATTTGGCAGAAACCAGGTTCGGCAGCCGAAGGGAGTTTCGGCCGCCGAACCCCTCTTGTGAAGGCAGCTTTCGGCTGCCGAAGGTGCCCCCGAAAAGAGACTTTCGTCTCTGTCTGGCACTTTCGGCCGCCGAAGGTGCCGCCGAACCTAGCTGAGTTTCGTCTCTGTCCAGGACTTTCGGCCGCCGAAGGTGCCGCCGAAGGTGCCCTGTTCAGCCATTTCATGCATATTTTCTGTGATGTTTTCAGGATGTTTTAGGGGGTTTTTGGGGGATTTATTAGAGTTATATTTATATATGTTTGGTCCCTCATTGGAGTCCACCTGTGTAGGTTCGGACCCGAGGAACCGAGGACCCCAGCAGTGAGTGAGCTGCTTCAGTGTCTGGTCAGAGCTAACCAGAGGTGAGTGGAAACAAGCTTAATGTTTTAAATCAAGCAATTAAATGTTTTGAGCATGTTTCATGCATCATGATGACATGTAATAGGCTGATTGCATTAGTTCACGAATATGTCGCATTGCATTTTATTTTGTGGTTGTGGGTGAATGCTGTATGATCCAATTAGTCCACGAGACTTAATATATGATATGACAGGAAGACCAGGACCCCATGCTACGGCCTGGCACGAGACTTTATGTATGTATGACAGGAAGACCAGGACCCCATGCTACGGCCTGGCACGAGGCTTTATATATGTTATGACAGGAAGACCAGGACCCCATGCTACGGCCTGGCACGAGACTTTATGTATGTTATGACAGGAAGACCAGGACCCCATGCTACGGCCTGGCACGAGACTATGTTGGGACTAATTGGTGACAGGTTCACCCTTGATGTGAATTGTCTGTGATATGATGCATTTCATGAAAGCATGAATTTTAATATAATGTTTTTAGTTTCTGCTCACTGGGCTTTTAGCTCACCCCTCTCCCCTAACCCCCAGGTTTGCAGGTACGGGATTGATAGAGAAGAAAAGAAGAGAAAAGTCATATGTATGTAATAGCTAGAGTGTGGACATGACAAATGATAAGAATGTAATGTAAAGTTTTGAACAGTTATGTTTATGTAATTATGTTATTGAGGATAGAGTCGTGCTTGACCATAGTATGTGTTAATCCCTTGGTATGTACATGATCTTATTTTATGATGTATATGTGTACCAACTCAACACAGGATATATATTGCCCATTGAGGCTTTGATGAAATCCCATAGAGGGATTAATGTTTATGTATATGATGAGTACAGTGCATGCACAGGTTGAGTTTGGTATATGAAGAAAAAGAAAAGTTTTTAATTCTTATGTATGTTTGTTGATCATGTATGGGATTAAACAGGTAAACAGGAAGTATGTAGGCTTGCTACGGGTTCCGGCGGCCTTAAGCCGACCTGAATCCTAGCGCCGGTAGCGGTCCGGATTTCCGGGGCGTTACAGAGTGGTATCAGAGCCCTAGGTTCATATGGTCGGACCTAGAGTGTCGGGCTCATAGATGTTATAGAAGGTCAAGCACAATAGGCAAAAATCATGTCCACTAGGATAGGATGTAGAGTCCTGTCTTGCTATGATTGTATGATATGCTATGTGAGTAATGTAGCTGATAGGTTCATGTTTGCCGACATGAACCATTTAATGCTGATGTTTATGTGATGTTTACTGTTTCTCAGAAAACAGGATGAGAGGAACCCGTCGATCTGCACGATTGACTGGAATACCACCTCAGGACGAGGGCATTGATGCCCGTCCTTCAACATTGCCTAGGGCAATGTCAAGTAGGTCCAACAGGGACCGAGCAGTGAGAGACCCTAGAAGGTCTTTAGATCTGGGAAGAAGCAGATCAGTCAGAGGAACAGTGCAGGGAGGTATGTCAGAGGATATGGGGGATCAGATGGATGTTGATCAAAGGAGGGATGGCAGTTTGGGCGTCAGTATGTCGGAAGAGGGTATGGGGGAATCCCAAGGAGGCACTCAGGCCTCGGGATTTGTTCAGCCACCTCACTATCCGCCCTACACCCAAAATCCCGGGTATTCGATGGGAGGTACATCGGATTACCCTAGTTTTAACCCCTACCCCACACAGATGCCATACCCACCATACTACCCACCATATCCACAGTACCCAGTGTACCCACCTCCACCATACTATCCAAATCCAGCAAACCCTACCTCAGGGGATGCTGTACCTCCACCACCACCAGCACCTACATGCCCAGATACCCAGATACCTCAGCCTAGCTCATCTGGGGGAAGTAAGGCTAAAATGACAGATTACATGAAGTTGGGTGCTCCCCAGTTTGAGTCAGGTGATGACCCGTTCGTATATTTGGAGAAGGTCAAGATGATCACAGAGGAGATCGGAGCCGATGATAGTAGAGCCATTCAGATGGCTGGTTTCACCTTGAAATGCAAAAAGGCCCGTGAGTGGTTCAAAAACTATGTGAAGCCGAGGGTGGATAGCCTATCATGGGAGGAGTTCGCTAATGAATTTGCAGGATGGGCTTTCCCTGATAGTTCAAGGGAATTGAAGATGATAGAATTCGAGCAGTTGAGGCAAACCGATGATATGAGTGTAGACGAATATACTGACAGGTTTATGGAGTTGCTGCCATTTGCTGGGCAAGACCTTAGCACAGACCAGAAGAAGTCGAGGAGGTATATCATGAAGCTCCATCCCAGGTATTCCTCCTTGGTACAGTCAGCAGATAGAGAGAGTTTTCACGCCATAGTGGATATGGCTAGGAGAATGGAGGCTAGTGCCATCGTTCAGGGGACAGTCAAACAGACAGTGGCACAAGCTTCTGGTTCTAAAACTCCGGGTGGGGGAAGGTTAGATCCCTCTACCTTGAGTGCAGCAGCTTCAGGCAGTAAGAGATGGGGTAAGCCCAAGGGTAAGAAGAATAAGTTCTGGAACAAGGTCAAGTCTAGTCTGGGATTTGGCAGTGGTTCTAGTTCTGGGGCAGATAATGCAGCTTGTGCGAAGTGTGGTAGGCCACACAGGGGTTTATGCCGGTATGGGACGACGACCTGCTACAGATGTGGGCAAGAGGGGCATATGTCATGGCAATGTCCTAAAGCAGTTCCTACGGCACAGACACAGCAGACAGCTTCAGGAAGTGTGGCACAGCCAGTAGCTCCAGCTGCTACACAGGCCAGTGGCAGAGGCAGAGGGAGAGGGTCAGCCTCTTCTTCAGCAGGATTCAGAGGTGAAGGTCCATCAGCTCCAGCCAGGATCTTCACCATGACGCAGCAGGAGGCTAACACATCCAACACCGTGGTGTCAGGTAATCTCATCATTGGGTGTTCTGATGTGTATGCATTAATGGACCCGGGTGCATCTCACTCTTTTATTGCACCGAGAGCCGTTCAGAGGTTAGGATTGATGGTCTCTGGGTTAGAGTGTCCCCTATGGGTCAGTGGACCCAAGTGTGACCCGTCAGTTGCAGAGTCAGTCTGCCAGTGTAGTCCAGTTTTTATAGAGGGAAGATGCTTGTCCGCCGACCTTGTGGTTCTAGATTTGACAGACTTTGACGTCATTCTAGGGATGGATTGGCTATCTACCCATGGTGCTACCTTGGACTGCAGGGACAAAGTAGTTAAGTTCAGATGTCAGGATGGGTCAGAGGTCGTCTTCAGAGGAGACAAGAGGGGTACACCTAGAGGTCTAATTTCAGCTCTTCAGGCTCGTAGGTTGCTTAGGAGGGGATGTCAGGGGTTTCTAGCTCATGTGAGGGAGTTGGATAGTCATGTTAGAGAGCCCGCCTTAGTGCCTGTGGTGAGTGAGTTCTTAGATGTTTTCCCAGACGAGCTTCCAGGACTACCACCTGCAAGGGAGATAGAGTTTGAAATGGAGCTGATGCCCGGAACTAGGCCTATCTCTATCCCTCCCTACAGGATGGCACCAGCTGAGATGAAAGAGTTGAAGGAACAGTTGCAAGAACTGGTGGACAAGGGTTTCATCCGACCGAGTACCTCACCTTGGGGTGCTCCAGTACTCTTTGTGAAGAAAAAGGATGGATCCCTCAGGCTTTGTATCGACTACAGGCAGTTGAACAAAGTCACCATCAAGAATAAGTACCCATTGCCAAGGATCGACGATCTATTCGACCAGCTAGCAGGAGCGGGTTGTTTCTCCAAAATAGATCTGAGATCCGGGTACCATCAGTTGAGAATCAGAGAGGAGGACGTGCCAAAGACGGCCTTCAGGACCAGATATGGGCACTATGAGTTCCTTGTAATGCCGTTTGGGTTAACCAACGCCCCTGCAGCATTCATGGACCTCATGAACAGAATATTCAGACCATACCTGGATCACTTCGTTATTGTCTTCATAGATGATATCCTAGTGTATTCCAGGAATGCAGAGGAGCATGCCCATCATCTGAGGATAGTTTTGCAGACCTTGAGGGAACATGGCTTGTATGCCAAGTTCTCCAAGTGTGAGTTCTGGTTAAGGAGCATATCATTCTTGGGGCATATAGTGTCAGAGAATGGAATAGAGGTAGACCCCAAGAAAGTAGAGGCTGTGACTAACTGGCCCAGACCCACCTCAGTGACAGAGATCAGAAGTTTCTTGGGTTTGGCTGGTTATTACAGGAGGTTCGTACAGGACTTCTCCAAAATTGCAGCTCCTTTAACCAGATTGACCAGAAAGAATCAGAGGTTCGAGTGGACCGATCGAAGTGAAGAAAGCTTTGAGGAGCTCAAGAAGAGGTTGACTTCAGCACCAGTGTTAGCTCTGCCAACCAGCAATGAGGACTTCACAGTATTCTGTGATGCATCCAGAGTAGGCTTGGGTTGTGTGTTGATGCAGAATGGTAGGGTGATCGCTTATGCTTCTAGACAGCTAAAGAGGCATGAGATGAATTACCCCACACACGATCTGGAGATGGCAGCAGTTATCTTTGCCCTCAAGATGTGGAGGCATTACCTCTATGGGGTAAAATGTGAGATCTTCACAGATCATAAGAGCCTGCAGCACATCTTGAGTCAGAGAGATTTGAACTTGAGGCAGAGGAGATGGGTAGAACTGCTCAGTGACTATGATTGTAAGATACAGTACCATCCGGGTAGGGCTAATGTAGTAGCTGATGCCTTAAGCCGGAAATCACTTGGCAGTCTATCCCACGTCACGGCAGAGAGGAGACCGGTGGTGAAGGAATTTTATAAGCTCATTGAGGAGGGTCTACAGATGGAGTTGTCTGGTACAGGTGCTTTGATCGCACAAATGAAAGTAACCCCCGTGTTTCTGGAGCAGGTGGCTCAGAAACAGCACGAGGACCCAGAGTTAGTGAAGATTGCCAGGACTGTTCAGTCAGGCAAAGATAGTGAGTTCAGATTCGATGATAAGGGGATCCTCCGCTATGGGAACAGACTATGTGTACCAGATGACATCGGGCTTAAAGGAGACATTATGAGAGAGGCTCATAATGCAAGATACAGCATTCACCCTGGAGCCACCAAGATGTATCAAGATCTGAAGAGGGTGTATTGGTGGCCAGCTATGAAGAGGGAAGTGGCACAATTCGTGTCAGCCTGCGAAATATGTCAGAGGGTGAAGCTGGAACATCAGAAGCCGGCTGGAATGCTTAACCCGCTACCTATTCCAGAATGGAAATGGGAGAACATAGCTATGGACTTTGTAGTGGGGTTACCGGCAACATCCAACAGACTAGACTCCATATGGGTGATTGTGGACAGACTCACCAAATCTGCTCACTTCATTCCAGTTAGGAGCAACTACTCTGTGGATAAGTTAGCGCAGGTTTATGTGGATGAAGTCGTCAGACTACATGGGGTCCCGGTATCTATAGTGTCAGATAGAGGGCCCCAGTTCACCTCCAGGTTTTGGCGGAGTCTGCAGAGTGCTATGGGTACCAGGTTAGATTTCAGTACTGCCTTCCACCCCCAGACTGATGGACAGTCAGAGAGGACCATCCAGACCATAGAAGATATGCTCAGAATGTGTGTGCTAGATTTTGGCGGTTCTTGGAAGCAACATCTACCTTTGGTGGAGTTTGCCTACAATAACAGCTATCATGCTAGCATAGGGATGGCTCCATATGAAGCTTTATATGGGAGGAAGTGCAGGTCACCCGTTTGTTGGGAAGAGGTAGGAGAGAGGTCCTTAGCAGGGCCTGAGCTTGTAGAGATCACCAGCAGGGTGGTGCCCATTATCAGAGAAAGGATAAAAACTGCCACCAGCAGGCAGAAAAGTTATGCAGACATCCGCAGGAAACAGGTAGAGTTTCAGGAGGGGGATCTAGTATTGCTCAAGGTGTCTCCGATGAAAGGGGTGGTTCGATTTGGTAAGAAGGGTAAGCTAGCTCCGCGGTACATTGGACCCTTTGAAGTTCTGCAAAGGATTGGGAATGTATCGTACAAGCTGGACTTGCCTGCTTCTATGGAGAGAATCCATCCGGTTTTCCATGTTTCCATGTTGAGGAAGTTCGTGTCAGATCCGGGCAAGGTTCTTAGCGAGCCTGATGTGGAGATCCAAGAGGATCTCACTTATGTTGAACAGCCGGTGCGGATTCTAGACACTCAGATCAGAAAGTTGAGGAACAAGGAAATCCCGATGGTGAAAGTCCTTTGGAACCACCACAATTTGGAAGAATGCACTTGGGAGACCCGGGAGTCCATGCTCCAGCAGTACCCCCACCTCTTCTAAGGTTAGTTGAGATGTGTTCCATGTGCTATATGTGTTACATGTATGTTATGTTTGTTTCGCTATGCATGTACTAGTTGAGGAACATTCGGGGACGAATGTTCATAAGGGGGGGAGAATGTAATACCCGGCTAGACTCCGGTATCGGAATTCCTACCGTCCGGTGGAATTTGGGTGTCGGAAACCTCTAGAAGGGTAAAAGCATGTTTTTATAAAATGTTTTCATGTATTTTAATGTTTTAAGTATGATTTTATATAAGTTTTTGCATGAAATTTCTTTAAGGAAAAACCCAAGTTCGGCCGCCGAAACTCACTTTCGGCCGCCGAACATGCATGGACTTTGGGAGGCACGTTAGGCCCCCGAAAGTCTAAGTGAGGGAAGTGCAGGTTCGGCCGCCGAACCTTATGTTCGGCCGCCGAACATTTGCATGGATGCGGAGGCACATTCGGCCCCCGAACGTGGCCTGGCCAGCCACTATAAAAGGGTCCCCTTGGTCCGCACGGGCGAGCTTTTCTCTCCCATTGTCGGCCAAGGTGAGTCTCCACCGTTCCTCCCTCGATCTCGAGTGTTTCCTCTAGATCTTTCATGATTTTAACAAGTTTATAACTTTGTTTTGAAGATTTGTGAGCTTTGAGCAAGTTTTGAGTGCTTGGAGGTTCAAAGAGCTTAACCTCTCCATCTCCAAGCTAGGATCGCTTTCCTCTCGTTTCTTCAAGAGGTAAGGGTCGATCTTGAACCCTTTTTATGTTTTAAACAAGTTTTAAGTAAGATCTATGGGTAGAATGCATGTTAGGACATATGTTGTGTTTATGGGTTTAAGTTGTGATGTTTGAGCAATGTAGCTTGATTGTGTGTGAATGAAGTGTTGTAGATGGGGTATATGCATGTTTGAGACCCCTAGGAACTTGTATGTGTGTTTTGGTTGAGAAATATGCATGATCTATGGTTTTAGGAGGCAGGAGGTTCATTTGAACCAAGTTTCTGCCATTTGGCAGAAACCAGGTTCGGCAGCCGAAGGGAGTTTCGGCCGCCGAACCCCTCTTGTGAAGGCAGCTTTCGGCTGCCGAAGGTGCCCCCGAAAAGAGACTTTCGTCTCTGTCTGGCACTTTCGGCCGCCGAAGGTGCCGCCGAACCTAGCTGAGTTTCGTCTCTGTCCAGGACTTTCGGCCGCCGAAGGTGCCGCCGAAGGTGCCCTGTTCAGCCATTTCATGCATATTTTCTGTGATGTTTTCAGGATGTTTTAGGGGGTTTTTGGGGGATTTATTAGAGTTATATTTATATATGTTTGGTCCCTCATTGGAGTCCACCTGTGTAGGTTCGGACCCGAGGAACCGAGGACCCCAGCAGTGAGTGAGCTGCTTCAGTGTCTGGTCAGAGCTAACCAGAGGTGAGTGGAAACAAGCTTAATGTTTTAAATCAAGCAATTAAATGTTTTGAGCATGTTTCATGCATCATGATGACATGTAATAGGCTGATTGCATTAGTTCACGAATATGTCGCATTGCATTTTATTTTGTGGTTGTGGGTGAATGCTGTATGATCCAATTAGTCCACGAGACTTAATATATGATATGACAGGAAGACCAGGACCCCATGCTACGGCCTGGCACGAGACTTTATGTATGTATGACAGGAAGACCAGGACCCCATGCTACGGCCTGGCACGAGGCTTTATATATGTTATGACAGGAAGACCAGGACCCCATGCTACGGCCTGGCACGAGACTTTATGTATGTTATGACAGGAAGACCAGGACCCCATGCTACGGCCTGGCACGAGACTATGTTGGGACTAATTGGTGACAGGTTCACCCTTGATGTGAATTGTCTGTGATATGATGCATTTCATGAAAGCATGAATTTTAATATAATGTTTTTAGTTTCTGCTCACTGGGCTTTTAGCTCACCCCTCTCCCCTAACCCCCAGGTTTGCAGGTACGGGATTGATAGAGAAGAAAAGAAGAGAAAAGTCATATGTATGTAATAGCTAGAGTGTGGACATGACAAATGATAAGAATGTAATGTAAAGTTTTGAACAGTTATGTTTATGTAATTATGTTATTGAGGATAGAGTCGTGCTTGACCATAGTATGTGTTAATCCCTTGGTATGTACATGATCTTATTTTATGATGTATATGTGTACCAACTCAACACAGGATATATATTGCCCATTGAGGCTTTGATGAAATCCCATAGAGGGATTAATGTTTATGTATATGATGAGTACAGTGCATGCACAGGTTGAGTTTGGTATATGAAGAAAAAGAAAAGTTTTTAATTCTTATGTATGTTTGTTGATCATGTATGGGATTAAACAGGTAAACAGGAAGTATGTAGGCTTGCTACGGGTTCCGGCGGCCTTAAGCCGACCTGAATCCTAGCGCCGGTAGCGGTCCGGATTTCCGGGGCGTTACAGCACGAGCGCCCGTCCTCCAGCATTGCCTAGGGCAATGTCTAGCAGGTCCAACAGGGACAGAGCAGCAAGAGACCCTAGAAGGTCTTTGGATCTGGGTAGAAGCAGATCAGTAAGAGGAACAGTTCGGGGAGGAGTGTCAGAGGACATGGGGGATGATATGGATGTAGAGCAGAGGAGGGATGGCAGTTTGGGAGTCAGTATGTCAGAAGAGGGAATGGGAGAGTCCCAAGGAGGCACTCAGGCCTCGGGATTTGTTCAACCACCCCACTATCCACATTTCTCACAACATCCCGGGTATTCGATGGGAGGTACATCGGATTACCCTAGCTTCACCCCTTATCCCACACAGATGCCATACCCACCATACTACCCACCATATTCACAATACCCAATGTATCCACCCCCACCTTACTATCCAAATCCAGAAAACCCTACCACAGAAAATGTTGCCCCACCTCCACCACCTACAGAACCAGCAGCCCCAGTTACTCAACCTTCTAGACCTAGCTCAGCCAGTGGGAGCAAGGCCAAAATGACCGACTACATGAAGTTGGGTGCTCCTCAATATGAAAAAGGAGATGACCCGTTTGTGTACCTTGAGAGGGTGAAAGTGATCACAGATGAGATTGGAGCAGATGATAGTAGAGCCATTCAGATGGCCGGGTTCACACTCAAATGCAAGAAGGCCCGTGAGTGGTTTAAGAATTACGTGAACCCGAGGGTGGACAGCATGTCTTAGGAAGAGTTTGCAAACGAGTTTGCGGGATGGGCTTTCCCCGATAGGTCGAGGGAGCTAAAGATGATAGAGTTTGAACAGTTGAGGCAAACCGATGAGATGAGTGTAGAAGAGTTCACAGACAAATTCTTGGAGCTGTTGCCATTTGCAGGGCAAAACCTTGACACAGACCAGAAGAAGTCAAGGAGGTATATCATGAAACTCCACTCCAGATATTCCTCCTTGATCCAGTCAGCAGATAGGGAGAGCTTCCATGCCATAGTGGATATGGCTCGGAAAATGGAGGCCAGTGCCATCGTTCAGAGAACAGTTAAACAGTCAGTGGCACAGCCTTCTGGTTCTAAGACCCCAGGCTCTTCTTCTTTTAGTGCAGCAGCTTCAGGCAGCAAGAGGTGGAGCAGTACCACCAAGAAGCAGAAGAAGAACAAGTTTTGGAACAAGGTTAAGTCCAGTCTGGGATTAGGGGGCGGCTCAAGCTCTGGTGCTGATAATGCAGTTTGTGCAAAGTGTGGTAGGCTACACAGGGGAGTTTGTCGGGCTGGGATAGCAGCCTGCTTCAGATGCGGGCAAGAGGGACACATGGCTCGGGAGTGTCCTAGGGCAGCTTTTGGAGTACAGTCTCAGCAGACAGCTTCTGGTAGTGTGGCTCAGCCAGCAGCTCCAGCCATGACTCAGGCCAGTGGCAGAGGCAGAGGGAGAGGGGCAGCCTCTTCTTCAGTGGGTTTCAGAGGTGAAGGTCCATCAGCTCCAGCACGGATCTTCACAATGACTCAGCAGGAGGCAGATGCATCTAACACCGTGGTGGCAGGTAACTTAGTCATTGGTTGTTCAGATGTGTATGCCTTGATGGACCCTGGTGCATCTCATTCTTTTATTGCTCCGAGAGCCGTTCAGAGGTTGGGGTTGATGATCTCTGAGTTAGAGTGTCCTCTCTGGGTCAGTGGACCCAAGTGTGATCCATCAGTGGCAGAGTCAGTCTGCCAGTGCAGTCCAGTCTTTGTTGAGGGAAGATGCCTTTCCGCCGACCTTGTGGTTCTAGACTTGACAGATTTTGACGTCATTCTAGGGATGGATTGGTTATCTACCCATGGTGCTACCTTGGACTGCAGGGACAAGGTAGTCAGGTTCAGAGGTCAGGATGGGTCAGAGGTTGTCTTCAGGGGAGACAGGAGGGGTACACCTAGAGGTCTGATATCAGCTCTTCAGGCTCGTAGGTTGCTTAGGAAAGGATGTCAGGGGTATTTGGCTCATGTGAGAGAGCTTAGCAGTCAAGTTAGAGAGCCCGCCTCGGTGCCAGTGGTTAGAGAGTTTCTAGATGTCTTCCCAGACGAGCTGCTAGGTTTACCACCTGCTAGGGAGATAGAGTTCGAGATAGAACTGATGCCTGGAACCCGATCGATCTCTATCCCTCCCTACAGGATGGCTCCAGCCGAGTTGAAGGAATTGAAAGAACAGTTGCAAGAGCTGGTAGACAAGGGCTTCATCCGACCGAGTACCTCACCTTGGGGTGCTCCAGTCTTGTTTGTGAGAAAGAAGGATGGATCCCTTAGACTTTGTATCGACTACAGGCAGTTGAACAAAGTCACTACCAAGAACAAGTACCCATTGCCAAGGATCGATGATCTATTCGACCAGCTAGCAGGAGCGGGTTGTTTCTCCAAAATAGATCTGAGATCGGGGTACCATCAGCTGAGGATTAGAGAAGAAGATGTGCCAAAGACAGCTTTCAGGACCAGATATGGGCATTTTGAGTTCCTTGTAATGCCGTTCGGGTTAACCAACGCCCCTGCAGCATTCATGGATCTCATGAACAGAGTGTTTAGTCAATACCTGGATCACTTTGTTATTGTCTTCATAGATGATATCTTAGTGTATTCCAGGAATGCAGAGGAGCATGCCCATCATCTGAGGTTGGTTCTGCAGACCTTGAGGGAACATGGCTTGTATGCCAAGTTCTCCAAGTGTGAGTTCTGGCTGAGGAGCATTTCATTCTTGGGGCATGTAGTGTCAGAGAATGGGATAGAGGTGGACCCCAAGAAGACAGAAACTGTGGCTAACTGGCCTAGACCCACTTCAGTGACAGAGATCAGGAGTTTCTTGGGTTTGGCAGGTTACTACATGAGGTTCGTTCAGGACTTCTCAAAAATAGCAGCTCCTCTGACCAGACTAACCAGGAAGAATCAGAAGTTTCTGTGGACCGACCAATGCGAAGAGAGTTTTGAAGAGCTTAAGAAGAGGTTGACTTCAGCACCAGTTTTAGCTCTGCCATCTAGTGATGAGGACTTTACCGTCTTTTGTGACGCGTCCCGTGTGGGACTGGGTTGTGTACTGATGCAGAATGAGAGGGTGATTGCTTATGCTTCTAGACAGCTAAAGAAGCATGAGTTGAATTACCCCACACATGACCTAGAGATGGCAGCAGTAATCTTTGCACTCAAGATGTGGAGGCACTACCTCTATGGGGTAAAATGTGAGATCTTCATAGATCATAAAAGCCTGCAGTACATCCTGAGTCAAAGAGATCTGAACTTGAGACAGAGGAGATGGGTAGAGCTGCTGAGTGACTATGATTGCAAGATTCAGTATCATCCGGGTAAGGCGAATGTCGTGGCAGACGCCCTAAGCCGGAAGTCACTAGGCAGTCTATCCCACATCATGGCAGAGAGGAGACCAGTGGTGAAGGAGTTTTACAAGCTCATTGATGAAGGTCTACAGTTGGAGTTGTCTGGTACAGGTGCTTTAGTGGCTCAGATGAGAGTGACACCTGTGTTTCTGTAGCAAGTGGCTCAGAAATAGCATGAGGATCCAGAGTTAGTGAAGATTGCCAGGACTGTTCAGTCAGGCAAAGACAGTGAGTTCAGATTTGACAGTAAGGGAATCCTCCGCTATGGGAGTCGATTATGTGTACCAGATGACATAGGGCTAAAAGTAGACATTATGAGGGAGGCTCATAATGCGAGATACAACGTTCACCCCGGAGCCACCAAGATGTATCAAGATCTGAAGAAAGTGTATTGGTGGCCAGCGATGAAGAAAGAAGTCGCACAGTTCGTGTCAGCCTGCGAAGTGTGTCAGAGGGTGAAGCTGGAACATCAGAAGCCGGCTGGAATGCTTAACCCACTACCTATTCCAGAGTGGAAATGGGAAAACATAGCTATGGACTTCGTAGTGGGGTTACCGGCGACGTCCAACAGATTGGACTCCATATGGGTGATTGTGGACAGACTCACCAAATCTGCTCACTTCATCCCTGTCAGGAGTGGCTATTCTGTGGACAAGTTGGCGCAGGTGTATGTGGACGAGATCGTCAGGCTGCATGGGGTTCCTGTTTCGATAGTGTCGGATAGAGGGCCCCAGTTCACCTCCAGATTTTGGCGGAGTCTGCAGAATGCCAAGGGTACTAGATTGGATTTTAGCACTGCTTTCCATCCACAGACGGACGGACAGTCGGAAAGGACCATCCAGACCATAGAGGATATGCTCAGAATGTGTGTGCTGGACTTTGGCGGTTCTTGGAGGCAGCATCTACCTTTGGTGGAGTTTGCCTACAATAACAGCCATCATGCTAGCATCGGGATGGCCCCATATGAAGCTTTATATGGAAGGAAGTGCAGATCACCTGTTTGCTGGGAAGAGGTTGGAGAAAAGGCCTTGGCAGGGCCTGAGCTAGTAGAGATCACCAGCAGGGTGGTACCCATAATCAGAGAGAGAATCAAGACTGCTGCGAGCAGACAGAAGAGTTATGCAGACATCCGCAGAAGGCTAGTAGAGTTTCAAGAGGGGGATCTGGTATTGCTTAAGGTGTCTCCAATGAAAGGAGTGGTTCGGTTCGGGAGGAAAGGTAAGCTGGCTCCACGGTACATCGGACCCTTTGAAGTCCTGCAAAGGATTGGGAATGTATCGTACAAGCTGGATTTACCTGCTTCAATGGCAAGAATCCATCCGGTTTTCCATGTTTCTATATTGAGGAAGTTTGTGTAAGATCCGGGCAAGGTTCTTAGTGAGCCAGATGTGGAGATTCAAGAGAATCTCACTTATGTTGAACAACCAGTACGGATCCTAGACACCCAGATCAGAAAATTGAGGAACAAGGAAATCCCGATGGTGAAAGTCCTTTGGAACCACCACAATTTGGAAGAATGCACTTGGGAGACATGGGAGTCCATGCTCCAGCAATACCCTTATCTTTTCTGAGGTTGGTCCCTTGTGAGTTTTATGTGTTTTGTATGTATGTTATGCGTATGCCATGCTAGGTGCTAGTTGAGGAACATTCGGGGACGAATGTTCTTAAGGGGGGGAGAATGTAATACCCGGCTAGACTCCGGTATCGGAATTCCAACCGTCCAGTGGAATCTCGGATGTCGGAGACCTCTAGAAGGGGTAAAATCATGTTTTCACAAATGTTTTCATGTTTTAATGATTTTTAAGTAAGAAAGAATTTGAGTTTTTAAATGAAAAAGACCATGGAACCTTCACCAGGTTCGGCCGCCGAAAGTCATGTTCGGCCGCCGAACGTGGATAGGTTTTGGGAGCACTTTTGGCCTCCGAAAGTTTTGTTTGAAAGAAACCACGTTCGGCCGCCGAACCTCATGTTCGGCCGCCGAACATGCATGAGATGTGGGGGCACGTTCGGCCCCCGAACGTGAACTGGCCAGCCCCTATATAAGAGCTCCATAGCCGAAACGGGTGAGTTTTCTCCCCATTTTCGGCCACGGTGAGTTCTTGCTCCTCCATGGTTCGTTTTTTATGATTTTCCTTCAATCCTTCATGTTTTAACAAGGTTTATGTCGTTTTTGAAGAGATTTGAGCAAGTTTTGGAGCTTTGAGGTTCAAGAACTCAAAATCTCCCACCTCCGAGTTTAGGACGTCTCCCTCTCGATCTTCAAGAGGTAAGAGCCGATCTTAAGCTCATTTTATGTTTAAAGTAAGTTTTATGCTAGATCTATGGGGTAGAATGCATGTTTAGCTCATAGTTAGGTTTTTGAGTTAATGTTATGTTTGAGCAATGTGGCTTGGATTGTGTTGTTATTGTGTGTTGTAGTTGGGATTTTAGGTAGTTTGAAACCCCTAGGAGCCAATGTGTGTGTTTTTGCATGATTTGGTGAGTTATATGCATGTTGGATTGGATGGAAGAAGATTTTGTGCAAAGGGAGCCAAGTTTCTGCCCTTTGGCAGAAACCAGGTTCGGCAGCCGAAGGAACTTTCGACCGCCGAAGGAACTTTCAGCCGCCGAACATGGCTTGGGAGGCAAGCCTTTCGGCTGCCGAAGTTGCCCCCGAAAAGAGACTTTCGTCTCTGTCTGGGACTTTCGGCCGCCGAACCTGCCTGGGTTTCGGCTCTGGAGGGACTTTCGGCCGCCGAAGGTGCCGCCGAACCTGCCCTGTCCAGCCTTCCTTTGCATGTTTTTGCATGATTGTTTTGAGGTATTTTAGGGGGTTTTTGGGGAGTAGTTTAGAGTTATGTTCTTGTATGTTTTGTCCCTCACTTGAGTCCACCTGTGTAGGTTCGGACCCGAGGAACCGAGGACCCCAGCAGTGAGTCAGTCACTTCAGAGTCAGTAGAGCTTCAGCCAGAGGTGAGTGGAATAACTCTTATGCTTTTAAATAAATAAACCAGTTTTAACATGATTCACGCATCATGAATGTCATGAGATAATAGGGTGTTGCATTAGACTCACGAATATGTTGCATTGCATATTATGTTTGATGATGTGGATGAATGTTGAATGATCCATTAGTCCCCCTATGCTATGATAATGATGATACGGTACGGAAGACCAGTGAGGCCCATTCTACGCCCCTGGCACTATGTAAGAGAAAGACCAGTGAGGCCCATTCTACGCCCCTGGCACAGTTGGACATGTAGGGGACTATTGGTGACAAATTCATCCTTGATGTGATTAGCTGTGTTGTGATGCATTCCATGTTATCATATGTTTTAAATTGTTTTATTATTCTGCTCACTGGGCTCTTGTAGCTCACCCCTCTCCCTTAACCCCCAGGCTTGCAGGTACAGGGTAGACCAGGAGGTCAGCAAGAGTAAAGAAGTCCTTGTTTTGTAATGGATAGAAAGTGGACATGACAAATTATGTAATGATTTAATGTTATGTTTAGCCATGTTATGTAATGATGAGATTAAGGTTTAGAAGTGTGCTTGACTATAGTTTGTTGTAATCCCTTTTTGTTATATACATGATCTTGATGTCTATTGATGTTTATGTTTTACCAACTCAACTTCTGAGGTATCGCCCGTTGGGGCAAATGATGAGATCCCACAGAGGGATTAATGTTTAAGTTATGCTATGTATAGTGCATGCACAGGTTGAGTTTGGTGTATGAGGAAAAGAAAAGTTTTAAATTTTTATGTATGATTGTTGATCATGTATGGGATTGAACAGGTTCACAGGTTACATGTTAGGCTTGCTACGGGTCCCGGCGGCCTTAAGCCGATCTGGATCCTAGCGCCGGTAGCGGTCCGATTTTTGGGTCGTTACACATAGTGCCAGAACGTAGGATGGGTCCTGGTCTTTCTCTTACATAACATATCATAACATTCCAAGGTGCTAGGGACGTAGAATGGGTCTTCCTGGACTTTCTCTTACATAGTGCCAGGGACGTAGAATGGGTCTTCCTGGACTTCCATACCTTATCATCATCATGCCATAACATACCATACAAGGGCTAATGGATCATTCAATGTTCATCCACATCAACAACATAATATGCAATGCAACATATTCGTGAATTTCTAATGCAACAACCTAGAATATCACATGGCATTCGTGATGCATGAGTTATGCCAAAACTTTCATTAAATTAAAACATAAAGGTTTATTCCACTCACCTCAGGCTGACTCTAAAGCTGCTAGCTCACTGCTGGGGTCCTCGGTTCCTCGGGTCCGAACCTACACAGGTAGACTCAAATGAGGGACCAAACATCCATGAACATGACTCTAAAATATTTTCCAAAAACCCCCTAAAACACCTTAAAACAATCACATAAATCATGCAAAGGAAGGCTGAACAGGGCACTTTCGGCGGCAGGTTCGGTGGCCGAAAGTCCCTCCGGAGCCGAAAGGCATGCACCTTCGGCGGCCGAAGGTTCCCTCCAGAGACGAAACTCATGCATGTTCGACGGCACATTCGGCGGCCGAAACTCCCTTTCAGAGCCGAAAGTCCACTTTCGAGGGCAGGGTCCGGCAGCCAAAAGTTGGCCTCCACAGGCAGGTTCGGCGGCCGAAAGTCCCTTCGGCTGCCGAACCTGAGTTCTTCCAAAGGGCAGAACTCAGCCTCTTTCTTGCACCAATGCCTCCCAATCCATTCCATCAAGCATTTACCTATTCTACAACAAGCAACTCAAGCCAACAAGCATAAAGGGGTCTCAAACTAACCTAAACCCCAATCAAAGCACATCAAACATGCATAAACAACCCACATTGCTCATAAACATATCATAAACCCATAAACTCAAAAATAACATAACATGCATTTCTACCCCATAGATCTTCATAAAACTTGTTTAAAATATACAAGGAAGGTTGGATTTAAGCTTACCTCTTGAAGATCGAGAGGAAAAACGATCCTAGCTTGGAGATGGGGAGAAATCACCTCTTTGGTCTCCAAGCTTCAAAACTTGCTCTTTTGCTCAATTAACTTCAAACCAAGTGAAAACTCATAAGAAAATCATGAAGATTCGAAAGAAGAAGCTCAAAATCGATGAGGGACAGCGGAGAACTCACCTTGGCCGAAAACGGGGAGAAAAGCTCACCCGTTCGGACATGGGGACCCCTTTATAGGTGGCTGGCCAGGCCACTTTCGGGGGCCTAACGTGCCTCCGCATGCATGCCATGTTCGGCGGCCGAACCTGAACTTCCCTCACTTATGCCTTCGGGGGCCTAAAGCACTCCCGAAGCGCATGCATGTTCGGCAGTCGAACTTGAGGTTCGGCGACCGAACCTGGGTCTTCCTCCAAGGTTATTTTCATGCAAAACTCATTTCCTTTCTTGCTTAAAACCATAAAATACATTAAAACATTTTATGAAAACATGATTTTATCCTTCTAGAGGTTTCCGACATCCGAGATTCCACCGGACGGTAGGAATTCCAATACCGGAGTCTAGCCGGGTATTACAACCGATCTCGAAAAATGACTGCTGGCACCATAAAACCGGCTTCTTCCTAAGAGGAAGAAGCCCTCAGTGAGATAGGTGACCGGTCTCCGAAAATGACCATCGACACCACAAAACCGGCTGAGAGGAAGAAAACCCAATGAGGTAGGTGATCGGTCTCAGAACATGACTGTCGGCATCACAAAATCGGTTGGGGAGCGAACTCCAACATAGAAAAACAACATCAATAAAGGCCACGAGCCTCCAAGAGGAAAGGCAAAGGCTTGGCTCCGACCTCACAAAAAAGAGCTCAGATAGGACAAAAACTACACGTAAGAACACAGTTCCAACCTCACATAAAAAGACTGGGACACTGGACCATAAATGAAAAGTTAAAATCCGACCCCCCGAAGGAGCTCGGGTCACAAGGTAAAGAGACTTTGATCTCACACAACAACCAAAAGCGCTAAAGCGCCATGCTGACCTCAAGAGGATGCTAGAACAAAAATAAATAATCTGGATCCGACCTCTCAAAAGAGCTCGGATCACGGGATAATAAGACCTCGATCTCGCCAAGCAGCCAACGTATAAAGAAAGTAAACTAAGGCACCCCAAAACCCGTTTCATGCAGCCAAGCAGCCTACTAAAAGCCAATTCAAGGCTCACGGAGCCAAAACGCCAAAGCGCCATGCCTATCTCAAGAAAATGTGCTCGGCACTGGTAAAGCCAATAGGCAGGCAAAATTAAGTCGAAGCGAATCCTAAGCAAAAGGCGTACCGAGATAGCGAATCAAACGAAAGACCAGGAGCAATCATAAGAGGCACTGACCTCGAAAATTGACTGTTGGTACTAAACCAGCTTGGTTAGCCTAGAGAAAGGTCTAAGCAGCAAAGAGCCCGTAAAACGCTTGAGAGCGGACAGCCCAGAAAACACTCGGGGGCAAAAAACCCAACTAACCGAGACATACTCGAGAACCAAATACTCAGATAAAGAATCAAGAAGACAGGAGCAACGTAAAAGGCCGAATAAACCATTTTGAATGACCGAATGGGGCAGTAGAAAGCCCTGACTCATTAGGATACAAAAGAATTGAACCGCAGTATGGTCAAGTCCAAAACAGATAGTCTGACCTCTTCAATCCAAGGTTGATCTCCCCAGAAGCTTGGAGGGGACTTATGTCTGTACCGGCAAGGCTATAAGCCTATAAAAGAAAAGTTAAAGCCGAACAAACAAGCAGTCAGACTGAAACATAGCCCGTATAAGGCTCAACAAGAAAGCAAGAAATTAAGTCCGACTTCACAAAAGAGTTCGAGGCATCAAAGTGCAGAAAGCGAAATCCTGAACTCCCGAGCTCGCAATATAGGCAACATCACAGGCTATAGGCTTAAAAGCCTAAGCAAGAAACAAAGAATCGCACTCCCAGCTTAGATCAGCTCGCAACGAACAAACGCTTAACTAAACAAGTCAAGTATGGAAAAATAGTCAAAAGCTGGGCTCCCCATCCGAGTGGGCCCATAGGCCATAAAGGTGTAAAAACAACCGAGCTCGCAGATTAGACGAATCCCTGACAGCTCAGGCAAGCCTATAGCTCAAAATATTTAATTTACAATTTTAGTTAAATATTACATCAAGTAAAGGAGGAACTCGAGGATAATGCCTCCGAGCTTGTAGCTCGGACAAGCTCAAGAAACCATCTCATACGAAAAAATTCATATGCAAAGATGATCGCTTTGAGCATTACATATCCGAGACGAAAAGGCCCTCATGAAAATAAGAAAAACTCACGAGTCAGAAGTTTAGTAAGACACCAAGCTCTTAGCCCGGGCCTATTCTTTTAGCAAAGTCCCAGAAGAGACAGTCTGGTCCATTAATTAAGTAAAGATAATTAAGTTGGACTTTGCTAAGTAAGCATTCGGCTTACGACTTTTATGATTAAGTTAAGTGACAAGAAGAGTATGGAGAAAATTGAGATTTTACATTTGAAAAGAGTAAGGGCAAGGAAATGACGTTTTGACAGGAGTCGTTCTCGGGCCGCGCGGTCATAATGGGATTTACCCCCTCATCATTCATGTAATAACTGCTTAGGAGGTAAAGGGGCATTTGATTACTGCCGAACTTTTTACACCTGGGGACAAGGCCAGACCCTAAAGAAGAAGGCATGCCCACAGCACATCAGGCTTTCCTTAGGCAGACTGATCCAATATCGCAAGTCCTGATCCAGACACACGAATAGGCCAGGCCTATCATAAGCCCGAGTCCGACAGGAAATAATTCAGCCCAGTGACGTGACGTGAAGGAAAATAACTGGCCCAATCACTTCACAGCCCTGACCGCATGCGCATTGGAGGAATTAAATGGCCGCCTAGCGTGGAGTGGGGAATTGACACCTCCATACGTACGGAGTTGAGTGACAGGGACGGGTGGCACTGAAGCAAAGAAGCAGTTATAAGCTTGGATTGAATTAGCTTAACTTAATTTGGCCTGGTCAAGAGACTCCCCTGCTTGTGATGTATAATTGCTTCTCTGCTACAGTGCCACTCGTCCCTGTCACTCACCTCTGTGCCCACCCGTTCCTGTCACTCACCTCTGTACGTACGGAGCTAAATAACAGAGACGAGTGGCACTATAGCAAAGAAGCAGTTATACATCACAAGTAGGGGAATCTCCTGACTAGGCCAAGTGAAGCTAAGCTAATTTAATACAATCTTATACAAATATAGTAAATCTTGTTCTCTTGATCTTAGATCATCAATAATAATATTTTATTATTAAAAAATATATTATTTTATTAATATATAACTAATTTGAACATAATTTAATTAAAATATTGAAGGTCTATTTGACCTAACAGATAAAATTGAACTTATTTAAACTTTACTAAAATGTTTAGTGGCATGTTTGAGCCTTTCACGGAAAAGATATACACACAAAACCCAAGGTGTTTAGAGTATAGGGACAGAATTGCATAAATATTTAGTCTAATAATGTACAACTTATCAATGAAAGTAATAAAACAAATCGTACCACAGCTTAATGCAACTATTATTCATTCGTTCAGCCTACTTTGACATAGACATCTGATAACCCAGAAACATACATGTACATCGTAACAAAAAATAAAATTTATAATAGTAATTGATTGAACCAACACCACTGCTGCATCTATAACTTGCAAGTCAATTTATGTACAGATCCTGCTATGAGGGCATCCGCGTTCCCCTTTTCATCACTCACTCTCATAGTCATCTTCATCTCCAAACGTGAAAACAGAAGCATCAGCAGCCATCACTTTGAACTCGCTCTCTGAGTTGTTAACCCCGAGGCCTGACACAGCTCCACCAACAGCATCAATTTTTGGCTGACTAGCAGCACGCACCTCTTGTGAGCCTGCATTTCCAAGAGAGAATTGTTCGGTAGCATGTGTTAAACTTGCAACTTGATCTGTCTTTGGACTAGTTTCAGAACCAGAAGCGGTTGTGGTTTTAGGTCCTCCATCTGCAGAAGCAGCCTGAGCTTGCCTTAGTTTTGAGGAAACAGATTCCTCCGCCTCACTGTCTGAAAATACATCATCTTTATCATTTCCCCGGCCTTTATTTTGGTTTGGAGCAGCTGCAGCAGCATTGGCATCAACTGGATTTGGAGCAGCACTTGAACTTTCATTTGACTTCTCAGCAGCAGTTTCTTGGTTTGGCCCTTTAGGGGCAGCACCATTATAATCAACTAGCACAACCTCCACCTGGAATCCTGGAGAAGGTAGTTTCCGCTGCACAAAATCCATCCAGATCGTAATGGAAAGTTGCCAACATAATGAAGAGAACAATTTGAGACACTAAGATTGACAAAGGAACAACCCCTTTCACTACAGCCAATGATTATATCAATATAAGAGTGCTTTGCAGAGATAGGTGTTCTACTTACCTTGTCAAACCCATCGATATCGCTGGTATTTAAAACCTTTCTATTTTCCATCATTGTTGTGTTTAACCAACTGAAATTAAAAAAGCAATCAGTAATACGACTTGTTTTAACTGGTGAAAACTAATATGGCATCTGCTCATGGGGAATCAGACTTAAATACTAACAAGTAAAAATCTCCTTGGCGGTCATGAAAATGGACTTTAAAGTCTCCAGACACCTCTGCTAGACCAGGTTCCCCCGGCAAAGCAAAGACCATAACCCCTTTCTTTGGTGCACTAAACCAATAGTCTTCTGGCTGTAGAATGAAGTATGTTCCAGCAAAAACACATCCCCAAAATAAAAAAGGCACGAAAGAGTTTGAAGTCAAAAACAGGAATCCAAAATTAATGGAGCCTTGGCATAACAAGCACTTGGAATCAACACAAACCAAAAACTCAAGAAGACCTACCGACAAATCTGCAGTTCTGGGATGCTTTTTTGTGGAGAAAAGAACACCTGTCATTAGGGAATGCATCAAAGGATACCCAAGCTTTTATTGATTAAAATAGCAAATTACATATGCAATCAAGCCAGAGTACTATAATTTTTACTTGTGTCCTTGCTCTACATTTTTCACTTCTTATTCTCTTGATATACCTTTTATATTTGTGCACAAGTAATTCCACGGCTGAGACTGCATTAATATTTTGAGTGCTTCAACTATTGATTACCTAAGAAGGCCCTAAGCTCAAGTCTATGAAAGCAGTTTTCTATTAAATGATCTCTCTTTTGGATCTTAGTGTCTTGAATATTGTTAAACCATCCTTATAAAATAATGCAATGACATTGACCAAATGAATAAACTTTTTTCCTGTCACAAGTGTTACTCGTCTGGCAGGCATGTGTGGGATAGGAAGTCCATGCCCCATAAAATTTTCAATATGCTCCAGAGACAGCAACTTCCAGGTTTGCATTGACAATTAAAATGATTACATAAACACAGATAACACGATCAAATAAATAAAATCAAACCAAACAAAAAACTTCCACTGTGTTTGGAAGTTCATATTGGATCATCCATGTGATAGGATAAAGAAAGGAATGAGAGGTTAAAGTCTCCCATGCCTGGAAGTTCAAGGGATAGTAAAGGATGTTAAGGAAAGAATAGTCATCCTCATATTCAAACAATAGGTTTAATGTGAAAGGAGAGAAAACTCTTATTCCGTCAATTTTGATGGGAAAGCAAAATGGAGTATGATGAGATGACTAACCCCTTACCCTTTCCTTTTCAACCTCATTAAAGTCCCAAACAAGGAATAGCTCTTACTCAAACTTTTCCTTTCCTATCCCTCCATCCAAATGAAGTGTTCAGGAATAGTTTCAATCTTCTCGTGATAGGTTTAGGAATGAGTTAGTACTCATGATAGGTCAAAAGAAAATGAAACCCATCACGAGATATACATAGCACTATGTAATACTCAAGTACAAAAAAATTCTAAAATAAGAAAATAAAAGAAACGTAGTAAGAATACCACAACGCACCATTATGATCAGAGACAGTAATAGAGGGCCTGATCCAATAAGGACATCGATGAAGCCGAAACCCCCTAAGCAAGCACCTGCACAAGATCGGATGTCATCATTTGAGAGAGAGGGGAAATAATAACTCATATTAGACAATAAGCCAGAAGTATACCTACGCCCTGGTTGGTTTTCGCCATTGAAGTATGTTAAGATGCGTTCGAAGTATTTTACATATCTCTAAAGAAAAGAATAAAAAACAATCAGACAAGACTATGCATGCCAAATGTTCAGTTTCAATAAAAATAGTAACAATTTGCTCACAATTTGACTAGGCAGAACAAGCCCTTTTCCATCAAAACACCTCTTCTGGTTGTAGTAATCAATGGACTCTTCAGCAGTAGGAAAGAACTGGAGAAAGATTGCAAATTAATCTACTATTAAAAACTCCGCACTAGCAAAGTTACACTAGATACTCCAACAAACTCATCTTCACTCAAGAATAAAGTCAAAAAGAAAAGGGGGCACCTTCAAGTATAGAAGAAGGCTAGAAATCATCAGCCCTGTCCTTGCCATTCCAGCTTTACAGTGCACCACAACAACATTCTCAATATCCTCCTTCAACCACGAGTATGCACTTTGGCAAAATGATATTATCAGTTGAATTGGTGGGCAATTGTGGTCATCAAATGGAAAGCTAGCCACCTGATTAAAGAGTTTGACGCAACATTTAAAAAGCTAAAAATATGGTGTTTCTCTAGGCATCCAGATCAACAGAGGAACCATCTTAGTGAGATTAAGCTTATAGAATATCTTAACATTAAAAACAAATCAAACTGATGCCATACTCATACAGAGTGAAAAGATCAATATCACATATCCAAAAAGTGCAAATGATGATAATTTCATCTTGTGTAAACAGACAAGAGAAGGAAAACACATAAACCGCTTTGCAATTTGATTGAAAAGGTTAGAGAGATGTTGACATGTAAAAAAGCAATCTCACAGAGATATTTGTAACCTTATCAAGATTAAAATAATCAATCTATAAAAGCTGTTATCGAACTTTGAGCTGGGTGTAGGCAAGTTATAAAGAATGCGTAAAAGCAGCAGCTGATGCATAATCTCATCATTAGTTTTTCTGTTAACAACGCATTTGCTTTCTGCTGCTTGCATTGACAAGACTTAAGCATCAGATCTAACTCACCACTTTACCTTCATCATTAAACCAAGGCCAGGCAAATAAAATCTACATCAATTATTACCGCATATTGATTTATTTATTTAATATCCCGCATAAGCAAAAGTTTGAAGGCATGTGCTTTTCTAGTGCCTGAAAGAAAAATTGAGCTCCTCTAGAAGCTCCAACATCTAACTCCATTGCCGTAATTTCTTTTTTTTAATCAAATATTTTACATCAAAAATCCAAGTCTTGATAATGACTGTAAAACCGCAATTTATTAAAATTGAACATAAAGTAAAGTAACTGCTTACCAGACCTTCAAAACCTTCCAATAAAGGACATACAGGATTAACTTTGATGCAGGTTCAGATAACCACAGCTAATTAACATCATAGGCAACCTGTGGCAAGACCTAGGGATGTTTCTGGTCTAATGTCATTTCTCCTCCCTAAACCAAATTAACCACCATGCTTCCAATGCCTTATCAAATGCAATGACTCTTTGAATCTATGGAAACATGATAAGTTAAAGGAAATCTAGGCATTATTAGCTTTTCCTTAAAAGTATCATCTACAAGAATGAGTCCTTCCATGCAATAGTTGGGATGCATAGTTGTTAAGGGCTCAAGGCGTACCAAGGTGCCAAAGGGTTTTGGAGCGTAGGCGCAAGGCGCAAAAGTAATAAATAAATAAATATAAATAATTATTAAAATTAAAGAAATACAAGATAATTATTTAAGTTTATCTACTTTCATAATTATAGAATTTTCAACTTTGATGATATAATAAAATTTGTAATTACAAATTATATTTATTTACTTGTGATTTATATTTATATTTATAAATAATATAATAATTAATTTAATGGCAGCAAAAAATTAAATAAATTTAATATTGTACAATAGTATATAATTCTCTTTGATAATATAATAGCATCAACAATGAATTTTTTGTTATAAAAGTAATTCAAAATACCTAAAAATTTTTATCACATTAAAAATAAATTAAAATTAATTTTTAATATTAAAGAAAAACATGAAATAGCCAGCCATCTTTGAATACGGTGCCTGGATTGCCAAGGCAAGCCTAGGCGCAAGGCGCACTCAGGTGCACCTTGGCTCGCCTGGGTGTGCCTTTGAATCATTGCCTGCCTGGGAGTGTCAAGGCGCTGACCTCTGAGCCTCGTGCGCCTGGAGCATGAGGCGCGCCTTTAATAACTATGTTGGGATGCTGGATTCAGATCGACTTTTTCTGTCAACTTTTAATTGGTATTGTCAATCAAACAAATCTATAACCCAAATAAAAAATTGTTTAAAAAATTCTGATCCAAAACTTAATGAAAGACAACCATGATAATCTAGTCCAATGAAGTTCAGACACTCCTAGACAATGACAAATTCATAAGTACTACCAATCCCAATATAGGTAAGTAAGAAATAAAACACACCTTTCCTTCAAATAGTGATGCATCATACAGCCTCTCAGAACAAAGATTGTATACTTTGTACTTGCCCTGCTCATAGAACATATATGTCAAATACTTATATGAAAAATTCAACCAAATAGAAACTAAAATATGTGTGTCTGTGTGTAATTGCTTCAGGAACAAAGAAGCACACTTTAAGGCCAAAGACCCCCTACAAATACCAAAAGTAAGTTTCACATGCATAAGATCAACACATGAGAACTTAGATCTAATCTACTTTAAGATAAATTATAAAGAAAAAAAAGGTTCATAGTGGAAACACTTGGTACAAAAACATAAGGACATATAACTATGCAATCAATGAAGACATTTTAGAAAGTGGACTCGTGCAGACAAATGGGACAATAAAAGTTAAACAACAATAAGTTGTTTGAACTAATTCTCTTTGAATAGATATGATCAATTGAAACTCGCAAGGCATGAAGAGCCAAAAAAGACACTCACATACAGCTATTACATAAAGATTTCCACATATGAGAATATAAGTAATTAGCATAATCCATCATGTCTCCGCCATAATGCAAAGAGGGAACATAATGCATCCACAAAAGGCCGGGAAAAAATGAGAACCACTCATTTCCATGAAGCAAATTTCAACAAATTACAACTAAAGTACTGATACTCAAGGAATCAAAAATTCCAAATGCCACCATGAGCAATCATTTGACGTCAAGCAAAGAGAACACAGGCCATAAGAGAGTTGAAGCCAAAAGTGGATGTAAGTATGAACCTTGTGATGACTTTCAAAAAACTTGATCACTTCTTCCATGTGGTTTCGATAGAATCCCTGCACCACATAGCTTGATAGTTGAACTACTAACAACACAATTGATTAGGCAAATTAAAAGCAAATCATAGGGAAGATTAACTCGCTGACCTCAACATATCCAAAAAACCCAGAGCTCATATCACCAGCAGGGAACCCCATGGCAATTATATTCTCCGTGATATATGTCATATCCAAATCAAAGCCTCCTTCCTGATGAGAAGTAATGAGCATCAATTAGGAAAAAAAATATATAAATGTACAAATTCGAAATCTGATTATCATAAATGAAGAAAAAATTATCAAAGATTTATGTAAATGTAATTTAATGTTGTGATCACTTAGTCAGGGCATTACCTGATTAAGAATTAGGTTGAATTTAAGACATACAGTCCAATCTATAGATACACAAATATCCATAGCTTAGGATAGGATACAAATCTATGCAGTCAAACACCCACTTTATGGAATAGGATTATAAAACTAGCAATTGGAAGGGAGAAAAATACACAACATATGGATAATTCACTATGGAGATAACACTTCATCAACAAGACACCGACTGCAACAAAAGATTATAAAGTCTCCACCTAAATTCCCAACACATCCTTATCGTAAATATGTGTAGATCCCAATCCCATGATAGATACCAAGGGAGAAAACTCATCAATAGAGACATCTACACAATGTGATGACCCATATGCCACACTATGACCTGACTATGAATCAGACAGTCAATAGAGACTCTTCAGTAATCATACATCAGCACATTCCTTCTTTTTTGTTTTGGGATGAACACAATTTTATTCAATGGAAATAAAAGGATATGAAGGGGAAAAAAGGGATCAAGAGTAATATATCCTAAGAATGAAAACAAAAGAGAAAATGAATATGATATAGCATTTTGTACCCACTGGAGGACAATAATAACAGGCCAGCATGGTTAAGGGAAAACATCTTTTTGAAGTTCAAACTCTATGTTTGCCCAACTAAAACAACAGCACTCAGTAGACGTCTCACATTTTTCCTACTAAGATGGCAATGGGCCTTTTCACATACCTTACGTGTGCTCTTCTTCAGAATTTGTCAGATGTCTGCTGGTGACTTATTACACCACCTATTAATTTGCTCTAAACATCAAATAATACGACTGAGTTCTAGGCACTGTGATTTGGTGAATTTTCTTGATTGTGAGAAGATGAGACACTTGTAATTGCAATATAGTTCTTTTAAGATTGCTGATGCATAAATTTGGAGTAAGAGATATAAGGATCACTTTGTAAAGCTGGTAATGAGGCATTGAATACAAGCCCTAAGGCTATTTTGTTGACAATCTGGAGAGAGCAAAAGTTGAGAGTCATTTCCAAGTACAGGATCCACTCTAAAGGATTACAATATGCCAGCCTACACACTTCATTGTTGGTTGACAAGAAAGTTTAGATTGGATTTTTTTTTTTTCCAACTCTTAAGAACAACAATAACAAAAAACAAAGGATTTATAACCCTAGCATACATAAATCATGCCCAATCAATGCCTTGATTAATGACTTCTTTTTACTCATTAAAAAAGACTAACAAGATGCTACTTCTTCCTCATCAATGTTACAAGTATTTAGTATATTCCTACCTTTACGATTCAACAAATTTTAAGAGGTCTGTAGATAGATTACAGTATTCCCATCATAAAAGTTGAAGAATACAACATTAAGAAAATGTAAAATTCAAAAGAACCATAAAATATAAACATGAAAGTTTGTTTTCTTAATTAAGATTCAAATAATTTTGAAGCATCCATGATCCAACCTGGTATCTTCGCTTATTTTGAGAGACGGCATGCCTAGCCTTGACTTGTACTGCCTTTACTGCATTTTTAGATGTATCAACCAAGCCTCTTGTGATTGTTCCAATAAAACCAGGTTGCAAAGTTGTTGAAGTTCCCTTAGGACTATCATCAGCTGGAGGGGATTTTGGAGATGAGCGCAGTCCAAATCCACTAGTAAAACGAGCAAAACTTGATTTCCCAGAATTTCCAGTTGGTGAGTCATCTTGTGAGGAAGATAATGGCTGGGGAATTTTCAAACTTTTGGCCCAAGAAGCTAATCCAGCTGTGGATATCTTAGAAGGTTCATCACGTGGGGAATTATCTGCTCCAGAATCACTGGCAGCATGAGGTTCTACGGGAGCTTTAAGAGATGGAGTTGATGAATCAGCGGATCCAGAATCCATTCCCCTGACTAAGTTATCTTGATGATTACTGAAGAACAATAATCAAGGAGCATTCAAGAAGATGGCATATATGAAATCACTACAATGAACTATAAAATACAACAGAAACTGAAAATTATGTAGAATTTGAAATAACAGAAAGAATGAGTAAAACAAAGAATGACAAAAGCAAGTAAATATAGAAGCAGTTAGAGACCATATAGCTTCCAATGTCACTCAGCAAGTGTAACATTAGTTAAGAAAAAAAATGTAAAAAGATTACCAATGAGCCAAACAACATCTCATTTCTGGAAGTCTTTTTTTCTTTTCTTTTTTTTTTTTTTTCGAGTGGCTAGCCACTGAAATGAAAAAGAAATGAAAAAAGGAACAGGCATCTCTAAAAGCTGATGGACAAAATTTCAGCATCTTGCACTTCTTAATTATTTGTTCATAGATAAGCACACTTCCCTTAGTTTTCCAATTAGCTTCTCACAGACTTTAAAATCACAAAATGGAAGAAGAAAGATACTCATCAGGGAAACTAAAATAAACATGCGCATCCCATTAACTGATACAAAAAAAAAAAAAAAAAAATCCTTAAAACTGCATTTTCCACGGGGGAGTACTAGACATGACTAGCATTTTAATGGAATTGCAATGCTGTAAGAATTTTATCCATCACCACTGCTGATAACAAATACAATAAACACACACTAAGATGCTGCATAAGAGCTATCATCCCAGAGAAAAATGTGAGCATACGTATTTTGCCATTGTGATTCTTGGAAACAAAGGAAACGATAACAAGAAATGGCTATTGGAAGACAACTTTTAGCTGTTTCCACTACAATTAAGACAAATAAACTCAAATCATCCAATTGCACTCTAACTACTTGATTCATTGAATACTTACAGAAACGACTATTTCTCGCTGTAGAACAGCAATTTACACATAGAAATAGATGGACTTCCAGGAAACTTTACAGGACTCTAACTAAAACTCAATTAAAATAGATCATATTAGCCTTCAAGAACTATCCAAATTCCAAATGAATCCATTAAAGAAAAACTAAGATTAAAAATTATACATCAGGACAGCAGGAACACAAGAGTGAGGAATTAAATTAAGCAATATGAGATCTATCAAAATGACCTTTACCTTACAGAGACTCCAAGCGGAGCATAAGTCTAGTGAAGCTGAATTAGGGTTCAGAGAGAGCGAGAGAGAGAGAGAGGGAGAGGGAGTCAAGAGAGAGTATTGTATTTATCAGTTAGGCGTTGATGTTCGTGTCATTTCACGTGCTCGGTTTTGTCAACGGATCAGTAGAAATAGAAAACCTGATCGATAATTAGTATTCGTCTTAAAAATTGTAATCCGACGGTAGGGAAGGACTGGGCCTCTAAGTTTCTTTTAAAAAAATTAGAGGTATATTAATAATTTTAGATTTTAAAATTAATAATTAATTATTTAAAATATAATTTGTGAAAAAGAATTAATAAATTCAGTTGTATCTTAAAAAAAACTCAGTTGTGCTAGGCATTTTTTTCCTTCAACTCCTTCGATTTTAAGAAGATTTTTTTAATTGGATCAATATAAAATTTGTTTTAATGCTTAAATTTTAGTGTCCTAGCTCTATAAATTGATAAATTTTTAATAAAAGATTGATTATATTTCAAAAATTTTAATTAATATTATTTAATTAACACAATATTAAAAAAAATAAATTGAAAATTAAAAAATTTTATTAAAAATTTTTAAATATTAAAAAGTTAATTTTTAATAGTCAAATAAAATTATTTATAATAAAAAAAATTTTAATACGTGAAATTATAAAAATATTAAAAAATAATTAAAATATAAAATTAACTCAATTTTCATATCGAATTTTGTGATGGATTTGTAACTCTCATCATATTTTTTAAAGTCGAGCGTTTTAAAAAATTTTTTTTCTAAATAATATTGTGGATCTCCATCAGATATCGGCACCAAAATTAAATTCAATCTAAATTTGTTATAAAATATAAAACTAGTTGTTTTATATTATAAATTTTATAATTATATGATCGATATATATATAGTCGGATTTTAAATTTTTAATATAATTTAAAATTTTTGTTCATATAATCTCTATAATTTTATTTGGATAATTGGGTGATTAAATTTTATTATTATATGGCTCTTACTTGAGTAAGCTAGAGTTGATTGTTTCGCTATCATGTAACCTAATATAAACAAGGCTTAATAATGAAAGGTTGTCTGGAACTTAGCTGGACAACCAAGGAAGAGTGACAAGGCCACAAACTGTCCTTTGGCCCGGCTTGTTTACCTGATCATAGAGGAATGTACTAGTGATATCGCTATTTACAAGAGATTCGCCCTAACTCTTTTGTAGTTTGCACTGTATAAATAAAGGTACAGTGATATGGAAGGTACACAATGTATTACTCATTAAATTTTTTTAATAGCTTTTTTTTTAAATAAAAAAATATTTATTAACTTAAATATTAAAATATTTATTAAAAAGCCCCTACCGTTTCAATTTTACTTCTTTTATTTGATCAGCCTTTGCTTTATTTCATAAGCCACGATCAAGTTGATATAATTATGTTAAAAAAAATTAATACACTTGACACCATTAAATTTAATAATAAAAACATTTAGTTGATAAAAAAAAGTTAGAAATAATTTTTTTTAATTCTCCTTCGAGTTTTTTTTCCATGCAACTACCCTCTATAATCACTAAGTCTATTTTTTTTTTCTTGCCCAATATGTCTTTTTTACATGTGTTTCATCAATTATGTAAATCAAAATTTAATGGAATTTATTGAATTTTAAATAGAATAAATGAATTCTATTATTTAATTTGATATAATTTAAAATACATAATTGAATTGAATTCAAACTACCACTATATATATATATATATATGATATTATAAAAAAGTATTCATAAAAAATTTATAATAATTAATAAATAATAATAACAACAATTAACAATTATGTTATCCTACTAATAATACATTAATAATTTTAGAAATTTATAAAATAAAATAAACATTCTCAATAATAGATGCATAATAAGTATGGATATTACAAAGTTGGGTAAAAAAAAGTCCTTTGTATAATTTTCTAGACATATTAATTGTAGATAGGTAGGAAGTTAATTAGTACTTTCTGTTTATGTTTTGATCAATAGATTTCATATGACCACTATGTAATTAGAGATCTCTTTTTAAATACTCCGAAGACACTTTCAATTGTATTTCAATTATTATGTAATGATAAATGTTTGAAGATTTTTGCATATTCAATGACACAATTTTGAATATTATTTCAAGTAATATTTTACTATTTCTATATAGAGTGGATAATGAAGATCTACTAAATAAAATTTGGCTATGATAATTAAATTAATATTTAGATAATAATTAATAAATAAATCTATTAATTTTTTATTCACCGATTATTTTGTTCAATTTTTAATCTATCTTTTTTAGTTAAAGCATTTTCTAACATGAGTAAATTTATCGTTGATCCTTACCAATTTAGTAACACATGAGTTACTCTTAAATTAGATGTACAAGCTACTAATTTGTGCATGATAAGAAATTCTTTTCTTCCTCAATATCTAATTGGCGTATTTAGTTTTGAAATTTTAATAGAACATAGAGTTTTATTAATAGCATCAATGCAATTCTATGTTATAAAACTAATCAATATAAAAATACTAATAAAATAAATATAATAAATAAAAAATTTCAAACTTATAATACTAAAGATACTAGTCTCAAAATAAGAATAAGCTTCCCCACTGTACAATATTTTAAGAGAGATAATACAACCATCTTATTAATTATTATACCAAAATCTCATCTTTTACTCTTAGCATATTGTGAAAAATAATGTCTTGTTAGTATATTTCGTTAGACTATTAGTTAATTAGGTTCTAGTAGATTTATGAGGGTTCTAGTGTATTCTTATAGTTTCCTTTGTATTTGGACATTTTATAAATAGTTGTACCTATTTATATATTAGAGATACTTTTCTACTGTACAATACTCATTATAATAGAGTATTTTCATCAAATCAAGATGGTATCAGAGCAGGTTCTTTAGTTTTTCTCTTGTCTTGAAGATACCTCCCTTAGCTCGAGAAAATGGAAGAGAGTAGCTCTGCTAGGTCACAGAGCCAATCAACTCCGACGAAAAGACATCTCTAAGAAGATCATCAATGACACCTTGACGCTGCAAAACTCTAAAAATCCAGCGATGATTCTCTTCTTTGTTCAATTGAATGGCGTCAAATACAGAGGTTAGAATCAAGCGATGAAAATCGCTCTTGGTGCCAAGAATAAGCTCGCATTCGTGGAAGGAAAACTTGTTGTACTAGAAGATGGATTTGAAGACTACGAGAAGTGGAGACGATGCGATTACATGGTAACATTATGGATTCTCAACTCTATTTCAAAAGATTTGGTCTGAAGCTTTCTCTATGCCACCACTATTCAAGAACTTTGGATCGAATTGGGAGAACGATATGTTGAGAGCAATAGACAGATGATCTATCAAATTAAATGAAGGATAGCATTGATCTCCTAAAAGAATCTCTCGATGACAACATACTACAGTAAATTGAAACAACTGTGGGACGAATTAGCCAATATTATGCTAATACCTCCATGCAGATATGGATCTGAGAAGCTCACGATAGAAATTCACAATGCGATAATCTAATGCAATTTCTGATGGACTCGATGATGCCTTCGATCAGGTCCCCAGTCAAGTATTGCTTATGGACCCATTACCAACGGTGAATAAAGACTTCTCGATGGTTCTGCTAATGGAATCTCAAAAGGAAGTTCAAACCAACCTCACAGAGCATACTGATATCACTGCTCTAGCTGTTCGATCTGAAAGCAACATGTGAGTATACAGGAAATATGATGCGAGCAAAGGCCATTGTGACTATTGCAACCTAGATGGACATACACGAGCAAGATGCTTCAAGCTAATAAGCTATCCAAAATAGTTCAAGATTAAGAACAAGCACTTCACCAATCCAGGGACCTTCAAACCTAGACATACTGCTTATATGTCACATGCCGAAGGTCACAATGCAGGATCAGTCCCGAAAACACCAATAGCAGACACTGGATTAGTCACCGCTGAATTGAACAAAATGGAAGAAGTTAATGCGAAGCTTGAGCTACTACAGCAAGAGATGAGCAGGCTAATTAAAGGTAAAGCAGTTGCTACAGTAAATACAGTCAATTCACATTCAACCTATGGTTATCATCCATTTGATTGTTCTGGTAATAACCTCAACCTTTGCTATCTTAATCATAAAATTTCTTCTTCAGATTTTGCTTGTTGAGCTATGATAACTGGAACAAAGGCATGAATTATTGATATTGGTGCATCAGATCATGTCACACCACATAAACATTATATGATATTTGTTTGTTCTGTTTTTACATCAATAACTGTGCATTTACCAAATAGCTCTTCCACATAGGTCTCACACACTGGAACCATTGCATTACATATACACATGAAGTTAATTGATATTCTCTTTGTTCCTGATTTTACCATGAATCTTTTATCTGTATCCAAACTGCTTAAACATACTAATTTGACTTTACAATTTTATTCATCTTGCTGCTTCTTTCAGGACCACAAAACTAGATCTATTATAGTTGTTGATAGAATAACAGTGGGTTATACATTCTAGATAATAATAGTTTTCCTACTTCCATTATTCAGTCCTATATTGATTCTATTTATAATGTGATTGCTTCAAATCTTATTGTAAATCCTATTGAATTTCATAATTATAATAAAAGAGCTGTCTCTCTTTCAAATTCTATAACAAAGATTCCTTTTACTGTTGTTCATGCTAGACTAGGGCACTCTTCTTGTAATAAAATGTCTCATATACCTATTTTTAAGCAATTTATTAATGCTAATCACATGTGTGCTTTGTGTCCTCTAGCTAAAATATCTAGGTTACTTTTTCATAATAGTAATAGTATCATTGCTAATCCTTTTGACTTTGTTCATATGGACTTATGGGGACCCTTTTCTATTCACTCTAGCACTGGTGCTAAATTTTTTTTAACTATTATTAATGATAAATGTAATACTCGGCTAAACTCCAGTGTCGAAATTCCAACTTTTCGATGGAATCTCCGTCGAAATCCGGGATCTCAAAGCTGGAATCTTTAGAAAGATAAGATAGAGTTTTCATAAAATAAATTTGAAACTTTTTCTTGATGTGTCTTGAAAAAAAAAAGAGTTTTGTAAAGGTTATAAGATTCAGCTGCCGAACCTTCAAGTTTGGCCGCCAAAGGTGGTTTCTCCAACCGCCGAAAGTGGTTTCTCTGGCCACCTATAAAAGGGGCTCTACCCAAAATGGAGAGAATTTTCTCTCCATTTCGAGTAGAGGAGAGCTGTCATGGCCCCTTCCTTCATAATGCTTCTTTTAAGTAGTTTTTTCATGGGTTTTTACCTTTGTTTTGAAGATTTAAGTGTGATTTAAAGTTCTAGCTCTTAGGACCCTCGGAGCTCATCTCTCCATCTCCTAAACCCTCCCCTTTCTTGCTATCACCTTCTTGTTCTTGAAGAGATAAGTTCAATCCTCGCTTTTCTTCTGTTTTCTGAAAGTTTTTAGCAAGCTTTATAGGTGTTTAAGGGGTTGTTGATGCATGCAAATTTGTTATTTTAAGATTTAAAGGTTTGAGCTTAGATTTGATAATGGATGTTTCTCTTGGGTTCTTGATTGATGCATGTTGAGTTTAGGTCAATTTTAGGTATTCCTTATGCGTGTTAAGTGAGTATGGTTGTTTTAAGCTTCTGCATATATGTTTAGAAACCATTTTGGGGCTATATATTTAGGACAGAATCGGGTTATGCCTTGCTGGAGAACCCAGGTTCAGCTACCGAACCTACCTGTGGAGGCAGCTTTTAGGCTGCCAAATCTGCCCCTGAAGGTTTTGACCTTCGAATCTATGTGTAACAACTCAAAAACCGATACCCCTCTGACAGGAGCGGTTGTCGAAGCCGGTAAAAAATAACCTTCTTGGTTACCTACAAATACAACTGTAGACAGTGGTGAAGGATCGTATCCACAGAGAATTGATTACCTATTTATTTATCTTAATCAAGACCAATCAAACCAATTGAAAGCACAAGTGAAAGCAAGTGATTGCAAATAGAACAAAAGTAAAGTGCAAGGAAAGTAAAAAGGGGGGTTTTGAGATGATTCGATTAACAACTAATGAAAGTAATTAAAACAGCAAGTAATAAAAATAAAAGAGGAAATCAATAAGAGAAAGGTCTAGTTGAAAATATGGATCCACTTTGGTTGTTTGGGTTGATCATTGAAACATGGTTATCTTGATTAACTCAATAGGTTGGTTATGGGGGTGGAAGACGCTTCTCACCACCATGTCTTTCCTTATGAATAAACTGATTAGGGAACGTCCTCTAACCAATTACTAATCAACAAATTGCCAAGGAACATCCTTGGGCCATAGGCATCAAAACAATTGCCAATTGCATGAAGAACAAGAAAGATCCAAACCCTAACTACTCAAACGCATGAGATGTTGCTAGATCATGCAATTCCTTGGTTTTTACACCAAGTGTTCTTAGATCAGAATATTTCCAGCAATTACGGACTAACAAATATCCTAATCAACAATCAATTAACTTTGCAATCAAGAATCAAGTGGCCAATTTGATCAAAACAACAAAGCAATCTTTAGAATTAAGCACAATTGCATGAATATTGAATAAAATCAAAGACAAAAGTTTCTGTTCAGATCTCACAACCCTTTAAACAACCTTAGTTTCAACCAAACTTCAACTAGAAATAGGGTTTCAGCCACTCATGGCTGAACCAAAACAGAAAATAAAAGAAAAGAAAAAAGAAAAGATGAAGAACTAAGGTGGAGGAGCCTTTGGAGAGCCTTGATCAATCCCTTGATGGAAGATTGTGATTCTTGGTCTTCTTGAGGCCTTTAAATAGATCTTGAGAGGCTGCCTATTTCCTTTTTAGTGTCCATGTATCTTTGAGTGATTGCCCCATAGTACCCTTGAGTTTTCTTTGTGCATGTGTGGAGTTGCAAGCCCTTTTTGGTCTTTTAATTGACATCCAAGGTGTGTCCAAGAAGATTTATGCACTAAAGAGGAAGGTGGAGCCTTGATTTGAATTTTGAATGAGCATGGCACTATGTAGGAAACATGTGATCTTCAAGATTTGGCTCATTAAATAGGGAAGAGCATGTTCGGGGGCAAGTTCGGCCGCCTAAGTTAAGTTTTGGGGGTAGGACTTTCGTCTCTGGAGCCAAGGTTCGGAGGCCGAAGGTGCCCCCGAAGGTGGGTGACTTTCGCCTCTGGACTAGACTTTAGGCCGCCGAAAGTGCCCCCGAAAGTGGGTGACTTTCGGCTTCCGAAAGTGCTTCCGAAGGTGCCCCCGAAAGTGGTTGAGTTTTGGCTTCCGAAAGTGCTTCCGAAGGTGCTTCCGAAAGTGGCTGTTTTTGGGCATTCTTTGGCACTTTTAAGAGCATTTTCTTCAAATTGTTTCTTCACACCTAATATTTGCAAAGCATGATTAAAACCACAAAATTAGGTAGAATAGGTGTAAATAAACATCAATAAGATAATGAAAATATGGACTAAAATATGCTCTATCAAATACCCCCACACTTAAGCTTTTGATTGTCCTCAAGCAAATGAACATAGTCAAATAAGCTTTCTTTGCTCTAGATCCTTATTTCCACTTAAACTCATACTCTAGACCCCTATTTTGAAGCATTGCAGTGAAGAATATATGCATGAAGATTACTTACCTCTTTTCCTTGTTTCCCTTTGCTTACCATGGCTAGGATTGGTTTTCCTCAAGAGAGACATGCACATTAATTTATTAAGAGTTTTTCTAGCTTTTGGATTGACTTGCCCTTACCTTGAAGTACTTTATTCAGGCTTTTGCACTTTAGATTTTGCTTGGAAAGGTCACCAACCTATTTTAGATGTAACACTTTTAGATTTTTCAGTTGGTCCCCTATCCAAGTGGCTACTAGCCTTGTTCATAGTCTTTTGACCATTATAACAATTTTCAATTTGTGCTTTTGAGGTCTTTGCCTTTGCTGAATTTTCTTTCTCTCAATGATTTGGGCAAATCAACACCAATTGCTAAATCAAATCACATTAAGTTCATTCACACAATTTTGATTTTTCTCAATCGATTGAGGGTCATCAATATATTTTTCACCATGGCAAACTCAAAGATTCAATTCAAAAGGCAATTCTCAAACATGAATACAACTCACTGCAATTGATTCAACATAAGTTTAAAGAGTTATCACATCAATGGGGTCATGGAAAGATAAACTCATCTAACATAGTTCATAAGTTTGAGTAGAGCAAAACAAAAAGATGAAGAAGGTTGTGGTTGTGTGTGTTTTATTGAAAGCATAAAAATAACAAAAATGAAAAAATTTTTGCCTAATGCAAGCAAACTAAAGATTAAAGCGAAAATAAACTTAAAAAAGATTAAAGCGAAAATAAACTTAAAAAAGATTAAAGCGAAAATAAACTTAAAAGTAAAAATTCAGAGATATGCACCCCCACACTTAAATCATGCATTGTCCTCAATGTATAAGAAACATAAAAGAACAAAGGAAACTGAGTACTTCCCTGGGGTGTGGTGTGCATGCATGATCCTCTAGGTAGAAGGATGTTGTAGTGGAATTTCTTCCACCACTTGTACTGCGAACCCTTCAAAGTATGGTTTCAGACGATGTCCATTCACCTTGAAAATTTTTCCAGTTTCTATGCTTCAGATGTCTATAGCTCCATGTGGGTATGCATGTTCTACAATGAATGGTCCGATCCACCTGGATCGTAGCTTTCCTGGGAACAATTTTAGACGAGAGTCAAAGAGTAAGACTTTATCACCAACCTCAAATTGTTTTCTTGAAAGATGATTGTCATGGGAGGCTTTGGTCTTTGTTTTGTAGTTCCAAGAGTTCTCATATGCATCTCGTCTTATTTCCTCGAGCTCTTGCAGTTGTAACTTGCGATGGTGTCTGGCTTCTTTGAGGTCCATGTTACAATTCTTTACAGCCCAATATGCCTTGTGCTCAAGCTCAACTGGGAGATGACAAGCTTTCCCATAGACAAGTCTATAAGGAGACATACCTATGGGCGTCTTGTAGGCTGTTCTGTAGGCCCATAAGGCATCCTCTAATCTTGAGCTCCAATCCTTTCGGTTGGGAGAAACTGTCTTTTCAAGGATGACTTTGATTTCTCTGTTTGACACTTCAGCTTGTCCATTCGTCTGAGGGTGGTAGGCTGTGGATGTTCTATGGATAACATTGTATTTTCTGAGAAGGCCTTCCACTACTCTATTGCAAAAATGGGTCCCTCTATCACTGATGATTGCTTTTGGTACTCCATGTCTGGCAAAGATGTTGGTCTTTACAAAGTCTACCACTGCCTTGGCATCATCAGTTTTAGTTGCTCTAGCCTCCACCCACTTGGATACGTAATCCACTGCAAGGATGATATAAGTGTACCCAAAGGATGGTGGGAATGGTCCCATGAAGTCTATGCCCCAAACATCAAATACCTCACAGACCATGATGGGGTTCTGTGGCATTTGATTTCTTTTGCTCAAATTTCCGGTCTGTTGGCACCTAGCACATGTCCTGCAAAACAGAAAAGCATCTCGAAACATGGTGGGCCAAAATAGGCCACTTTCAAGTATCTTATGAGCAGTTTTCCTTGGACCAAAGTGTCCTCCACAACTATATGAATGACAAAAAGTAAGTACAGAGGCTATTTCTTGATCAGGAATGCATCTCCTTATCATTTGGTCAGCACAATGTTTCCACAAATATGGCTCATCCCAAACATAGTATTTGGCATCCTTTTTTATTTTATCTTTAGTGTGCTTAGGCATGTCAGAAGGTAAGTTACCTATCGCCAAGTAGTTTACCATATCGGCGTACCATGGCTCGTCAGACTGAGCAAGGAAGATTTGTTCAAGGAGGTCTTCCTTGGATTCTTCAGATTCAGGAAGTTCGGAGGAACTTACTTGCGATGGGGACTGCTGGGAGAGGTTCGGCGGCCGAAAAGTGTCTGAGTTCGGCGGCCGAATTTCTTCAGTTTGCGGAATGAGCTGTGGCGATGGATTCGGCTTCCGCAAGTCAGTGGGGTTCGGCGGCCGAAGGTCTTCTTTTTGCGCAATGTTTTCCTGAAGTGTTGCGACAAAATCTGGTTCCTGCGGAGCAATAGGGTTCGGCGGCCGAATGTCTTCTGTTTGCTTAATCTCAACTTGCTGAATGCTGCAGATTGTTTCTTTTAGTTTCTGGGTTTCAATCCTGCAAAGATCATCATCTAAAACAGAATCTTGATTTTCATTAAACACATCTTGGCTCAAACAATCAATAATATCAAGACCATAAACTGGGGACATATCATGTGGATATTTCATGGCATCATAGACATTGTACTTTATGACTTCCCCTTCAAATTCCATAGTAAGAGTGCCATCATGCACATCAATTTTAGTTCTAGCAGTACTCAAGAAAGGACGTCCAAGAAAAATGTCAGAACTGGTATTGCAACTACCTTCCTTAGTATCAATCACATAAAAATCAGCAGGGAAGACAAGTTCATCTACTTGGACTAACACATCTTCTAGAACACCTATGGGGTATACCACAGATCTATCAGCCAATTGTATCACAACTCTTGTTTCTTTTAGTGCACATGCATTGAGAGATTTATAGATGGAGAGAGGCATGACATTGATAGATGCACCAAGATCACACATGGCTTTCTTGATACCAACATTCCCAATTTTGCAAGAGATAGCAAACATACCTTTGTCCTTGCATTTAGTAGGGAGTTCTCTTTTAATAACAGCAGTAACTACCTCACCTACACTTACTTTCTCTCTTTCAGCTAGCTTTCTTCTGTTGGTGCACAACTCTTTCAGAAATTTTGCGTACCTTGGAATCTGCTTGACAGCATCTAGCAGTGGTATGTTGATCTCCACTTTTCTGAAGGTCTCAAGGATCTCCTTTTCTTCTTTTTCTTTTTGAGTTCTTTCAAATCTTTTTGGAAAAGGAGGTGGAATGTGAAAACTTACCTTCGGGTCAGCTCTTTGCGCAGGAGGCGGTGCAGAATGAGATGGAGAGGCTTCAAGTGGCCTTGGTTCTACTTCCTTCTCTTGATCATGATTTGCATCTTGAAGCTCTTTGCCACTTCTCAAAGTAATGGCACTTACATTTTGTTTGGGATTTGCCTCAGTCTGGGATGGCAACTTTCCTTGAGTTTCCAATCTGTTTATAGAGGTGGCCATCTGTCCTATCTGTTGTTGTATCATTTGCAAGGTTTTCACTACCTCATTCATAGTGTTATTGTCCACTGGAGGTGCTGGTTGGACTTGGTTTCTTTGGTAGCCTTGGTAATTTTGATCATTGTTGGGCTTTGCATAGCTGAAATTGGGGTGATCTCTCCAGCCTGGATTGTATGTATTGGAGTATGGATCATATCTAGGCTGGTTGTTGTATCTCCCAATTGCATTGACTTGCTGATTGTCTTCTTGGAGGGTGGGACACTGATCAGTGGGGTGTCCTACATATAAGCAGATCCCACATGGCACAGGAGGCTGGGGTGCTTGAGTCTGTTGGACTTGGCCTAGGGCGATCTTTTCCACAAGAGAAGTTAGTTTAGAAATTTGAGATTCAACAGAGGATGTACTTACCTCATAGATTCCTCTTTGCGTTTGCTCCTCTTCATCATATTGCTTAGACGAAGCTGCGAGATTGGATATCAGTTCCTTCATCTCTCTGGGTGTCTTGTCTAGGATAGATCCTCCACAGGCTACATTTATGAGTTTCCTTTCTGATGGAATCAATCCTCCATAGAAGAACTGAATGAGGGCTTTGTCTGACATATCATGTTGTGGACAACCTGTGCATAGTCTTTCAAACCTTTCCCAATAATCATATAAGTCCTCATTTTTTTCTTTGCCTTATGCTAGTTATTTCTCTTATTATGCCAATTGATTTAGATGGTGGGAAGTATTTGTCCAAAAAGGCTTGGACCATATCATCCCAAGAAGTTATAGATCCAGGTGGCAAATAAAATAATCAATCCTTAGCATGGTCATCTAATGAAAAAGGGAAGGCTCTTAGTTTAACATGATCTTCAGAGATCCCTTGAGGTCTCATGGATGAGCAAATAATTTTAAATTCTTTTAAGTGCTTATGGGGATTTTCATTTTGCAAACCTCTAAATTTAGGGAGATGATGAATCAAACCTGATTTCAGTTCAAAGGGAACTGTAAGAGGTGGATAGGTGATGCAAAGTGGAGCATAATCACCTATAGGAGTTGCTAACTCCCTCATGGTTCTTTCCCTTTGTGCTTGTGGCCTATTTGCTGGATTTTCTTGGATTATTTGGCCTTGGACAGCATGTCCATCATGGGCAACAGCTGGTGCTTGAGGTTCTGCCATTGGTGCAAAATCAGGTTGCTGGAGTGAAGGAAGTTCGGCGGCCGAAGGTTGATCCGGTAAAAAATAACCTTCTTGGTTACCTACAAATACAACTGTAGACAGTGGTGAAGGATCGTATCCACAGAGAATTGATTACCTATTTATTTATCTTAATCAAGACCAATCAAACCAATTGAAAGCACAAGTGAAAGCAAGTGATTGCAAATAGAACAAAAGTAAAGTGCAAGGAAAGTAAAAAGGGGGGTTTTGAGATGATTCGATTAACAACTAATGAAAGTAATTAAAACAGCAAGTAATAAAAATAAAAGAGGAAATCACTAAGAGAAAGGTCTAGTTGAAGATATGGATCCACTTTGGTTGTTTGGGTTGATCATTGAAACATGGTTATCTTGATTAACTCAATAGGTTGGTTATGGGGGTGGAAGACGCTTCTCACCACCATGTCTTTCCTTATGAATAAACTGATTAGGGAACGTCCTCTAACCAATTACTAATCAACAAATTGCCAAGGAACGTCCTTGGGCCATAGGCATCAAAACAATTACCAATTGCACGAAGAACAAGAAAGATCCAAACCCTAACTACTCAAACGCATGAGATGTTGCTAGATCATGCAATTCCTTGGTTTTTACACCAAGTGTTCTTAGATCAGAATATTTCCAGCAATTACGGACTAACAAATATCCTAATCAACAATCAATTAACTTTGCAATCAAGAATCAAGTTGCCAATTTGATCAAAACAACAAAGCAATCTTTAGAATTAAGCACAATTGCATGAATATTGAATAAAATCAAAGACAAAAGTTTCTGTTCATATCTCACAACCCTTTAAACAACCTTAGTTTCAACCAAACTTCAACTAGAAATAGGGTTTCAGCCACTCATGGCTGAACCAAAACAGAAAATAAAAGAAAAGAAAAAAGAAAAGAAGAAGAACTAAGGTGGAGGAGCCTTTGGAGAGCCTTGATCAATCCCTTGATGGAAGATTGTGATTCTTGGTCTTCTTGAGGCCTTTAAATAGATCTTGAGAGGCTACCTTTTTCCTTTTTAGTGTCCATGTATCTTTGAGTGATTGCCCCATAGTGCCCTTGAGTTTTCTTTGTGCATGTGAGGAGTTGCAAGCCCTTTTTGGTCTTTTAATTGACATCCAAGGTGTGTCCAAGAAGATTTATGCACTAAAGAGGAAGGTGGAGCCTTGATTTGAATTTTGAATGAGCATGGCACTATGTAGGAAACATGTGATCTTCAAGATTTGGCTCATTAAATAGGGAAGAGCATGTTCGGGGGCAAGTTCGGCCGCCTAAGTTAAGTTTTGGGGGCAGGACTTTCGTCTCTGGAGCCAAGGTTCGGCGGCCGAAGGTGCCCCCGAAGGTGGGTGACTTTCGCCTCTGGACTAGACTTTAGGCCGCCGAAAGTGCCCCCGAAAGTGGGTGACTTTCGGCTTCCAAAAGTGCTTCCGAAGGTGCCCCCGAAAGTGGTTGAGTTTTGGCTTCCGAAAGTGCTTCCGAAGGTGCTTCCGAAGGTGCTTCCGAAAGTGGCTGTTTTTGGGCATTCTTTGGCACTTTTAAGAGTATTTTCTTCAAATTGTTTCTTCACACCTAATATTTGCAAAACATGATTAAAACCACAAAATTAGGTAGAATAGGTGTAAATAAACATCAATAAGATAATGAAAATATGGACTAATATATGCTCTATCACCCTCTGTAACGGCCCGAACCGCTACCGGTGCTAGGATCCAGATCGGCTTAAGGCCGCCGGGACCCGTAGCAAGCCAAACATACCTCCTATCACCTGGTCAAATCCCATACATGATCAAAACATTAACATAAAACCTTAAACATCTGATGTAAATACCGAGTTTAACCTGTATGCAACATAACTGCAACCATAAAAGAACCCTATACTAGAATCCTCATCAAAGTTCTAGCTGGGTCAACATAACATACATTAAGCTGGGATCACATCCAAAGAACTAGAACCTAACCTGTGCATGCATTAAACCACAAACATAAGACCTCCACTAGGGTCCTCATCCAATACTTTAGCGTGGTAACCAACACATGTCACAAGTTTAGTTCAAACTCATCTCAACATTTAAAACATTACCTACATCATGCACTAAACAGGGACTAACCAAGTCTTAGGGCCAAGCACAGCACTAATCCATAAACATAACTCTACTTTACTTGCATTACATTACATTATCTTACAATTCATTATATCAATTTTCAATACATGTCCACACTAAAACACTAATCTATTACATAAGCAAAACCTTAACTCTTGAGACTTTCCGATCTTCCTCAGACCTGCAAACCTGGGGTTAGGGGAGAGGGGTGAGCTAAAAAGCCCAGTGAGTAGAAACAATGAAAACAGTTCATTAATAACGTGCTTTCATGAAATGCGTCACAACACAAACATTTTACATAATGGATGGACATGACCACCAAAACTCCCTCTGTCTGTAACATATCATGGTGCCCGGCCCTTCGGACTCCTCAGGACTTCATTATGCCCGGCCCTCAAAGGGGCTCCTCAGGACTTCATTAACATATCATAGATAGGGCTATTGGGGTCGCCTTGGTCCATCCACATCAACAGTAAATTATGCAATCCGTCATATTCGTGTAACTAGTGCAATCAACCTATTACATATAAACATGATGCATGAGCATGCTTTAGGCATTTGATTTCATAAAATAAAAGATTAAGTTAATTCTACTCACCTCTGGCAGACACCGGACTGACTCTGCAACTGCTAACACTGATGACCTCCTCGGTCCCTCGCGTCCGATCCTACACAGGTGGACTCGAATGAGGTGCCAAACACACTCTAAACAACTCATAAACAACTCCCCAAAAACCCACCTTAAACATCCTCAAAACATGCATAGAAAATAACCATGAAATGGCTGGACAGAGCACTTTCGGCGACACTTTCGGAGACCGAAGGTCTCTTCTAGAGCCGAAAGCCATGCAGGTTCGGCGGCAGGTTCGGCGGCCGAAGCCTCTCTCCAGATCCGAAAGTCAGGCACCTTCGGCGGCCGAACATCACCTTCGGTGGCCAAAAGTCTGCTCCAAATCCGAAACACAACTTTCGGGGGCAAGGTTAGGCGGCCAATCCATGCATCCATAGGCAGGTTCGGCGGCCGAAACTACCTTCGGCGGCCGAACCTGAGTTCATCCAGAACTCAGCCTCTGATGCATACAAGCCTCTCAATCCTTCCAAACACCCCAAACAAGCACCCAACCTTTTAAAAACATGCATAAAACCCTTAACCATGCACAAAGGAGCTTAAACAAGCTTAAACTACCACCAAGAACATCATAAAGCATACATAAATAGCTTATGACCCACATAAGCCAAATCCATCAAAACTACTCAAAACCTCACTTGCTCTTTCCCAATCATGCATACACTCTCCCACATGCATAAAGGAGCATAAACTAACATAAACTCCCCAACACAAACATCACATAACATACATTGGGCATAAAATCCACATAAACCTAAACATGCATATCTACCCATACTCAGCCATCAAAACATCTTTAAACTTACTTAAAACTTCATTAAAACACAAGGAAAGCAAGGATCTACACTTACCTCTTGAAGATCGAGGGTTGGTGCGATCCCTAACTCGGAGGTGTGGAGGATCCAAGCTCCAAATGCCTCTAAGCTCCCAAAACTCCTATTTAAGCTTCAAAACTTCAAAACAAGGGTAGAACTCATGAAAACTTGAGGGATGGGTAGAGAAAATATGAAAATGACCAAAGGAGGGCAAAAACTCACCTGAGCTCGAGAATGGGGAGAAAACTCGCCCATTTCCGATCTGAGGGCTCTTTATAGGTGGCCTGGTCAACGACCTTCGGCAGCCTAACGTGCCCCCTAAACTTATGCATGTTTGGCGGCCGAACTTGAGGTTCGGCGGCCGAACCTTGGTTCGCTCAAACAAAGCTTTCGGAGGCCAAAAGTGCTCCCGAAACCTTTCCATGTTAGGTGGCCGAACTTCACTTTCGGCGGCCGAACTTGGCAAATGCCTCCTTGGTCTTTTCTTTTCAAAAACTGAATTCTTTTCCATTTAAAATCATGAAATCATGTGAAAACATTTTAGAAACACATTTTACCCCTCTAGAAGACTTTGGCATCTTCAGAATTTCAGATTCCAATGGAGATTATGCCGGAAGGTAGGGATTCCGATGCCGGAATCTAGCCGGGTATTACATTCTTCCCCCCTTTAAGAACATTCGTCCCCGAATGTTCAACAAACAAACAGGCAATCTCACAACATAGCATCAAGCAAGCAAAGCCTAAAACCTCTCTCCTAAAAGAGAGACACAGGTATTGCTGGAGTACAAACTCCCGGGTCTCCCAAACACTCACTACCATCCAGTGGTGATTTTAAAAGCCTTTCACCATCGGGATTTCCTGGTTCCTCAGCTTCTTGACTTATGTGTCTATGATCCACACTAACTGCTCAATATAGGTGAGACCTCCAAGATCTCCACCTCTGGTTCTTTAAGAACCCTACTAGGACCTGACACAAACTTCCATAACGTAGGAACATGGAAATCCGAATGGATTTTCTCCATAAAGAATCACCCTTCCCAAAGAGACACCTTAGCAATACCCAACCTGCTCCTGAACTCAACACACTTCCACTACGTTACAAAGTCTCATGGATCCATCCTTCTTTTCCCACAACCACACTGGAGCAATCCAGGGTGAGGTACTAAGTCGGATAAAACCCTTGTCTACCAAGTCTCATAACTGCTCTAACAACTCTTAAAACTCTATAGGTGATAGAGCATAATTTAGTCCATTTTATATTAATATTATTGATAAATATTTACATGATTTCAGCTTAATTCAGTGCTTTTAATATTATTTTGCAGAAAATGGTGTAAAATAACACTTTGGTGAAAATACCCCTAAAACTGCCTTATTTGGAGCAAAAGAGAGCAAGCCTGCCAAGTTGAAATCATGTCAAGCTAAATATGGAAAGTTCTAAATAAGGAAAGTGGCAAAGAAGGAAAGAACATTCAGCCAAAGCAATTTGAAATTCAAATTTCAAATCACCAAGTTGCCTTTTCCTTATTCTAGAAGCCACATCTCAAGCTGCCATAATTGAAGAGCCAAAGAAAGAAAGTATTTTGAAATTCAAATCTCCAAGATTCATATTCAGATATTGGATTTCAAGATCCCACTCATTAAGGAAGCCAAATCTCAAGATCACATGTTTTCCACTTTATGCCATGCACATTCAAGTTTCCATAAAAGGCTCCACCTTCCTCTTTAGTGAATGGGCACACTCCAAAAACGTGGGCAGCCTCTTGGACACACCTTGGGCAGTATCTTGAAGATCTTGGACAGCAATTAAAAGACTAAAGAGCCCCCACTTGCATGATCCACGTTTTTGCTTTCACCCATACACAAAGAAGGCACATAACTCACCAAGGGCACTTTGGGAAGTCTCCAAAAGACTCATGGATACTAAAAAGGAAATAGGCAGCCTCTCAACACCTATTTAAAGGCCTCAAGAACACAAGAAGAGACACAATTCAACTCTCCAAATTCGGCCAAGCAAGGGCAGCCACACTCCAAGGGGCTTCTCCCCTCAATTTCGGTTCTTCTTTCTTCTTTTCTTTAATTTTCTATTTTGGTTCAGCCATGAGTGGCTGAAACCTTATTTCTAGTTGAAGTTTGGTTGAAACTAAGGTTGTTTAAAGGGTTGTGAGATCTGAACAGAAACTTTTGTCTTTGATTTTATTCAATATTCATGCAATTGATGCTTAATTCTAAGATTGCTTTGTTGTTTTGATCAAATTGGCCACTTGATTCTTGATTGCAAAGTTAATTGATTGTTGGATTAGGATATTTGTTAGTCCGTAATTGCTGGAAATATTCTGTCCATAGAACACTTGGTGTAAAAACCCAAGAAATTGCATGATCTAACATCATCTCATGCGTTTGAGTAGTTAGGGTTTGGATCTTTCTTGTTCTTCATGCAATTGGTAATTGTTTTGATGCCTATGGCCCAAGGACGTTCCTTGGCAATTTGTTGATTAGTAATTGGTTAGAGGACGTTCCCTAATCAATTTGTTCATAAGGAAAGACATGGTGGTGAGAAGCGTCTTCCACCCCCATAACCAACCTATTGAGTTAATCAAGATTACCATGTTTCAATGATCAACCCAAACAACCAAAGTGGATCCATATCTTCAACTAGACCTTTCACTTATTGATTTCCTCTTTATTTTTATTACTTGCTGTTTTAATTACTTTCATTAGTTGTTAATCAAATCATCTCAAAACCCCCCTTTTTACTTTCCTTGCACTTTACTTTTGTTCTATTTGCAATCACTTGCTTTCACTTGTGCTTTCAATTGGTTTGATTGGTCTTGATTAAGATAAATAAATAGGTAAACAATTCTCTGTGGATACGATCCTTCACCACTGTCTACAGCTGTATTTGTAGGTAACCAAGAAGGTTATTTTTGACCGGCTTCGCCAACCGCTCCTGTCAATAGGTACCATCCTGTAGGGAGGGATAGAGAAAAACTCTAGCTCCTTGACAGATGGCAAACCTGACAACTCGTCTGGGAAGACATCTAAAACTCTCTCTAACAACTGGCACTGAGGATGGTTCCCTGACCTGACTACTAAACTCTCAACAAGAACTCGAACCCTCTGACAACCCTTCCTACTCACCCTACGAACCTGACAGGTTGACATCAAACCTCTAGGCATACCTACTCTGTCCCCTCAGAAGACTACCTCTGACCCATCCTGTCCTCTGAACTTGACTACCTTGTCTCTGCAGACCAAGATAGCACCATGAGCAGAAACCAATCCATCCCTCGATTGACGTCCAGACAGTCAAGTCTAGGACCTCAAAGTCGGGTGGAAGGTGTAACGACCCCAAAATGGACCGTCACCGGCGCTAGGATTCAGGTCGGCTTAAGGCCGCCAGAACCCGTAGCAAGCCTGCTATATTCTCTGTGTACCTGTAAACCTCATACATGATCATACATTTTATGTGAAAATAAAACTCTTTTCTGAACCAAGGCTCAACCTGTGCATGCACTATCTCTGTACTCTGTACTCATGTACTCTGTACTCTGTATCCCTGACTAGAGCTTGCTCTAGATGGGTTAACTCATACCTGTTAAGCCTGGTTTTCACATACAGGAAAACATATATACATATACAGATCATGTACACAACATACATCACTAGGTCTAGGTCAAGCAACAACTATTACATCTCTTTAATATTACATGTCCACTCTAAGCTATTACAGATCTCTTCACTCTTCCTGTACTCTGCTGGACTGTCCCTGTACACTGTACACTGAACCTGCAAAACTGGGGTTAAGGGAGTGGGATGAGCTCTATAGCCCAGTGAGTAGAACAGTAAAACATCTCAGTAAAATATGATCTCATGGAATGCACCATATCACAGACAAGCCACATCAAGAGTAAACCTGTCACCACATAGTCCCAGTAACTCTGTGCCAGGGCGTAGTCAAAGGCTCCTGGACTTCCTGTCATATATGTATATGTGTATATAACACCATTGTACTTACCATTGCCAGGGCGTAGTCAAAGGCTCCTGGACTTTACTATATACCTGCCAGGGCGTAGTCAAAGGCTCCTGGACTTTGCTATACTTGACAGGGCGTAGTCAAAGGCTCCTGGACTTCCTGTCTGAGACTATTGGATCATTCAGCATTCACTCACATCACCAAATAACAATGCAATGCAACATATTCGTGTATACTAATGCAATCAACCTATGGCATAAACATGATGCATGAGATATGCTAAAAGCAGTTTGTAGTTCAATTAAAAATCATCAATCTTAAGTTTAGTTCCACTCACCTCTGGCTGTCTGGACTGACTGACTCTGCAGGTTCTGAACCTCTGGAGCAGTACTCACTGCTGCTCTCTCTGGTTCCTCTGGTCTGTATAAGCACATAAAGACTCAAATGAGGGACCAAACAAGCTTATGACTAACTCTATTAAACTCCCCAAGAATCCCCTTACACTCACTCTAATAGTCATGCAAAGCAAGCAAAGGAAAGCTGGACAGAACACTTTCGGCGGCAGGTTCGGCGGCCGAATGTCCTCTCCAGAGACGAAACTCAAGCACCTTCGGCGGCCGAATCTCTATGTTCGGCGGCCGAACCCTTTCGGGGGCAAGTTTCGGAGGCCACAAGGCACTCCAGAGACGAAAGTCTCTAACCTTCGGCGGCACCTTCGGCGGCCGAATCCCCCAAACAGAGCCGAACATGCACAACTCGCGGGGGCAAGCTATGGCAGCCTAAGCCACCATGCAAGAGGTTCGGCGGCCGAATGAACCTTCGGCTGCCGAACCTGAGTTCATCCAGAACTCAGCTTCAACGGCAAAACATCTCCTCCTTCCCTTCAAGCTCTCCATACATGCATATACCAACTCCTCAACACACATATACATAAGTATATGATCACAGGGGTCCAAAACTATCTAATAACCCCAAACAACAAATCCAACATAACACATAAACATGTATACATACATAAATCATCCAAACTATCATTAAGAACCTAAACATGCATCTCCTTCCACAAATCCCCCTAAAACCTTCAGAAAACATCTAAACAAGTTCCAAAGCTTCACTTACCTCCTGTATAACAAGAAGATGACCAATCCTCACGTGAAGTTTTGGACAAACTCTCCTTCACACACCGTAACTCTTAACTCTTAACTTTTATGCACAAAACCTTCAAACACTTAGCAAACCAACAGACATTCTGTATGAGCTGCTGAAAACACTTGCAGATGAGTCATAAAAGACGTGGCTAATTCATGGCAAAAATCTGAGGCCAACATCTGTCACAAGCCATGACTCAGCTAGCTGGCCAACTCATCGTCGGCTGCCCAATCACATGCAAGACCATGCAATCGTTCGGGGGCCGAACTTTACCTTCGGAAGCCGAACATTGGGCACTTTCGGCGGCCGAACTTATCTTCGGCGGCCGAACTTGGCTCCTCTGCCTTGGTTCATTGCAACTCAAAACTCAAAACTAAAGAACTGTAAAACCAGAAAACACCTCATAATACTGAGAAAACATAACTCCTACCCTTATATAGAATCCCAAAACCCCGGATTCCATCAGACAATAGGAATTCCGGTGCCGGATTCTAGCCGGGTATTACATTCTCCCCTCCTTAAGAACATTCGTCCTCGGATGTTCCTAAAATAACAAAACAAAATATAAGGAGGAAACTAACCTTAAAATAAATATGGATACTGCTGGAGCATAGACTCCCGCGTCTCCCATGTGCATTCTTCTAGGTTATGGTGGTTCCATAAAACTTTCACCATCGGAATCTCCTTGTTTCTTAGCTGTCTGATCTGCGTGTCCAGAATCCGCACTGGCTGCTCTATATAGGTGAGATCTGTATGAATCTCCACCTCAGGCTCACTCAGAACCTGATTCGGATCTGACACAAACTGTCGTAGCATAGAAATATGAAATACCGGGTGAATCCTCTCCATAGAAGCAGGTAAATCCAGCTTATACGACACATTTCCGATCCTCTGCAACACCTCAAAGGGTCCAATGTACCGTGGAGCCAATTTACCTTTCTTTCCAAAACGAACCACTCCTTTCATTGGAGACACTTTCAGCAATACCCAATTACCTTCCTGAAACTCTAACTGCTTTCTACGAACGTCTGCATAACTTTTCTGTCTACTCTGAGCTGTTCTAATTCTCTCTCTGATCATGGGCACCATTCTACTGGTAAGATCTACTAACTCTGGTCCTGCAAGAGCTTTCTCTCCTACCTCTTCCCAGCAAACAGGGGATCTGCACTTCCTCCCATATAATGCTTCATAAGGAGCCATCCCAATGCTAGCATGATGACTGTTATTGTAGGCAAATTCCACCAAAGGTAGATGCTGCCTCCAAGAACCGCCAAAGTCTAACACACATAGTCGAAGCATATCCTCTATGGTCTGGATGGTCCTTTCTGATTGTCCATCAGTCTGTGGGTGGAAAGCAGTACTAAACTCTAATCTCGTGCCCATCGCACTTTGCAGACTCCGCCAAAAGCGAGAGGTAAACTGTGGTCCTCTGTCTGAAACTATAGACACTGGGACTCCATGTAATCTCACTATCTCATCCAGATAGATCTGTGCCAACTTATCCACAGAATAGTTACTCCGTACTGGAAGAAAATGAGCAGATTTCGTGAGTCTGTCCACAATCACCCATATCGAGTCTATCCCGTTGGACGCTACTGGTAAACCCACTACAAAATCCATGGCTATGTTCTCCCATTTCCACTCTGGAATCGGTAATGGGTTAAGCATTCCTGCTGGTTTCTGATGCTCTAATTTCACCCTCTGACAAACCTCACAGGCTGTCACGAACTGCGCCACTTCTTTCTTCATGGCTGGCCACCAATAGACCCTTTTCAGATCCTGATACATCTTGGTAGCTCCTGGGTGAACACTGTACCTCGCATTATGAGCTTCCCTCATAATGTCTTCCTTCACACTGCCCCTATCTGGTACACAAAGTCGACTCCCATAACGAAGGATCCCTTTGCTGTCAAATCTGAACTCTGCATTGTTGCCTGACTGAACAGTCCTGGCAATTTTCATCAACTCAGGGTCCTCATGCTGTCTCTGAGCTATCTGCTCCAGAAACACAGGTGTCACTCTCATCTGTGCTATCAACGCACCTGTACCAGACAACTCTAACTGTAATCCCTCGTCAAAGAGCTTATAAAGCTCCATCACAACCGGTCTCCGCTCTGCTGCTATATGGGACAAACTGCCTAGTGACTTCCGGCTTAGGGCGTCTGCGACAACATTCGCCTTACCCGGATGATACTGGATTTTACAATCATAATCACTGAGCAATTCTACCCATCTCCGCTGCCTCAAATTCAGCTCTCTCTGACTCAAGATGTACTGTAAACTCTTGTGATCAGTGAAGATCTCGCATTTAACCCCGTAGAGGTAATGCCGCCACATCTTAAGTGCAAAGATAACTGCTGCCATCTCTAAGTCATGGGTAGGGTAATTCAACTCGTGCTTCTTCAACTGTCTAGAAGCATAAGCTATTACTCTATCATTCTGCATCAATACACAACCCAATCCCACTCGAGATGCATCACAGAACACTGTGAACTCTTCATTACTGACAGGCAGAGCTAACACTGGTGCTGTTGTCAATCTCCTTTTGAGCTCCTCAAAGCTCTCTTCACACTGGTCTGACCAGATAAACTTCTGGTTCTTCTGAGTCAATTTGGTCATAGGAGCTGCTATCTTTGAGAAGTTCTGAACGAACCTCCTGTAGTAACCTGCCAGTCCCAGAAAGCTTTTAATCTCAGTTACTGTCGTGGGTCTGGGCCAGTTAGCTACAGCCTCTATCTTCTTGGGATCTACCTCAATACCCTCTGCTGATACCACATGTCCCAAGAAGGCAATGCTCCGTAACCAAAACTCACACTTCGAGAACTTGGCATATAAACCATGCTCTCTCAGTGTCTGCAAAATAATCCTCAGATGCTGGGCATGCTCCTCTGCATCTCTGGAATACACTAAGATATCATCGATAAACACAATGACAAAGTGATCCAGAAACTCACTGAATACCCTGTTCATGAGATCCATAAATGCTGCAGGGGCGTTAGTCAACCCGAACGGCATCACTAAGAACTCATAATGCCCATATCTGGTCCGGAAAGCTGTCTTAGGCACATCTGCCTCTCTGACTCTCAACTGATGATATCCAGATCTCAGATCTATTTTCGAGAAACAACCTGCTCCAGCTAGCTGGTCAAATAGATCATCAATCCTAGGTAAAGGATACCTATTCTTGATAGTGACCTTGTTCAACTGTCTGTAGTCGATACAAAGTCTGAGGGATCCATCCTTCTTTCTGACAAAGAGTACTGGAGCACCCCAAGGTGAGGTACTAGGGCGGATGAAACCCTTATCTACCAAGTCCTGCAACTGTTCTTTCAACTCTGTTAACTCAGCTGGTGCCATCCTGTAGGGAGGTATAGAGATAGGTCTGGTATCTGGCAATAATTCAATGTCAAACCCTATCTCCCTATCAGGTGGTAGTCCTGGCAAATCGTCTGGGAACACATCGAGAAACTCTCGGACTACTGGTACTGTGGCTGGTTCCCTAACCTGACTATCTAGCTCTCTCACATGAGCTAGAAACCCCTGACAACCCCTCCTAAGCAAACGACGAGCCTGAAGGGCTGAAATCATACCTCTGGGTGTACCTCTCCTGTCTCCTCTGAAGACACACTCTGACCCATCCTGGTCTCTAAGACTCACTAGCTTCTCTCGACAGTCCAACGTAGCACTATATGCAGATAGCCAATCCATCCCTAGAATGACATCAAAATCTGTCAAGTCTAGAACCACAAGGTCAGCTGGAAGGCATCTACCCTCTATGAAAACTGGACTGAAACGACAGACTGACACTGCCACTGATGGGTCACATCTAGGTCCACTGACCCAGAGAGGATACTCTAACTCAGAACTGATCAAACCCAACCTCTCTATGGCTCTCGAAGCAATAAAGGAATGAGAAGCACCGGGGTCCATCAAAGCATACACATCTGAACACCCAATGATGAGATTACCTGACACCACTGTGTTCGACGTGTTAGCCTCCTCCTGTGTCACTGTGAAAATCCGTGCTGGGGCTACCGGATTTCCACCTCGGGAACCTGCTGCTGAAGTAGAGGCTACCCCTCTCCCTCTACCTCTGCCACTAGTCTGAGGCATGACTGGAGCTGCTGGCCGTACAACTGGCTGTACCACACTGCCTGAACTCATCTGCTGGGATGGTGCAAAAGTCATCTGCGGACAATCCCGAGCAATATGCCCTTCCTGTCCACATCGAAAACAAGCTGTAGATCCCAACCGACAAATTCCTCCATGTGGTTTTCCGCATCGTCTGCAGACTGGAGCTGTGCCAGAGCTTGAGCCACTACCTATTCCCAGACCTGACTTGACTTTATTCCAGAACTTACTCTTTGTTCCTCTTGCTCTATCCCATCTTTTACTGCTTGGTGTGGGGGCTTTAGAACCCGAAGCCTGTGCCTGTGACTGTTTCTGAATATTGGCACTAGCTTCCATCTTCCTGGCTGCATCTATAATAGAGTGAAAACTCTCCTTTTCTGCTGGAAGGATCAAAGAAGAATACCTGGGATGAAGTCTCATGGTATATCTCCTTGCTTTCTTCTGATCAGTATCATAGGCTTGACCCACGTACTGAAGCAGATCTAGAAACTTATCTGTAAAGTCATCAACACTCATTTCATCTGTCTGTCGCAACTGTTCAAATTCAATTATTTTCATCTCCCTCGAACTGTCAGGAAAAGCCCACCCTGCAAACTCATTGGCGAACTCTCCCCATGACATGCTGTCCATTCTCGGCTCCACATAATTCTTAAACCATTCTCTGGCTTTCCTACACTTTAATGTGAAACCTGCCATCTCAATGGCTCTCCTATCATCTGCTCCCAATTCACTGGTAATCATCCTAACTGCTCTGAGGTAATCAAATGGATCATCTCCCGTGTTGTATTTAGGAGCATCCAATTTCAAGTACTCCGTCATTTGAACTTTACCTCCAGATGAGCTAGGTTCATGTCTGTCAACAACAGGGGCTACTGGTTCTGGTGGTGGTACTGGGTCGTTTGGCTCTAGGTGTGCTGCACTTGGACGGGTAGGGGAAGATGGATACATAGGATATGGTGGATAGTAGTGAGGATATGGCATATATGGCATGTATGTAGGATATGGGTCAAAACGAGAGTATTCCGACATACCCTCCATAGGATACTCTGGCTCCTGAAACAAGGATGGATAGCCATAACCTGAGGCCTGAACGCCTCCCTCGGAATCGCCCATACCTTCATCCATAGACGGATCAGTCTCCATAGCCTCCCTCTCTTCCTCTGATCTACCTCCCCTAGCTGTACCTCTTCTGCTCTCGTCTACAGACCTTCTAGGGTCTATTGACATGCCTTCCCTGCTAGATCTCTGAGACCTTGCCCTTGGCAATGCAGGAGGACGAGCAGCTGGTCTCTCATTCTCTGGTGGGACTCCAGTCAATCGAGCTGATCGACGAGTTCCTCGCATCTTTACTCTGGAAACACAACATATAACATACCATTTTAGCACATAAACATCACATAGCAATCATACACTCATGGCATATCATAACAGATAGGACTCAAGACCCTATCCTAGTGGACATGATTTTTCTATTGTGCTTGACCACTTCTAACCTGTCTGAGCCCAACACTGTCTCTATAGGTCCGATCATGTGAACCTAGGGCTCTGACACCAATCTGTAACGACCCCAAAATGGACCGTCACCGGCGCTAGGATTCAGGTCGGCTTAAGGCCGCCAGAACCCGTAGCAAGCCTGCTATATTCTCTGTGTACCTGTAAACCTCATACATGATCATACATTTTATGTGAAAATAAAACTCTTTTCTGAACCAAGGCTCAACCTGTGCATGCACTATCTCTGTACTCTGTACTCATGTACTCTGTACTCTGTATCCCTGACTAGAGCTTGCTCTAGATGGGTTAACTCATACCTGTTAAGCCTGGTTTTCACATACAGGAAAACATATATACATATACAGATCATGTACACAACATACATCACTAGGTCTAGGTCAAGCAACAACTATTACATCTCTTTAATATTACATGTCCACTCTAAGCTATTACAGATCTCTTCACTCTTCCTATACTCTGCTGGACTGTCCCTGTACACTGTACACTGAACCTGCAAAACTGGGGTTAAGGGAGTGGGATGAGCTCTATAGCCCAGTGAGTAGAACAGTAAAACATCTCAGTAAAATATGATCTCATGGAATGCACCATATCACAGACAAGCTACATCAAGAGTAAACCTGTCACCACATAGTCCCAGTAACTCTGTGCCAGGGCGTAGTCAAAGGCTCCTGGACTTCCTGTCATATATGTATATGTGTATATAACACCATTGTACTTACCATTGCCAGGGCGTAGTCAAAGGCTCCTGGACTTTACTATATACCTGCCAGGGCGTAGTCAAAGGCTCCTGGACTTTGCTATACTTGCCAGGGCGTAGTCAAAGGCTCCTGGACTTCCTGTCTGAGACTATTGGATCATTCAGCATTCACTCACATCACCAAATAACAATGCAATGCAACATATTCGTGTATACTAATGCAATCAACCTATGGCATAAACATGATGCATGAGATATGCTAAAAGCAGTTTGTAGTTCAATTAAAAATCATCAATCTTAAGTTTAGTTCCACTCACCTCTGGCTGTCTGGACTGACTGACTCTGCAGGTTCTGAACCTCTGGAGCAGTACTCACTGCTGCTCTCTCTGGTTCCTCTGGTCTGTATAAGCACATAAAGACTCAAATGAGGGACCAAACAAGCTTATGACTAACTCTATTAAACTCCCCAAGAATCCCCTTACACTCACTCTAATAGTCATGCAAAGCAAGCAAAGGAAAGCTGGACAGAACACTTTCGGCGGCAGGTTCGGCGGCCGAATGTCCTCTCCAGAGACGAAACTCAAGCACCTTCGGCGGCCGAATCTCTATGTTCGGCGGCCGAACCCTTTCGGGGGCAAGTTTCGGAGGCCACAAGGCACTCCAGAGACGAAAGTCTCTAACCTTCGGCGGCACCTTCGGCGGCCGAATCCCCCAAACAGAGCCGAACATGCACAACTCGCGGGGGCAAGCTATGGCAGCCTAAGCCACCATGCAAGAGGTTCGGCGGCCGAATGAACCTTCGGCTGCCGAACCTGAGTTCATCCAGAACTCAGCTTCAACGGCAAAACATCTCCTCCTTCCCTTCAAGCTCTCCATACATGCATATACCAACTCCTCAACACACATATACATAAGTATATGATCACAGGGGTCCAAAACTATCTAATAACCCCAAACAACAAATCCAACATAACACATAAACATGTATACATACATAAATCATCCAAACTATCATTAAGAACCTAAACATGCATCTCCTTCCACAAATCCCCCTAAAACCTTCAGAAAACATCTAAACAAGTTCCAAAGCTTCACTTACCTCCTGTATAACAAGAAGATGACCAATCCTCACGTGAAGTTTTGGACAAACTCTCCTTCACACACCGTAACTCTTAACTCTTAACTTTTATGCACAAAACCTTCAAACACTTAGCAAACCAACAGACATTCTGTATGAGCTGCTGAAAACACTTGCAGATGAGTCATAAAAGACGTGGCTAATTCATGGCAAAAATCTGAGGCCAACATCTGTCACAAGCCATGACTCAGCTAGCTGGCCAACTCATCGTCGGCTGCCCAATCACATGCAAGACCATGCAATCGTTCGGGGGCCGAACTTTACCTTCGGAAGCCGAACATTGGGCACTTTCGGCGGCCGAACTTATCTTCGGCGGCCGAACTTGGCTCCTCTGCCTTGGTTCATTGCAACTCAAAACTCAAAACTAAAGAACTGTAAAACCAGAAAACACCTCATAATACTGAGAAAACATAACTCCTACCCTTATATAGAATCCCAACACCCCGGATTCCATCAGACAATAGGAATTCCGGTGCCGGATTCTAGCCGGGTATTACAGAAGGCATCTACCCTCAACTGACACTAAACTGAACCGGCAGACTGACTCTGCCACAGATGGATCACACTCGGGTCCACTGACCTAAAGAGAACACTCTAGCCCAGAAGCTATCAACTCAACCTCTCGACGGCTCCTAGAGCAACTAAAGAAAGAGAAACACCAGGTTTCACAAAAACATACACATCAGAACATTCAAAAGTGAGTGTACCTAACACCACCATGTTCGATGTGTCTGCCTCCTGCTGAGCTTGGGTGAAGATCCGAGCTGGAGCTGACAGACCTTCTCCACGGAAACCTGCTGAAGAAGAGGCTGCTCTCTTCCTCCGCCTTGACCACCAACCTGAGACATGGCTGGAGCTACTGGCTGAGCCGCTCTACCTGAAGCTACCTGCTGAGACTGTGCCAACTAGGGCGCAATGGGACACTCACGTACCATGTGCCCTTCCTGACCGCATCTAAAACATAGATTAGTCCCAATCAGACAGACCCCCTTGTGCGGCCTACCGCACCGTAAGCATCTTGAACTGCCTGAGCCAGAGCTCGAACCATCACCTAATCCCAGACTAGACTTCAAATTCTTCCAGAACTTCTTCCTCTTCCCCCTCAGGGTCCTCCCCCACTTCTTACTTCTTGTGGCGGCTGTACTTAGAGTGGAGGGATCAATCCCTCCTGAACCTGAAATTTTGGAATCCTGAGTCTGAGCATCCTCCAGAAAAACTCCCATGCCTTCTTCTGGCACTCTGATTCCCGAACTGACATCTCTTCTCTGCACATCCATCTCTACTTCCCTCATACTAGCTGACATCCTTCTTGGAGCCATTCTTTCTCTGCTTACATCAAAAGACCTTCCAGGGTCCCTTGATGTTCCCCATCTGCTGACTCCCCACGACTGCGCTCTAGGCAGGGCAGGAGGAAAGGTATCCATACCTTCCCTCTCGGACGGAACTCTAGTCGATTCCACAGATCGACGAGTGCCTCTCATTCTGGCTCCCCTGAAGAACAACACATAATCATACAAACATTAGCATCATACGGTTCATGTGAAAACACATGAACCTGCAACACACACATAGCATACATAATATTAATGCACATGCATAACATCATGGCATTTCACATCATCATACAAGATAGGACTCCACATCCTATCCTAGTGGACATGATTTTGCCTATCGTGCTTGCCCTTCTATGACCTCTAAACCAACCTCTTTCCGATGTGGGATATCTCTAACCCTTGAGCATCTTTGCTCAACACACCGTACTGATGAGGAACCTGGCTTTGATACCACTCTGTAACGACCCGGAAACCGATACCCCTCTATAACGGCCCGAACCGTTACCGGCGCTAGGATCCAGATCGGCTTAAGGCCGCTGGGACCCGTAGCAAGCAAAACATACCTCCTATCACCTGGTCAAATCCCATACATGATCAAACATTAACATAAAACCTTAAACATCTGATGTAAATACCGAGCTTAACCTGTATGCAACATAACTGCAACCATAAAAGAACCCTATACTAGAATCCTCATCAAAGTTCTAGCTGGGTCAACATAACATACATTAAGCAGGGATCACATCCAAAGAACTAGAACCTAACCTGTGCAGGCATCAAACCACAAACATAAGACCTCCACTAGGGTCCTCATCCAATACTTTAGCGTGGTAACCAACACATGTCACAAGTTTAGTTCAAACTCATCTCAACATTTAAAACATTACCTACATCATGCACTAAGCAGGGACTAACCAAGTCTTAGGGCCAAGCACAACACTAATCCATAAACATAACTCTACTTTACTTGCATTACATTACATTATCTTACAATTCATTATATCAATTTTCAATACATGTCCACACTAAAACACTAATTTATTACATAAGCAAAACCTTAACTCTTGAGACTTCCCGATCTTCCTCAGACCTGCAAACCTGGGGTTAGGGGAGAGGGGTGAGCTAAAATGCCCAGTGAGTAGAAACAATGAAAACAGTTCATTAATAATGTGCTTTCATGAAATGCATCGCAGCACAAACATTTCACATAACGGATGGACATGACCACCAAAACTCCCTCTGTCTGTAGCATATCATGGTGCCCGGCCCTTCGGGCTCCTCAGGACTTCATTATGCCCGGCCGTTCGGGCTCCTCAGCACTTCATTATGCCCGGCCCTCAAAGGGGCTCCTCAGGACTTCATTAACATATCATAGCTAGGGTTATTGGGGTCTCCTTGGTCCATCCACATCAACAGTAAATTATGCAATGCGTCATATTCGTGTAACTAGTGCAATCAACCTATTACATATAAACATGATGCATGAGCATGCTTTAGGCATTTGATTTCGTAAAATAAAAGATTAAGTTAGTTCTACTCACCTCTGGCAGACGCCGGACTGACTCTGCAACTGCTAACACTGATGGCCTCCTCGGTCCCTCGGGTCCGATCCTACACAGGTGGACTCGAATGAGGTGCCAAACACACTCTAAACAACTCATAAACAACTCCCCAAAAACCCCCTTAAACATCCTCAAAACATGCATAGAAAATAACCATGAAAGGGTTGGACAGAGCACTTTCGGCGACACTTTGGGCGACCGAAGGTCTCTTCCAGAGCCGAAAGCCATGCAGGTTCGGCGGCCGAAGCCTCTCTCCAGATCCGAAAGTCAGGCACCTTCGGCGGCCGAACATCACCTTCGGCGGCCGAAAGTCTGCTCCAGATCCGAAACACAACTTTCGGGGGCAAGGTTAGGCGGCCAATCCATGCATCCATAGGCAGGTTCGGCGGCCGAAACTACCTTCGACGGCCGAACCTGAGTTCATCCAGAACTCAGCCTCTGATGCATACAAGCCTCCCAAGCCTTCCAAACACCCCAAACAAGCACCCAACCTTTTAAAAACATGCATAAAACCCTTAACCATGCACAAAGGAGCTTAAACAAGCTTAAACTCCCACCAAGAACATCATAAAGCATACATAAATAGCTTATGACCCACATAAGCCAAATCCATCAAAACTACTCAAAACCTCACTTGCTCTTTTCCAATCATGCATACACTCTCCCACATGTATAAAGGAGCATAAACTAACATAAACTCCCCAACACAAACATCACATAACATACATTGGGCATAAAATCCACATAAACCTAAACATGCATATCTACCCATACTCAACCATCAAAACATCTTTAAACTTACTTAAAACTTCATTAAAACACAAGGAAAGCAAGGATCTACACTTACCTCTTGAAGATCGAGGGTTGGTGCGATCCCTAACTCGGAGGTGTGGAGAATCCAAGCTCCAAAAGCCTCCAAGCTCCTAAAACTCCTATTTAAGCTTCAAAACTTCAAAACAAGGGTAGAACTCATGAAAACTTGAGGGATGGGTAGAGAAAACATGAAAATGACCAAAGGAGGGCAAAAACTCACCTGAGCTCGAGAATGGGGAGAAAACTCGCCCATTTCCGATCTGAGGGCTCTTTATAGGTGGCCTGGTCAACGACCTTCGGCAGCCTAACGTGCCCCCTAAACTCATGCATGTTCGGCGGCCGAACTTGAGGTTCGGCGGCCGAAATTGAGGTTCGGCAGCCGAACCTTGGTTCGTTCAAACAAAGCTTTCGGAGGCCAAAAGTGCTCCCGAAACCTTTCCATGTTCGGGGGCCGAACTTCACTTTCGGCGGCCGAACTTGGCAAATTCCTCCTTGGTCTTTTCTTTTCAAAAACTCAATTCTTTTCCATTTAAAATCATGAAATCATGTGAAAACATTTTAGAAACACATTTTACCCCTCTAGAAGACTTTGGCATCTTTAGAATTTCAGATTCCAACGGAGATTCTGCCGGAAAGTAGGGATTCCGATGCCGGAATCTAGCCGGGTATTACATTCTTCCCCCCTTTAAGAACATTCGTCCCCGAATGTTCAACAAACAAACAGGCAATCTCACAACATAGCATCAAGCAAGCAAAGCCTAAAACCTCTCTCCTAAAAGAGAGACACAGGTATTACTGGAGTACAAACTCCCGGGTCTCCCAAACACTCACTACCATCCAGTGGTGATTTCAAAAGCCTTTCACCATCGGGATTTCCTGGTTCCTCAGCTTCTTGACTTATGTGTCTATGATCCGCACTAACTGCTCAATATAGGTGAGACCTCCAAGATCTCCACCTCTGGTTCTTTAAGAACCCTACTAGGACCTGACACAAACTTCCATAACGTAGGAACATGGAAATCCGAATGGATTTTCTCCATAAAGAATCACCCTTCCCAAAGAGACACCTTAGCAATACCCAACCTGCTCCTGAACTCAACACGCTTCCACTACGCTACACTGATCCTTTCTCTTCTCTCTTCTTCTCTACTAAACTGACTTCTTCTTTAACCCTCAACAAGTAAGGAATACCTGTTCTTGGTAGTATCCTTGTTCAACTGCTTACAGTCGTTACAAAGTCTCATGGATCTATCCTTCTTTTCCCACAACCACACTGGAGCAATCCAGGGTGAGGTACTAAGTCGGATAAAACCTTTGTCTACCAAGTCTCACAACTGCTCTAACAACTCTTAAAACTCTATAGGTACCATCCTGTTGGGAGGGATAGAGAAAAACTCTAGCTCCCTGACAAATGGCAAACCTGACAACTCGTCTGGGAAGACATCTAAAACTCTCTCTAACAACTGGCACTGAGGATGGTTCCCTGACCTGACTACTAAACTCTCAACAAGAACTCGAACCCTCTGACAACCCTTCCTACTCACCCTACGAACCTGACAGGTTGACATCAAACCTCTAGGCATACCTACTCTGTCCCATCAGAAAACTACCTCTGACCCATCCTGTCCTCTAAACTTGACTACCTTGTCTCTGCAGACCAAGATAGCACCATGAGCAGAAACCAATCCATCCCTCGATTGACGTCCAGACAGTCAAGTCTAGGACCTCAAAGTCGGGTGGAAGGCATCTACCCTCAACTGACACTAAACTGAACCGGCAGACTGACTCTGCCACAGATGGATCACACTCGGGTCCACTGACCTAAAGTGAACACTCTAGCCCAGAAGCTATCAACTCAACCTCTCGACGGCTCCTAGAGCAACTAAAGAAAGAGAAACACCAGGTTTCACAAAAACATACACATCAGAACATTCAAAAGTGAGCGTACCTGACACCACCATGTTCGATGTGTCTGCCTCCTGCTGAGCTTGGGTGAAGATCCGAGCTGGAGCTGACGGACCTTCTCCACGGAAACCTGCTGAAGAAGAGGCTGCCTCTCTTCCTCCGCCTCGACCACAAACCTGAGAGATGGCTGGAGCTACTGGCTGAGCCGCTCTACCTGAAGCTACCTGCTGAGACTGTGCCAACTAGGGCGCAATGGGACACTCACGTACCATGTGCCCTTCCTGACCGCATCTAAAACATAGATTAGTCCCAATCAGACAGACCCCCTTGTGCGGCCTACCACACCGTAAGCATCTTGAACTGCCTGAGCCAGAGCTCGAACCATCACCTAATCCCAGACTAGACTTCAAAATCTTCCAGAACTTCTTCCTCTTCCCCCTCAGGGTCCTCCCCCACTTCTTACTTCTTGTGGCGGCTGTACTTAGAGTGGAGGGATCAATCCCTCCTGAACCTGAAATTTTGGAATCCTGAGTCTGAGCATCCTCCAGAAAAACTCCCATGCCTTCTTCTGGCACTCTGATTCCCAAACTGACATCTCTTCTCTGCACATCCATCTCTACTTCCCTCATACTAGCTGACATCCTTCTTGGAGCCATTCTTTCTCTACTTACATCAAAAGACCTTCCAGGGTCCCTTGATGTTCCCCATCTGCTGACTCCCCACGACTGCGCTCTAGGCAGGGCAGGGGGAAAGGTATCCATACCTTCCCTCTCGGACGGAACTCCAGTCGATTCCACAGATCGACGAGTGCCTCGCATTCTGGCTCCCTTGAAGAACAACACACAATCATACAAACATTAGCATCATACGGTTCATGTGAAAACACATGAACCTGCAACACACAATAGCATACATAATATTAATGCACATGCATAACATCATGGCATTTCACATCATCATACAAGACAGGACTCCACATCCTATCCTAGTGGACATGATTTTGCCTATCGTGCTTGCCCTTCTATGACCTCTAAACCAACCTCTTTCCGATATGGGATATCTCTAACCCTTGAGCATCTTTGCTCAACACACCGTACTGATGAGGAACCTGGCTCTGATACCACTCTGTAATGACCCGAAAACCGATACCCCTCTGTAACGGCCCGAACTGTTACCGGCGCTAGGATCCAGATCGGCTTAAAACCGCTGGGACCCGTAGCAAGCAAAACATACCTCCTTTCACCTGGTCAAATCCCATACATGATCAAAACATTAACATAAAACCTTAAACATCTGATGTAAATACCGAGTTTAACCTGTATGCAACATAACTGCAACCATAAAAGAACCCTATACTAGAATCCTCATCAAAGTTCTAGCTGGGTCAACATAACATACATTAAACTGGGATCACATCCAAAGAACTAGAACCTAACCTGTGCAGGCATCAAACCACAAACATAAGACCTCCACTAGGGTCCTCATCCTATACTTTAGCGTGGTAACCAACACATGTCACAAGTTTAGTTCAAACTCATCTCAACATTTAAAATATTACCTATATTATGCACTAAACAGGGACTAACCAAGTCTTAGGGCCAAGCACAACACTAATCCATAAACATAACTCTACTTTACTTGCATTACATTACATTATCTTACAATTCATTATATCAATTTTCAATACATGTCCACACTAAAACACTACTCTATTACATAAGCAAAACCTTAACTCTTGAGACTTCCCGATCTTCCTTAGACCTGCAAACCTGGGGTTAGGGGAGAGGGGTGAGCTAAAATGCCCAGTGAGTAGAAACAATGAAAACAGTTCATTAATAACGTGCTTTCATGAAATGCGTCACAGCACAAACATTTCACATAACGGATGGACATGACCACCAAAACTCCCTCTGTCTGTAGCATATCATGGTGCCCGGCCCTTCGGGCTCCTCAGGACTTCATTATGCCCGGCCCTTCGAGCTCCTCAGGACTTCATTATGCTCGGCCCTCAAAGGGGCTCCTCAGGACTTCATTAACATATCATAGCTAGGGCTATTGGGGTCTCCTTTGTCCATCCACATCAACAGTAAATTATGCAATGCGTCATATTCGTGTAACTAGTGCAATCAACCTATTACATATAAACATGATGCATGAGCATGCTTTAGGCATTTGATTTCATAAAATAAAAGATTAAGTTAGTTCTACTCACCTCTGGCAGACGCCGGACTGACTCTGCAACTGCTAACACTGATGGCCTCCTCAGTCCCTCGGATCCGATCCTACACAGGTGGACTCGAATGAGGTGCCAAACACACTCTAAACAACTCATAAACAACTCCCCAAAAACCCCCTTAAACATCCTCAAAAAATGCATAGAAAATAACCATGAAAGGGCTGGACAGAGCACTTTCGGCGACACTTTCAGCGACCGAAGGTCTCTTCCAGAGCCGAAAGCCATACAGGTTCGGCGGCAGGTTCGGCGGCCGAAGCCTCTCTCCAGATCCGAAAGTCAGGCACCTTCGGCGGCCGAACATCACCTTCGGTGGCCGAAAGTCTGCTCCAGATCCGAAACACAACTTTCGGGGGCAAGGTTAGGCGGCCAATCCATGCATCCATAGGCAGGTTCGGCGGCCGAACCTGAGTTCATCCAGAACTCAGCCTCTGATGCATACAAGCCTCCCAAGCCTTCCAAACACCCCAAACAAGCACCCAACCTTTTAAAAACATGCATAAAACCCTTAACCATGCACAAAGGAGCTTAAACAAGCTTAAACTCCCACCAAGAACATCATAAAGCATACATAAATAGCTTATGACCCACATAAGCTAAATCCGTCAAAACTACTCAAAACCTCACTTGCTCTTTCCCAATCATGCATACACTCTCCCACATGCATAAAGGAGGATAAACTAACATAAACTCCCCAACACAAACATCACATAACATACATTGGGCATAAAATCCACATAAACCTAAACATGCATATCTACCCATACTCAACCATCAAAACATCTTTAAACTTACTTAAAACTTTATTAAAACACAAGGAAAGCAAGGATCTACACTTACCTCTTGAAGATAGAGGGTTGGTGCGATCCCTAACTCGGAGGTGTGGAGGATCCAAGCTCCAAAAGCCTCCAAGCTCCAAAAGCCTCCAAGCTCCTAAAACTCCTATTTAAGCTTCAAAACTTCAAAACAAGGGTAGAACTCATGAAAACTTGAGGGATGGGTAGAGAAAACATGAAAATGACCAAATGAGGGCAAAAACTCACCTGAGCTTGAGAATGGGGAGAAAACTCGCCCATTTCCGATCTGAGGGCTCTTTATAGGTGGCCTGGTCAACGACCTTCGGCAGCCTAACGTGCCCCCTAAACTCATGCATGTTCGGTGGCCGAACTTGAGGTTCGGTGGCCGAACCTTGGTTCGTTCAAACAAAGCTTTCGGAGGCCAAAAGTGCTCTCGAAACCTTTCCATGTTCGGCGGCCGAACTTCACTTTCGGCGGCCGAACCTGGCAAATGCCTTCTTGGTCTTTTCTTTTCAAAAACTCAATTCTTTTCCATTTAAAATCATGAAATCATGTGAAAACATTTTAGAAACACATTTTACCCCTCTAGAAGACTCTGGTATCTTCAGAATTTCAGATTCCAACGGAGATTCCGCCGGAAGGTAGGGATTCCGATGCCAGAATCTAGCCGGGTATTACACTATGAGGGAGCTTCAATCGCCGAACCTGCCGTCGAAAGCCCCTCTCCTAGCCTTTTCCAGCCCGTTTCCTACGTGTGTTCTTGTATGTTTATAGGAGTTTCTTAGAGATTTATTTTACGTATTGTAAAAGTTATGTTTAGTTCCTCATTTAAGTGCATCTGTGTAGGATCAGACTTAGGAGACCGTAGAGGCATGCAGTGAGATAACTGCTTCAGTATTAGGCATGCGTCAGCCAGAGGTGAGTAGATCTAAACTTAATCATTATTTGAAGAAATCAAACTTTTAAAGCATACTCATGCATCATGAATGCCATGTATATTTAATTAGATTGTTTTGCATTAGAATTCACGGATATAATGCATTGCATAATTTATTGTTGTTGTGGATGAATGCTGGATGACCCACTAGCCCTCAAGTATGTTATGATATGTTATGATGGATACGGTAGTTCAGGTCGAGACTCATTCTACGCCCCTGGCACTATGAATATGTTATGTTATATTTAAGAGGAATTCTTGAGGAGTACCCGTCGCGGGCCGAGCACTATTGAAACCTGTAGAGGGTTACTGGTGACAAGTCCATCTTGATGTGAATTGTTTATGTTGTGACGCATTCATACAATCATATGTTTTATTGAACTATTTTTTTTTTATGTTATGCTCACTAGGCTCTTGTAGCTTATCTCCTTTCTTGTAATCCCAGGTTTGCAGGATCAGAGTTAGCTTGAGAAGTCGACTAAGTTGCTGGTATAGCCTATTATAATAGTATAGATATGGATATATATTAAATTATGGATTAGAATTGTGCTTTTGTCCTAGTGTTTCCTTGTAATCCCTGCTTCATGATCCTTATATGTAAAAGTTTTAAGTACAAGTTATTTTTGAACTGAGCTTGAGGCATGTTATGTTGACTATACTGGAGCATTTGATGAGGGCTCTAGTATGGGTTTTATGTTTTCAGATATGATGCATGCATAGGTCGAGCCTTGGTTCATGTTATGATTGTGTTTTGTTGTTCGTGTGATCATGTATGGGATTATATCAGGTGTAACAGGATGTATAGTAGGCTTGTTATAGATTCCGGCAACCCTAAGTCGATCTGAACCCTAGCGCTGGCAGCGGTTCAATTCCCGAGTCGTTACAATAAAACTAGAGCAATGTGTACCTATATGCTTAGATTTAAAGACCAAACCTATTCTGTTTTGACCCCTTCATTCAATATGTCAAAACACAGTTTGACACAATAATTAAAACTATTAGATCTGATAATAGAGGAAATTTTCTTAATAAAAGGTGTACTTTCTAATTTTCTTCTCACGGAATTATTCATTAAACCACTTGCCCTTATATACCCCAACAAAATGGCATAATAGAAATTAAATATAAATATATTCTCAATATGGCTAGGCCATTCAATAAAAGGGATCTGAATCTTATTTCACACACCACCTACTTATGATCACCTAAGAACTATTAGTTGCCTATGCTTTACTGTCAATCATAGTCCTGAGAAAGATAAATTTGATCTTAGATCTGTCAAATGCATTCTCCTTAGATACTCCAATACTCAAAAGGGATATAGACTACAAAATTATCTTTGTCAGTAGATAAATTCTTTTCCACAAGTCTATTTTCCCTTTTCAAAATTATTCTTCTCAAAAGCCTTCTATTTCGATTCTAGTTCTCCCCGTGAGCTTACCTGATGATACCTCGAGCTCTTCTTCTAGTTTTGATCAGATTCCCGCATAGTCTGATTGTGTCCTCCAGTCATATTCAGAAGAAAAAGTCATTCCTCCTCCCCTACCTTTAAAAAAGAGTACCAAAACGCATAATAAACCATCTTGGATGCAAGATTTTATTGTGAATCACTTATCCACTGCTTCTAATCTTGATTTATTTATTAACTTTACACCTTCACATCATACTTACCTCAACACAATCTCTCACATTCATGAACCTTGTACCTACACTCAAGTTTCAACTGATCCTAATTGGGTTGAGGCAATGCATCTATAAGCTTTTAGCTCTTAAAAAAAAAATAGAACCTGAGTGCTTACTGACCTTCCAAAAGGCAAAAAGGTCATTGGTTCAAAATAGGTCTACAAGGTTAAGACCAAGTCTAATAGGGAGGTCGACAGATATAAGGTTCATTTAGTAGCTAAGGGATATAATCAAGTGGAGGAATTAGATTTTAAAGATAGATTTTCTCTTGCACCCAAGATTATTACCATTCGAATTTTTATTTCCTTAGCTACTTCTAAACATTGTCCTATTTTTCAGTTTGATATCAATAATGCTTTTCTACATGGTTTCTTGAAAAAGGAAGTGTACATATAGCCCCCTGCAGGTTATTCAAAAGCTAGTCCAAGTCAAGTTTTCTTGTTAAAAAGATCATTTATGGTTTAGGATAGGCTTCTCAGTAGTGGAACTTGGAATTCACATCCTTCCTTCAGTCTTTGGGCTTTATCCAGTTAGTACGTGACAATTGTCTTTTCACGAGGGATGCTGATGGTATCTTTATTGTTATGCTTATCTATGTAGATGATGTGATCATAACTGGTACCTCTATTTTTGTCATTGATCAGATTAAATGTGTTTTACATTATAAATTTACTATCAAAGATCTTGGATATTTGAAATATTTCCTTGTTTAGAAATCAGATTTGCTTCTGGCACCCTTATCAGTAAGAGAAAGTTTATTTTTGATGTTTTAAGTGATATCGGCATATTACATGCTAAGAATGCCTCCACTCCTCTACTTAAAGGTTTTAATTTTGATCCTTTTATTAGTGATTTACTTTCTAAACCTGATAAATATAGGAGACTAGTTGGCAAATTGTTATACATTAATCTAGGCTAGACATTAGCTTTGTTATCCATTATCTGAGTTAATTTATGTCTAGTCCTAGAAAATCACATTAAGATGCCGCTTGCCATGTTTTACGATATCTTAAGACATATCTAGTTAGAGGATTATATTTTTCTACTACATCTAACTTGTCACATCTTTCAGCTTATTATGATGCAAATTGGGCCACCTGGTTCCTTTTCTAAGCAATCTATTACTAAGTTTTGTATTTTTTAGGAGACTCTCTTATTAATTGGAGGACCAAGAAATAAAAAATAGTTTCTAAGTCTTCTAGAAAGCAGAGTACCAAAGCATGGGAGCCGTCATGTGTAAACTTTTATGGATTTCATATATACTCAAAGATTTACGAGTTAATATACAATTTCCTGTTTCTTTGCAGTGTGATAATCAAGCAGCTATCTATATAGCCAACAATCCTGTTTTCCATGAGAGAATCAAGCATCTTGACATTGATTGTCACTTGGTCAGGGAATAGCTACAAAAGAGTTTTATTGCTCCAATCCACGTGTCATCAGCTTATCAGCTTGCTGATATCTTCAACAAACCATTGCCCACTCCACAACAACGATTTTTTTGTCTTCAAGTTGTATCTGATTGCCTTGCCCCCTGATTCAACTTGAGGGAATGTTAGTATATAATGTTAATTAAGTAGGTTCTAATAGATTCCTATAGGTTCTAATGTATTCTTGTAGTTTTCTTTGTATATGGATATTATATAATCAGGTGCACCTATTTATACATTAAAAATACTTTTGTACTGTATAATACTCATTTAATGAAGTATTTTCATCAAATCAAGATCAATCTCTCCAATTCGTCGAAAGAAGAAATTTACTATATAATTTTCTTTCAACATAATCCAAAATGTATAAACTTTTTACTACTTATTCCTCAATGCAACTAAATCTATTATCTTGTAATTTTTTTAATTTTAAATATTAACTAAAACTCTAAATATTTATGGTCTCATTCATGTAATATTATAAAAAAATTTATTACTTTCTATTTGGTATCTTAATTCTCGTCTAATTTTATATTTATCACAACTAGAATCAATCAATAGTCTCTCAAGATAAAGATAAAGACAAAGTTAAAAAATAATAATAATAAATATTCAGTATATGCCACCAAAGCTACTAATGCATTTATGCCGTGTTCTTTATCCTTCCTAAATTTTTTAAATAAATTGTAAAAGATATATATTAATATAAATATATAAAAATAATAAATCAACAAACTCAAGCTCAAATTACAGTTAAATTATGAATACTCAAAGCTAATATGGAAAAAATTTATACGGCAAAATATTGTATATAAATGAAAAAAGAAATTAACCTTGTGAGAATATCTCTTTCAGTTTGCAAGAGATATACAAGAGAGAAAATAATGGGTAGCTAAAATATTTAAGTGAGAATTTTTTTTTTTAATTGTATAGAGAAATTGCTTTTAAATAAGTAATTACAAGGTTTGAAGGAGGTTTCTTAAGGAAATAGAAGTCCTCGAAGATTTTAAAACCTTTTTCAATTTAAACAAATTTGAACTCTTACCTAATTGCTAAAATTGAATTAATATGATAAAATTAAAAAGTTTGGAAATAGAAAATAACAAAAAGATTTGTATTTTTTAAGGGATAATTACTTCCTATCCCTGTATTATTATTTAACTAATTAAAATATTTTATAATTTTAGAATTACATTAAAATGCCTCTATATTTTGATTTCATCAATTACAAAGAACTTTTGTCAAATTAAAGTCATTTTGTTCGTTTGTTCAAGTGGAAAAGACTCTTTTGCCCTATCCAATTTTTGTTTCTACTATTATTCTTCCTTTGCAAACCAAAGAAACTCTTCTTCTTCTTCTTAGATCTCTGCAAACCAAAGAAACTTTTCTCTTCTTCTTCTTAGATTTCTGCAAACCAAACCAAAGAAACTTTCTTTTTCTTAAGCTCCGACTTAGATCTCTGTAAACTAAATAAACTTTTCTTCTTTTTCTTCTTGTTCCATCTCTTGCATTTTCTTCCTTCTTAGATGGGTAATTTTGAAATATAAACAATCTTTTTCTCCTTTAGCCAATAAATAAATGGAAAAATAAATTTAATTTGACGAAAATCCTTTTGAGTTGATAGAATCAAAATATAAAGCATTTTAATGTAATTCTTCTTGTTCGATCTCTGCTCCTTCTTATTAGGAAGGTAATTTTGAAATATAAATAAATTTGTTCTCTTTTAACCAATAAATAAACTATAAGAGTATTTTAATTAATGAGGTTATAATACAAGGACACAGGTAATTATCTCTTTTTTTAATCATCTTGGCCTCAAAATTATATAATTTGGAGGAATGTAAATTTGTGAGAATGCTAAGAGTGGATGAATGTAATTGAATTATGAAGAAAAGAAAGAAAAAAGAGCTATAAATTATGTTTTGGTATGTGAAAACTTCCAATCAAAGCCATGTAAGAAACCATAAAATCAAGCATTCATCAAATAATAGCTGTCATCTGAATTCTGATTTATGCTCATAAATCATATCAATACAAATAGTAATAAACCAGCAACCTTAATTAAGAGAATCAATGGCTGGTGACTATAAATTTAGATGAAATGGATCCTTATCTCCTTCAGCAGAAATGAATATTTACAGTAATCACCAAGAAACTGATAAATAATAAACTGGCCTTGTGAGTTTAACAAGGGTAAGATACAAATATTCTTGTAGTTCAATGGAAGAAGTCCTCCTTGCAACTTTGTCCACTGCTGAAAAGCTGCTCCATTGCAACTCTTCTTAATCTTCTGCAGAGCCTAATAGAGCCTGCCAAAAGCTATGCGACCGGCGCTGTGGGTTCTTTTAGCAGGAACTCTTCTCAGTGCCTTTATGCTCAATGGATTATCCTTGCTCTGCCATTATAAAACATGTTAACAAACAAATAGCAATGGAAGAATCCTTAAAAAATAACAAGATTCAAGGAGAAAGGGACATGTTCTTCTTACAATGCGGCAGGTTCCAGCATTAAGGTCACAGACAGGATACTCATGAGGGCAGCAGCTGTAATGGTCATCACAGCAGGTTGCGGACTCAAGAGGGCAGCATCCCCATCCGAAGCAAAAGCCACTGTATTCATAAATACAGCAGCAGGTGTTTCCCTCCGGACATGAGTAGGAGTTGTCGCATTCGGTTGGTGGCCTCACCGGAGGTGGAGGGTTAACCGGAGATGGAGGGGAGGGACCAGGATTAGGAGGATTAGCACCCTTTTTGGTTGGATATGAAGCCTCCACAGCAATCCCACACTTGCCGGTTTTTGTGCCGGCCACATTACGCTCCATTCTGATATAACCATTCTCTCCCCATCTAGGACCCCATGAATTCCTCACGATCCAGTAATCTACACCATTTTCTGTACCGTATCCGACAGCAACCACACCATGATCAAGCTGAATGCCACAGCTTCCAGTAAAAACTCCCTGAATAGAGAAAAGAAAAGAAAACTTATAAGATACTTGGTCTAAACACATTCAATTCTTATTAAACATGCACAAGAGAACACTTCATTAGGCAGTATAATTGAGCAATTACCGATTGGTAGAGCTGGAAAGCCCTGCCACCAGCTTCTATGGCAACGCTGACTGGTTGATGTGCCACAGCCTTCTTCAAAGATTTCTCATCATTCTCAGGAACATCTTCATATCCATCAATAGTAACTACCTTAGCATTTTTCTGCAAGCAGCAAGATGATTAAACAACATTAAGCCCAAAGTCAAATAGATCAATCTGATAACAGAACTGAAAGTTGATTTCATGACAGGAAAGCAATCAGAGCATACCCTACTGGGATCACACATATTATCAGTAGCCTTGTAAGGATAATCTTCTTCAGTATCAATTCCACCATTCTTCATAATAAATTCAAAAGCATAGTCCATGAGACCTCCATTGCATCCCTGGTTATAAGATGTGTCACAGTCCACTAATTCCTGCTCTGACAGAGAGATCAGCTCACCAGTAACAATCTGGTTTATACCTTCCACTGCACCAATAGTTGAGAAAGCCCAGCAACTCCCTTCATTCAAAAACAAGTAACCAACTTAGATTAGGCCTTGGGAAGATTCCATATTTCTATTGTCAATTTAGCTACTAAAATTGGAATTGCTAATTGCTTCATTAAACAAAGTTCCTAAATCAATGTTTTGCTCAAACAACAAATCAAGCTAGAACATGATACTGTTCCTAAAATCAAGCTAGCTATCTAACCTAATGATCTGATTCCCAATTTTGATTTTAACTGCAATAGAACAACAAATACAAAGGCAATTTCTCTTTTTTACCATGCATGGAAAAAGGAAAACCCCTGTCCCACCAATCCAAGACCAAAACAAATGAAAAGTATAGACTTATTACCGCACTGTCCTTGATCCTTGACAGGGACAACAGCTCCTTTCTCTCTCCAGTCAACCTTCTCCGGCAAATCATCTCCTTTATTGAACAAATACCTCTGGCTCCTGCCGGCTCCCAATCGATTCTTTCTCTCCATCCTTGCACCCAAGAACTTAGCCCGGTACTCCTCGTTGGTCAGATCGGCAAACCGGTTCAAACCAACCTTGTAGGTCCGGTTCACAGAGTTATGTTCTTCTATGAATCTGAGATTGTCCTTAAAAATCTCAAACCGTTTCTCCTTCTCTCCCAAAGCATTGTAGGCTTTGCCATGTTTCATCAGCCACATCTCGTACATTCTTTGAACCTCAGCCTCGGTTCTTTGTGGTAGTGGGTTTTGTCCATGCCTGATATTGTAATCAACAATGGACATATCCAACGCTAGAGCGATTGAAAGCAAAGAAAGCAGGACGAAAAAGGGAAGAGATCTCCCAAGAGGAGCCATGGCTGGAGAATGGTTGGTGGGTTGGTGGTGATGTGGGTGGATTTGCGATGTGGGTATTTGAGGGTATATATAGAAGATTGTAAGGGTGTATCTATAGATGTATATGGTACAGATATGGAGGAGAAGCGAGAAAGCAGGGGAGATTAACGAAAAGGGATTGGCAGAGGAAAGATAGGAGGATGAAGCTGCGTTGAAATAGGAGATGTCTCTCGTCATGCAAGGTCGCAGAGTTGGCTGCTGGACCCACCTAAATTTAGACAACTGCACGAGTATCTTTTGACTAAATTTTAGATTTTTTAAAAATATATTATTATATTTCGCACATGGTGCTCGATGTTATTAGAACTTTCTTTATTTAACTGATATCTATTATTTGTAATAAATAGTTGATAATTAATAAAAATATATATTAATTTATTGTATTAATGAGATAAATATTAAAATATTAATTTATTAATATATATAATAATTTAAAATATAATTATTTTTTATATATATGTATAATTTTTATTATATAATAATAAATATTATAATTAATTTAATTATTAATTATAATATTTTAAATTTATTTATTATACATTATAATTTTAAATAATTTATTGAAGTAAAAATTTTAATTTAAAATATTTTAATTAATAAATTGTAACAAATAATATAATTTAAATAAAAGTAAAAATTAAAATAACTATCTATTTATGAAAACAATGATAAAATTAGAATTAATATGAAATATTACTGTTAAATATTATATTAGTTATCCATCAATTATCTTACAATTATTTAAATATTTATCGACTATTAATTATCATTTAACAATCGAATTGACACTTTAAATTATAAAATTATTTATTTTCATCACTCTTTAATTATTTAAATAAATTTTATAAAATATGAAACTATTTATTTTTCATTGCTTTTTAATTATTTAAATAAATTTTTAAATTGATCTATGTAAAAGAAATGTATCAATAGATTTAAACTCATTAGAAGGTGAGTGTTTAAATCTGAATTGAAATGAAATTTCATGAATAACTGTCCAAAATTTATTTAATTGATAATTAAAAATTCGTGCATATGTTAATTTTTTTGTTTAATTGATAACTTTTTTTGTTTGAAAGCTATTCATTTTTCTTTTGTTTTTAATTGTTATTTTTATATTTATCTTATAAAATTTTAGAATATTAAAATTAAATATTAAACTGAATGTAAATTATTTTAGGAATTGAAATAATTATATTCAGATAATTCCAAATACAAGAACAAAAGAAATATGATATTAATTCACTTTTTAGATAGAATTAAGTCTTCTGGCCTGATTTAGTTTAATAATTAAGGTATATTAATAGTTTAAAATCCAGATTCCAGTCTTTATATTTAAATTTCTTACTAAAAAAATCTTGGTATTTTTAAAAATTATCTAATTCTCCGGCGGGCATGTGGGAGGTTCTGGCAAAAGGCAGTTGGGCATGTGACAAAATTTTGATTGGTAAGGTATTTTTAATTATTATTTATTGGGAGAACAAATAATGAATGTAGACACTGTTAGGTTTCCTTCCCCAGAAGGAATAACGAAAGATTTGCTAAATTATCAAATGATATGAATCCAGATAATCTTTTGGCATTTTTTATGATTTAAGAAAAATGTTTGGAGAAATTTATTTAACTCTTATTTGTAATTAAAAATTTCAAAAAATTTTATTATTTGAAAGGGATGATTTCAATTCTTTTTAATTTATAATATTTTTATTTTTTAAAATAAATTTATTCAGAAAATTTATTTGAATTTTTTATAAAATAAATTATATATTTAGTAAATTTTTATTTTTAAATTTATAATATATACATGTATATCTATATAATCTGTATATATCTCTATCAATACTCTATATAAAAATGGGAAAGAGAATACTAAAAATTCTTAAACTATTCATATTTATATTTTATAACTTAAAATTAATCCTTTTATTTGATTGATTAAAAAATAAAGATATTTATTATTTTTTAAAAATATTCAAATGATTGGTTAAATATATTTCTATTTAAATTTAAATTAGTTAAATAAGTAGATTTTTATTTAAATTTAAATTAGTTAAAAACTTATTTAACTTTAAATTAATTAAAAACTTATTTAAATACTTAAACTCTAATTAATTAAAACTTTTGTTATAATCCAAAATAAAATTTTAAAAAATAAATAATAAATTTTTAAGTAATTTCACCTTAAAAAAATATTTTTAGCGATATGATAATAATAAAGTTTAATGGCAATATTGCATACCTGTATGATGTCCATATCTATGTGTTAGTCTTCTTTGCTGTATCTTACTCTTCTTGAGGATTCCGATACCCGAGATTTCACCAGACGACAGAAATTCCGAGACCGGACTCGAGCCGGATATTACATTTGCTAATATTATAAAGGCAATCTGAACATTTACATATATTTATATTTATATTTATATTTTAATTTTTTAATTTTAATTTAATTGATTTAATTTTTATATTTTACTATAATTTTAACTAATTTTTAAATTTTTAAATTTGATAATCGATATACCAATTTAATTGTATAGCTGATATTATTATAATTACTTTTTAATTGATATTAATCGTTTATATTATTTTATATTTTAATTTAAATATTTAAATTTTAAATAAATTAGTCAATATTTATATTTAGTATAATTTTAATTAATTTTTAAAATTAAAATTAAAAATAAATAATCTGTTAAAATATATAATTTAACAATGATATATTTTATTTTACAGTAATAATTATAAATATTTTATATTAAATATATTATTTAATTTAAAATTATAAAATAAAATAATTAAAAATAATATATTTATTATAAAATTTTCATATAAAATAAAATATATTTTTTTTAAAGTTGTGGAATGTGTATAAAACGGTTAAATTACTATTATTTTTAAAATTAAATATATTATTTAATTATAGTTAGATATGAGTTAATATTATTTTTATATATAGAATTAATTTATATTTATAAAATAATAAAATATTATATTTGACATTCTATTTGACTCTTATATTTTAATTTTTTTAAAATTAATTAAAATTACACCTAAATGTAAATATTAAGTCAATTAAATCAAAATTTAAACGTTTGAATTAAAATGTAAAATAAAGTAAACATTGGACTTTTTCGGTCATCTAGTCATTAGTTTACATAAATAATAATACATGTAATATACTAGCTGGACTATCAAATTAAAAAATTTACAGATTGACTAAAATTGTACCAAAATACAAATGCCATACTAATTAAACCAAAATTAAAAACTTGTAATTAAAATATAAATATGCGTAAATGTTGGGTTTGTTAGATCAATTGACCTATTATAAATAATTATGAGGCTAACAAATAAAATTAAAAATGCAAAACATACAACTACACCAAATCTCTCGAGATATTCTTTGTATTGCCAAATTGAATGCATATTTCTATTACATGAGTCAAATTTATACATCTCATTTCTAATAACAGAATTTTAAGATTCTGTTAATTATAAGCTACAGTAATCTATTAATAGTTATTACAATAATGAGAAGGAGAAAAAGTAACCAAATAATAAGAAAACTTAAAATGCCCCATTTCTACAAGTCCATTGCACATTGTTTTGCTTAGTTTGCTACCCTACTTATGCGCAACATTTTATTTTGCTACTCTACTTATGCGCAACATTTTATTTAATGAAACACATCGCATCAACATCTCTCCCTCAAAAATTTCCTTCCCTAAAAAAATTCCTTATCCTCAAGGAACAAAGGAAGGAAATCATAGTTGAAGGTCATCAGCAAATTTCTAAGTTGCATCAGTAAGAGAAGCTCTAGACCAGTGCACCAACCATTTTGTTGTTGCCTAATTATGTCTCTTGACTATTTTACTATCCAACATAGCTTGAGGATAAGTGATGGGTATCAAAACCACTAAAAATAATATTTTCAAATCCAACAAATATAAATTGTGTATAAGGTGAATAATATCGAATCTACGATGAATTGACACTATAAATCTCTAATTAATGACTAGGAAAATAAATAAAAAAGTAAAAAGGTGGGGTTTGATGAAGAGTGAAATCAAAATAAAAATCGAGACAATTAAAGAAAGTACTAAAAGACTTGGGAGAAAATCAATGCAAATATATTTTAGTTGAAAAATAGGATCATTTTCAATTGTGAGAATTGATAATTGAAGCAAAAATATATTTTTTTATTTCAATATATTAGTTCTAGTTATAGAAAATACTCCTCATAATCAATCTCTCTTTAGGTGTAAATTAATTAGAAAACATTCACTAATTAATCCTAGTCAACAAACAATTCAAAAAACGTCTATTGAAATTAATTTATCAACCGCCTTAAGGATTAGAGAGACCAAATTCTAACTAACAAACTAAATCACGTTGCGATCACGTTGCGAGTTTAAGTTAGATCATACAATTTCTTAGTGGGGTATACTGATGATTACTTATTGTTGAATAATTCAAGCAATTACACATCCAAACTGATAATATATATGCTTTTTCGAAAAAGCAAACTGATAATATATTACTTTGAAGATATGAATAACGAGCCCTATTGATTAGTTAACAAAACAATAATAATAACAATAAAAACTAAAATTGCATAAATATTGAAAGAATAAAGATTAACAATAATATTTAGATTTCACAATCCATAAAGAAACTTAAGTTTCAACCTATCATTAACTATAACCACTACAATAAATACAATATTTTGAAACGAATAAAAAACATCCCTCATTGATTGTAAACGTCTTTAAATTTAATAGGAGATAAAAATAAAACGTTACTATGGATGTCGCTATTTCAATATTGCTAATAGTTTTCTATTAAGTTTTTAACACAACGTCCCTAAATGGTTATCTATTTGTGACAAAAACAAATGTCTCAATTAATTATGTAATAACATTGAACATTTTTTTAGTGACGATTTATGATATTTCTAAATATACCTTTTGCAGACAATAATACAATTGTCACTAAAATTATTTTTTTGCGATGAAATTATATGTTATAATTCATTATGTCATCATATTAGATAATCTATTAGAGATAATTTAATACGTCCCTAAATATATATATTTTTTGGGACAATAATAAATTTGTCCCTAAATATGTTTATTTTATGATGAATTATTATGTCTCAATTAATTATCGTCAACTTTGATAATATATTAGCAACAATTCAGATTTTCCTTAAACATAACTTTTACGGGCGATACATAAGCGTAACTAAAGATAGTTATATTGCGACAAATTAATGTGTTTTAAATATTTATATAATTAGGTCCAGCTATTTGTTTTTTTAGACAATTTATATTAACAATGCATTATATTTTATTTATCAAAATTTTAATAATGGAAATAATTTATAATATATATATAAATTGTGAATATGTATAACAAAGAAAAATAACATACACGAAGGTTAATAATGTATACTAGTTTGTTGCTAACATTTAGTGTCAAAAAAAAAAATCTGCGGCTAATAACTTTAGCAATCAACAAAATTTACCATATTAAAGAATATAAAATCTATTTTTAAAATTAAGATAAATAAATATAAATATATTATCATGCAATAGGTGAATACATTTTTAATATTATTATAAAGATAATATTTTTAATAATTTTACAATTTTATGACTAGGTTAATATATTAACTTAAACGTTTTAATTTAAAATTTGTTGTATGATATAAATAAAATTTTTATAAGTATAACTTAATTTTAATGTTTTAATTTATTTTTTCTTTTATTCTTTATGAATTTTCTACATATATATTTAGTATTTGAAAAATAAATTACCTAAAATTTATAATGTAATATGCTGTATAATTAGCAAAAGAACTATATATCTTAAATTTTTGTAAATATTAATAATAATTAAATTAAATTAAATTAAAAATTATAAATATATTAAAACGCTAAATTTTTTTAATACACTAAATTTTTTTTAATAATTTAAATTCTAATACTATTAAAACGTTACAAGCAAATAAAATATACTGATAAAATTTTTTGTTGGTAACTAAAGTTATCGATGCATTAACAACTGTAAATAAAATTACTGACGCATTAACAATAGTATACAAGTCGTTGTTGCTCGTTGCTAAATTTTACCAACAATAAATCTAATGTCGGTAATTATTATTAATGGAAAAATTTATTACTAATTTCTTAGTCCATTGACAATAATATTATTAGAATAAATTTTATATGTAAGGAAATAACAATATTTTACTGATGATATAATATTGTTCAATAAAATTAATGATAAATTTTTTCATCACCCGTTACTAATTTATTGGTCATTCCTTATTGTATGAGTTTAAATTTGATAAAATAGTGACGCTATCATCAACACAATTTATTACTGATACATTTTTAAAAGAATTTTTAATTTACCAATAATTGTTATTGTTAGTAAGATATTAGGTAATTTTTTATTGTATGACTTTGAATTTAATGAAATAGCAACAGTATCACAACGCAATTTATAATTGATATATTTTAAAAAAAATTATTTTTACCAACTACTGTTGTCGTCGGTAAGATATTGATATTAATTAGCGATAAACATTTCGTCAATAATAATTTATATTATTTTTAGTAAAGCAATATTAACTACAATAATTTTACGTTTGTAAAATGTTATTATTAAAAAAATACAGTTTTCATAACTTTTTCTATCGGTAAAATTATTAAAATCTAAAAACTATTAAATTATAAAATTTTTATATATTCGATTTGTATCAATAAATATTCAATCTGTATTAATAAATATTCAACCTATATCAATAAATAAACAAATATTTAACTTGTATCAATAAATATCCAATGAAAATTAAATAAATATTCTAAAAAAAAGTAATTATGAAATTTAATTATATTACGACTTTAAATATTTAACAAAACAGTTCATTTAAAATCAAACTTGATTTTAATGTGTTAAAAAGTTTAAATTTGATAAAATAGTAATAGTAATGCTATTATCGACACAATTTATTACTGATGCATTTTTAAAAGAATTTTTAATTTATCAATAATTGTTATTGTTAGTAAGATATTAGGTAATTTTTTATTGTATGAGTCTGAATTTAATGAAATGGCAACACTATCACCAATACAATTTACAATTGATATATTTTTTAAAAAAATTATTTTTACCATGTTGTCGTCGGTAAGATATTGATATTAATTAGTGACAAATATTTTGTCAATAATAATTTATATTATTTTTAATAAATACAATATTAACGACAATAATTTTATGTTTGTAAAATATTATTATTAAAAAAATACAGTTTTCATAACGGTTTCTATCGGCAAAACTATTAAATTATAAAATTTTTACATATTCTACTTGAATCAACAAATATTCAATTTGTATTAATAAATATTCAACCTATATCAATAAATAAACAAATATTTAACTTGTATCAATAAATATCCAATGAAAATTAAATAAATATTCTAAAAAAAAAGTAACTATGAAATTTAATTATATTATGACTTTAAATATTTAACAAAACAGTTCATTTAAAATCAAACTTAATTTTAATGTGTTAAAATCTATTAAACTAATTATAAAATAAAGTACTATCAACTATGCGGTGGAGAAGGTTGAGAAGTCGGAAAACCACTCATTAATTTGACTATTTGTTCCATCATGGAAGCCTGCATCTACTCCATCAAAGACAACTTTAATTCACCCAGCTTATTTTTCTCATTCCTCATTTTGTCACTTTTTTGTTTACTATTTTCAATTTCATTCTTGAGTTTCCTCTCTTTTTTTTTTACCATTCTCAATTTCTTATGACAATTTAACTTGTTGCGTTAAAATAACATTTGTGTTTTAACCAAGAGTAAAGATACAACAAATATAGAATATGGAGCGAAGAGGGAATAAATCATTGAAGACCGAGAATGAAGACCACATACCCTTCGCTTTTTTGCTATCTCCAACCACATTTATATATATATGGTTATTATGATGATCGAGTCATCTCCCGTCTCCTATAGAAGAAATTATCCTACATATATATATACAAAAAAAATGTTAATTAAAATAACACTAATTTATAATATATATTTCAAAGTATTTTAAAATTACTCATATAATAAATAGACATATATATATATATTTGTTTCGACCTTTGATTTATAAAATTCTTTTTGTCATGATTGCGAGTATGAGTATAAACAAATAATTCAGTGACATTTACTGTTCAGCCTAATTCTTTCTCCTAAATAAATACATACATACATACATACATACATACATACATACATACATATATATATATATATATATATATATATATATATATAATGATTTAGAGTAATTATATGCAATATAATAAAATAAATAAAACATGAATTGAATCTAAAATTATCAAATGATCAAAATTAATAGCCTCAAAATATCATTGGCTCTAGACCTCATATCATTGGCCTTAGCAAATTATCAGACTTTATCAAACAAACAAATTTCTGATGTGGAAGATCAGCCTAGGCCGCAACCACAGAGCATACTTATGATGTTTTAGTTTTATTTTAGAGGTTAGGGTTTCTGCAACCTTAACCTGGGATCCCCAGAGTTAAGTCAGATGGAGGGGGGAGAAGAGAAAAGTGCCGTCAACACGGGCTTATAAAGTAATAGTATAATATAAGAAATAAGAAACTTACTATATTGAAATTTAAAGTACTTAATACAAGCTTCTGGAATTTAAGAGAGAGAGAGAGTTTACAGAGGAAATGTGAAGATACAGAAAATAGAAAGAGAGAGAGGGATTACAAGTGTGTGCCTTCACAAGGGGAGAGGCTCCCTTTTATAGAGAAATTTTTTGGCTTTACTGTTGGGTCACAAGAAGTTTTACTGTTGTTTCATGCGGCTGGTACTGTTCATAAACAGTGTTTTGTCTGTTCTTTTTACTGTAGATGAATAGTTTGTCTGCCACGTCTTTTACTGCTTTTGTCTTTGGCTGAGTAATAATTTGTTTGCCACCAGCTTTACTTTTCACAGAAAATTGTTTGCTTTACTCTGAGTCTGATGATGAAGAGGATGAAGTGTTCTGCTTCTTTTTCTTCTTCTTTTCTTTTTTATCCTTCTTTGTTTTATCCTTCTTTTTCTTTACCTTTGTGGTTTTCCTTTTGATTTTAATTGTTGGTAGGATCCCGAAACAATCATCTTCATTGCTGTTGCCTGAAGAAACCAGATTTTTATCAGAGGATGACGTTTCTGATGCTGTCGACTCTGAATTTGAGCTTGACTGTTTCTTCTTCCCTTTAGCTTTTTTCTTGGAGGTTTTAGCAGATGGTCTTCTTGAAGATTTTATGCTTGAGCTGGAACTGTCTGTTTTAGCCAATTCCTGTTTTAGAGATTTTACTGATCCTTCAGGACCAAGCTGTTTACACATGCTTTCGCAAATGAGCTTGTACTCTTCTGGGGTTTTAGCTGCTGCAAGCAGGGCTTGGTATTGGGCCTTTTAGGCTCCAAAACTAGGCTGCTCTTGTAGAGTCAGTTTACTACTATAAGAAATAGCAGAAAACTGGGCTTGTTTTAGAATGAGGTTTTTAACATGGGCTTCCGTGGTGGAATTCTTGAATGATCCCCACCATTTTATTTTATGTTTTTTAGCTATAATGGGAATATTTAGTTCAGTGATATAAGAAAAATCAAAGAACCACTGATATACCCAAGGAATAAAGAAATTCATACAAAAATACATTAGAGGAGGTGTTTATTTTTCACTCTGATGCGGTTTAAAATTTTGTTTGAAATACTGATATAATTGAGATACCTCTGAGGACAAAATGTCATCAGTTATACCTCTGAAAGTCCACCATTTGAAAAACCAATTTGGAAACCTTGAGGTGGTTTTAATAGTACTGTTATCAAAATAAATTAGCCAGGAATGAGTACATGTTGGATTTTGAATATTTAAAACGTTCTTCCATGCATCAATATAATCAAAATAATTATATGATGAGTAAAACCGATTTAAATTTTTTAATGCAATTGGTGTACTCAAACCTTTTACCGGCCAATCGACAGGATGAAGAACTCTTTTTATTTTTAAGGAAGAATATAAAATTACATTTTTATTATTTCTATCAAAAGTATGTTTTACTTTAACTGAATCAGATTGTTCTAAAACATTCTGATAGTATTCTTGGGTTTTTAAAATATCCACTGGCCGGAAATACCAGTTTTCAGGATAATTTTTATGAATTACTTCCCATGGATTTACATTTTCAAAACCTTGTTCTAGTTCTATTTCAAACTCTGAATTTGTTTTAAAAAACCATTTATGAGTGCCTCCATGGAAAGATGATTGGATTTTTGGCAAATCCACAGCCTTTAACGAATTTGATAAGTCTTTACTGTCTACCGTTTGAGACAGATTAGTTGTACCATGAATGGGTACAATCGCTTTAGAGTTTAGATTCATACCTGAGGCTCCTGAAGAGGATGCCATTCCCTGCAGGGCTTTAAGGACTTCTGGGGATTGGCTTAGTTGCTCAATCCAATTTTTAAAGTCTGTCTGGCTTTGGTCTTGGGGTTTTATTTGGGTTTTACTAATTTCATCCGAATGTTCAGACAGGGCTTTAGGAGTTGGGCTTGGGCTTCTCTCCTTATCTCTATTTTTGCTCTTCTTTCGAACCATTTTGCTGTAAAAATTCTCGTGTTAGAAAGTCTGGAATATTGTTTTTACTACCTTTAATAAATTCAATATCAAAATCAAAAATACTTAAAATCGCTTGCCATCTAGCAAAAATCTGTTTTGAGGCAAGGTTTTTAACATCTTTCTTTAAAACATCTTTTGCAGCTTTACAATCAATTCTAACTAAGAATTTTTGGTTTAATAGATCAGATTGAAATTTATTTATACAGATTTTAATGGTGGAGTAATTTATCTGGGTAGAGTTCCAGTGTCCCGAGGTAAACTGGATTATTCTCTCTTTACCATCTATTCTTTGTGTTAGAATTCCTCCATATCCTATATCTGAAGCATCAGTTTCTACAATCTTAAAAGCCTCTGGATTAGGAAGATATAAACATGGAATTTCTTTTATTAGTTTTTTTATGTGTCTTATAATATTTGTATGTTCTTCAGTCCATGGCTTTGTATTCTTCTTTAACATGTCATGGAGAGGTTTTATCATCCTATTTAAATTAGGATAAAAGTCTATAACATAATTTAAACATCCTAAAAATCTTTGCAGTTGGACTTTATTAATTATTTCATCTGGAAATTTGTCTCCAAAGACCATTGTTCTTTCAATAGGTTGGATTTTACTTTGTTCTATATAGTGACCTAAAAATCTTATTTTAGTTTGGAACAAGTTCATTTTAGTTTTACTTAGTGCTAACCCATTCTTTTTTATTATCATACAAAACGTTTTTAAATGTTTAAAGTGTTCTTCTATACTTCGGCTGAATATTAAAACATCATCTATATAAACTATGCAAAATTTTGAATAAGAGTTAAAAATATCATTCATTATTCTCTGGAATTCTGAAGGTGCATTTTTTAATCCAAAGGGCATTACATTCCATTCATACTGTCCAAAGGGAACAGTAAATGCCGTTTTATATCGATCTTTAGGGTCAATTTGAATCTGCCAATATCCTAATTTCTGTCGAATTTACAGAAAATATTTGCATTATATAATCTGTTTAAAAGATCTTTTTTATTTGGTATAAGATACCTAATCCATTTTAATGCTGTATTTAATGGTTTATAATTTATAACTAGTCTCGGTGTACCTCTTTCTATTTTTGCACTTTTATTAACATAAAAGGCTGCACATGACCAAGGACTTCTTGATTTACTTATTAATTTTTTATCCTCTAATTCTTTAATTTCTTTCTTATAATGCTCCAATAATTCTGGTGCCATTTGAATTGGTCTAGCTTTAGTTGAGATTGATTTTTCATCAAATCCTTCTTCGTATGGCAGATCTACCATATGTTGCTTCCTGTCCCAAAAGGCATTAGGATGATCTGCACATAATTCCTCTTCCATGCAGTTTTTTAATTTTCCTATTCTGGTTTTTATGACTTCATTTTCTAATTGTTTTTTAATTCTTGTTAAGTGTACATTATTTTTTAAATCTTTTAAATCCTCTGTTCTGGATTTTATTATTGAATCTATTTCCATTGTCCTAATGGAATGTGCTTTTATTAGATTTAAATTTTTCGTTTTATGTTTTTCTGTAAAATCCATTCTAATCTTTCTATTCTTGGTTTTAATTTCTATACCGTCCTCTTTTACTAAATAAGGAGTTATTAGGTTTATAAAGGGGGTTCCTAATATTACCATATGATTTATCTGTTGCGATAATAAAAATACAGTTTATATTTCTAAATCCTGGTTTACTATTAATGCTTCTGTTTTTCCTAAGATATTTAAATTAGTTTTATTTGGAGTTTTTAATCTTTCTTTTGTTTCTTGCCAAAATCTTTTAGGTACTAAGCTTGATTTTATACAATTTAAATCTGCTCCTGTATCAAATAATGCTATAGTATCTATTCTAAAATCTTCTGATAATTTGATGGTTATCTTTACTAAATATTTTCTGGAAGTTATCTCTTATAATAATAAAATAAAATTATTATCTACTTCTTCTTCTTCTAATTGGTTTATTTTACCAAGCTTATTTCCTTCATTTCCTTCCTCTCCTGCTTCTTCGGATGAGGAGGATGATTCAGAAACTAATTGTTTTTCTAAGAATTTTATTCTTTTCGAGTCTTTTTGAAGTTGATTTTTTAATTCTTTTACTTCAATTTTTATTATCCTAATTTCTTTTTGTAATTCTTCTATAGATACTGTTTCTTTAGGTTTTTTATTTTTACTTAGTATTTTGGTTAAATCATAAGTTTGTTTTTCTATTTTAGGAATGACATTTTTAGCTTCCTCTGTTTCATCAAGACTTTTAATTAATTTTTTAAGAAATTTTTCTTTAGTGTTACTATCCTCTATGCTATTTATTAATTCTAATAATGAATCTTGTTCTTTAGTTAGAACATTTATTGATTGTTCTGATGAACTAATTCCTAATTCATCTATCTGATCTTCACTTTCAGTTATATCTGACTCAGAGGTTTCTGAACTTATGTATAATTCCTGGATTTTATTCACTATTTCTTCGTCTAATCTTAACTCATTTAATTTTTTATTAAATTTACAAAATTTAGACGTATGACCTTTCTGTCCACAATTATAACATGTTAAATCTTTAAATGATTTTTTATTCTGATTCCTATTTTCTGGACTTTTTCTTCTATATTTTTTATGGGTTTTATAATTTTTTCTTTTATAATATTCTTCTTTACTTGGTTTTGTTATATACTTCTTTTTATAATACCTATCTTTCTTATAATATTTTTGTGGCTTAGATTTAGAACACTGCCCATTACAACTTTTGTCTTGTATTATTCCGTAGTCAAATTGTTTACAAAAAGATCCTAATTCTTGTTTAGTTCTATGCATTTCATATTTTAGAGTTCTTTGTAGTTTTAAATCCTGACATATCTGTAGTCCTTCTTTCTGGATTATACTTACTAATTGGCCATATGTTAATATTTTATATGGTATTGGATTACCAAAATGTTGTTTTATGTTATTCCTGACTTTTTCTCCTAAAAAATAAGGGAGTCCTACCAAGAATTTTTCTTTCCAAAAGTCTTGGTTCGAATCCTCTCTTAGCATTAACCTAGTTAAGAAAGTAGTTTTATAGTTTTGAAAATCACTTAATTTTTTACATTTTCAATTACTTAGAAGTTCTGCATTCTTATCTTTTAAAAGAGAAGGGTCTCCTATAAAATGTAAGGAATTTGTTAGAATTAAAGTTGATACTGCATCTTGAATAGTATTAAAGATAAAGACTAACTATAACAGTTTTATCTATTTGTAACTTGAGTTATAGCGGTATACTTATCTTGTATTTAGTTAGTGATAAGGGTTAGAGTTGTGATAAGATTTAGAGTCATGATAAGGTTAGAGTTGTGATAAGATTTAGAGTCATGATAAGGTTTATAGTTGGTTGAGATAATATTTGTTATTCATATAATCTGTATCAAACTCAACCACTGGTATATACTATATAAATGTATTCTATACAGAAATACAAATACATAGAATTCTCAATATCATAAATCTTCTATATGGTATCAGAGCCGCAATCTGCTCTCACGAGTTTTCTGATCCAATTTTCTTTTAATTAATGGCTTCGTCATCCAATACCGTCATTCAATTAAATGCTCCAACGCATTTTCCAATTAAACTTACTCCGGAGAATTTTCCTGTTTGGAGAAAACAGATCCAATCAACCTTAATTGGTCTTGATTTACTTGATTTTATTGATGGTTCACGGGTTGCACCATCACAATTTCTTTCTGAAAAAGACAAAACAGCCAACCCAGCTTTCGCCTTATGGTTTCGACAAGATCAAATTTTGATTAGTGCTCTTTTAGGAAGTTGTTCCGATACTATTCAACCCTTGATTTCTTCAGCCAATACTGCCAAAGAAGCATGGGATCGGCTTCACCAGAGTTTTGCTAATGTTTCTCATTCTAGAATTCTATCCTTAAAAACTAAATTAGCACAGAACTCTAAGGGAACCAAACCGATTGCTATTTTTCTCAATGAGATGAGGGCTATTGCAGATGAGCTTGCTCTTACCCAGAATCCGGTGAGTGATGATGACTTAATTGTTTATATTATCACGCGATTGGGAGATGATTACAGTCCCATAGTTGCTGCGTTAAAAGTTCGTGAAACCCCAATAACCTTCTCTGATCTCTTTGAAAAACTTACTGATCATGAACGATCCCTACAAGAAAAAGATTCCACAACTGTTTCAGCTACGTCACAAGTGATTGCTACTGTCAATTACACTCAACGTTCTGGAGGGCGTTCACACAATCAGAATGGCAATTATAATCGATCTCCACAAAACTCCAATTATTCTGGAAATCGACGTGGTGGTCGTGGTTCTTACTCTGGTGGTCGAGGTCGAGGTTCTTATCGACCTGATGTGGTATGTCAATTTTGTGAATATACTAGGCATACTACTGCTGAATGTCGCAAATTGGCTCGCTTTCTTAAGGAGAATAATATGTCTTTGAAGACTGATACCTCGCATTCTTTAGCACCGATACCTGCAGTTAATGTTACTTCTTCTATGGCTGCTTCTTCTCCACAACAATGGTTGTTTGATAGCGGAGCTTCTCATCATGTTGTGTCGAATCCAGCTTCTTTGCAAAGCTATTCTGACTATGGAGGTCCTGAGGAAGTACAACTTGGTGATGGTAAAACGCTTGCTGTATCACATACTGGTTTTGTGCAAATTCCTACTTACTCTAAGAATTTATCATTGCCTAATGTGTTATGCGTGCCTAATCTGCGTAAGAATTTGGTCTCAATTGCTAAGTTGTGTCGCACTAATCATGTTTCTGTGGAATTTTTTCCATCTTATTTTGTTGTGAAGGATCTGTACACGGGGGCGTCTCTACTACGGGGAGAGAACATTGATGATATCTACTGTGCAAGTTTTTCCAGAGTTAATTCTCAACGTTCTCAGCTGAATGTTACTACTCGGTGTCTGTCTTTGCTTTCTGAATGGCATCACAAGCTTGGTCATCCCAACAATAAAGTCCTTTTGTTAGTACTTCGAAATATTGGTCTTCAGTCAATGTCTAAATATGTTTCTAGTTTTCATTGTACTTCCTGCTCTATGAGCAAGAGTCATAAATTACCGTTTTTTGAGAATTCTCTTGTTAGTAATAAGCCTTTGCAACTTGTTTATTCCGATGTTTGGGGTCCTACACAAAAATCTATTGATGGCTATGCATATTACGTTACATTTATTGATCACTATTCTAAGTATGTTTGGCTATATCCCATGAAGCAGAAATCTGATACTCATGATTTGTTTATCCACTTTCAGAAATTGGTTGAAAATTATTTTCACACTAGAATTGTTTCTGTGTTCACTGATAATGGTGGGGAGTATCAAAAGCTTAAGAATCATTTTTTGTCTTGTGGTATTTCACATTATACAACACCTCCACATACGCCAGAGCATAATGGTACTGCTGAACGTCGTCATCGCTCAATAGTTGAAACAGGTCTTGCTATGTTACAATTTTCGTCTTTACCTTCTAATTATTGGTCTCATGCTTTTCAGGCTGCTGTTTATTTGCTCAATCGGTTGCCTTCGTCCGCTATTTCGTTTCAAACACCTTTCTCTAGATTGTTTGGTATGCCTCATAGTTTTAAGAGATTGAAATCTTTTGGTTGCCTTTGTTTTCCATGGCTAAGGCCATATAATAATTCTAAACTTCAGTGTCGTTCATTGCCTTGTATTTTTCTTGGATATTCTCCAACTCAATCTGCATACAAATGTTACGATCCAAAGGCTAATCGTTTGTATTTGTCTCGTCATGTTCAATTTGTTGAGCATATTTTTCCATCTGAAACTTGCACTAGTTCTCATCAATTTACAGATTATTTTCGAGATGCTTCTTGTACAGGTTCGGCACAACAACCAAATCCATCACCTGTTGCACCAACTGCAGTTGCTTCGGTTCCATTGGCAATTTCTATTCCAAGTGATTCTGATTTGTTGGTTTCCAGTACTGGTTCCGAATCTATTACAGCATTATCAGCAGAATCTGATCAATCTACCATGCCATTAATTAGTACTGAGACTCAACAAGTTGACCCTTTGATGACTGAATCTTCTACTACTGATTTAGATTTGCCACTACCGATTGTTTCACAAGACTCAGTTCCAGCTCCTGTACAATGGCAGCAGCGACAAAGGAAGCCTAACTCAAAGTATTTTAATTCTTCTTTTGTTAATCTTACAACTAAATATCCTTTACCGGATACACTCGAGCCAAGAACAGTGAAACAAGCTCTAGCCAGTTCACTTTGGCGGCAGGCGATGGATTCAGAGTACAATGCTCTTTTGAAAAATAAAACTTGGGAGCTGGTTCCGAGAGACAAACATCATCTTATTAGTTGCAAATGGGTGTTTCGGATTAAGCGTAAACCGGATGGTACTATTGATAAGTACAAGGCACGTTTGGTTGCCAAAGGATTTCTTCAGGAACCTGGGCGTGATTATTTTGAGACATTTAGTCCAGTTACAAAACCGGTTACAATTCGGGTAGTTCTTACTCTTGCAATTTCTAAAGGATGGCAGTTAAGGCAATTGGATGTAAATAATGCCTTTTTACATGGCACACTTTATGAAGATGTCTACATGCAGCAACCTCCAGGATATGTGCAACCTGAGTTTCCTGATTATGTTTGCAAACTGAAGAAGTCTCTTTATGGTTTGAAACAGGCTCCACGAGCTTGGTATCTTGAACTTACTTCTTTTTTGCTCAAACTTGGTTTTCGCAAATCAAATGCTGATGCGTCCTTGTTTATTTTTTCCTCCAATGGGATTATTGCATATTTTCTAGTATATGTTGACGATATTGTACTTACAGGTAATAACAATCATTTTCTGCATACCTGTGTACAGAAGCTATCTGCTCAGTTCTCTGTCAAAGATTTGGGAATATTAAATCATTTTTTGGGGGTTGAAGTGATTTCTACAGCTGCAGGATTATTTCTTTCGCAACATCGACATATTGCTGATTTGTTAGACCGATTTGATATGGCTGGAGCTAAAGAGGTGAATACTCCTATGTCTACAGGAGACAAGCTCATCTTAAATGATGGTTCTAGTTCGACTGATTCCACCGTATATCGCTAAATTGTTGGATCTCTTCAATATTTGGCAATTACGCGTCCTGATGTTTCTTTTGCAGTGAATCGGCTGTCACAATTTATGCATGCACCGACGCAAACTCATCTTCAAGCACTGAAACATGTTTTGCGATATCTTAAAGGAACCATACATTATGGCTTATTTCTCAATCGAAATTCCACTCATACTCTGTCTGCCTTCTCTGATTCTGATTGGGGTGGTGTCCTTGATAATGGGCGGTCTACAACAGCTTATGTTCTATATCTTGGTTCTAATATTATATCCTGGAAATCTAGTCGCCAAAAGACTGTCTCCCGATCTTCTACAGAGGCTGAGTACAAAGCCTTAGCCAATGCTGCAGCAGAGGTATTTTGGGTTCAAAGTTTATTACAAGATTTGGGAGTACCAATATCACAACCACCAGTCCTTCATTGTGATAATCTTGGTGCGACTTACTTCTGCGCCAATCCAATCTATCATACTAGGATGAAGCATCTTGCACTGGATTACCATTTTGTTCGCGAGAAAATTAATGCTGGACAGTTAAGGGTTCTTCACATAAGTTCAAAAGATCAAGTTGCTGATGTGCTTACAAAGGCTTTGGGAAGAACTCAGTTTTGTTACTTTAGAACCAAGATTGGAGTCTCCGATGGCGCCTCAATCTTGCGGGGGCGTATTAAAGATAAAGACTAACTATAACAGTTTTATCTATTTGTAACTTGAGTTATAGCTGTATACTTATCTTGTATTTAGTTAGTGATAAGGGTTAGAGTTGTGATAAGATTTAGAGTCATGATAAGGTTTATAGTTGGTTGAGATAATATTTGTTATTCATATAATCTGTATCAAACTCAACCACTGGTATATACTATATAAATGTATTCTATACAGAAATACAAATACATAGAATTCTCAATATCATAAATCTTCTATAAATAGTTTCTCCAGATTCATTATATATGGGTTCTCCCTCACTATTTACCTGAACTGAATTTAGTATTTCTAATTGTTGCATATCTGTTAGATGGTAATCCCACCATCCTTTTAGTTGTCCTGTAAAATCTGCTATAATTATTTCAGCTATTGCTCTATCTGAGGCAAAAGACTGGGTTTTATATGCATTAGCTGCCATAGTCATTTGTTGTAATAGACTTAAAATATTATATTCAGACAATCTATCTATATTCCATTCATAAACTGTCGAAGCATTATATTTGAATTGAGATGTAATATTTGGTTTTTCCATTATTCTTAAGTCTGGTGCTCTACTTACTATTTCTTTATGTGATATGGGATTTATTTCGAATTGCTTTATATTTTCTGAATCTGGCTGACTTTGCTCAGTTCAGATTCTAACTGTTCTTCTAATGCATTTATGTTTCTTGATTGAGGGGTTTCTGGGATTGTATTTTTATTAGACTCGGAAGCTTCTATTTTACTTAACTGGTCTTTTAGACTTTGTAAAAATTCATCGTTATTTTTTTTCTCTTCTATTTCTACTTCTTTTTCTTTTAGAATTTTTTCTATCTTTTTTAACTGAGTACCAATACAGATTAAACTTGCATTACTAAAATTATTTTGTTCTATTACCTTTTTATCTGTATCATTATCCTTAGCTATTTTATATGGTGCACAAATTATTTCATTTTCTCCATGTTTTATTTTGCTAATTATTTTAGGTGGAAAATCACTCTGTATTATCTTATCATTTACTATCCAATTTGGCCTCTTTTCTCTTATAGTTATCGGATTTATGGTTTTCTTTCTTCTTAATTCAAACCATTCAAAAAATTTTATCTCTTCTATCTTACTAACATATTCAAGGTATTCTTCTTTTAATTTTTCAAAATTATTTTATTTAACAATTTTATTTAACTTCCCTAAATTCCTTGTTTTAGTTATTTCTTTTAAAAATTTCTTTTCAACTTTTTCTTTACTTAACACATTTAATTCCCTATTTATATTATTTATATTTTCTGTTATGGCAGACGCTGATGGTGATTCTGGTGATGAAGGTGCTATCTCAGCCTGTTGATTTAAATAGTTTTCTACTCAGTTATATACCGCTTGAGGGACAGAGGAGCTATAATCTACTCCTTTCATTTTAAGAAGTTTATCTGGGATATCAGATGTAGAAAATCTAGGTTTTACTATAGTCTGTATTATAGGTTTTGGTTCATCTTCTTTATATATTGCATAAATTACTGAAGGTATATTTGATACTCTTCCTATGTCTTCTGTTATTACTGAGGATGATGATCCAGTATATCTACTACTTACACTTCTATTAAATTTTAATAAAACTTTGCCATCTTCAAACTGTTCTATTTTACTTAAACTTGTATTTGGTTTTATTTTTTCTTGTTCTGGAGGAGGTACTATTCCTTCTAAAATCCATTCATCTGGTAAGGTTATGTCCTTCCATTGGATTGTTTTAGGGATGACTGTATTTGTTTTAGTTAAATTTGTTTGTAAAAACCTAGTTTCTCCTCTTTTTGGTTGTAGTTTATATTTAGTCCTGAATGCTGAATTCATAGCTTTGTAGTGGATTTTATATATTAATGCTATAGGGATAGATTCTTGTTTCATTTTATAATTATGAGTTTTAATTTCTAAAACTATACTATCTAAAATATTTAAATCATTTAATGATATCGTCATATCTGGGTATACCTCAAAAGATATTGGTCCTTCACTTAGACCTGTTTCAATTGATCCTAATAAAGAATCATTAAAATTTAAAAATCTTGCATCTCTTACTACTGCCAATATACTAGTATTTAGTCCTTCTCTAGTTAAAGGTTTTATTCCTACCTGTATCAATCCTATATGAATATATTTATACTTTTTACTCCTGTGATGACTTAATGTTCTTGATGACAAAAGGGTTATTTTTTCAAAGGGTTTACTCAATTGAAAATCTCTTTCTTCAGTTTTTATTACATAATCTGTTTTAAAAATATTTAACTGTGAAATTTTATAAATCTGTTCTTTATCTACTTTAGGAATTTCCCATTCATCTATGGCTTTTACAAAATCTTCCAATATTAATTCATTTTTATTTATTACTCTCTTAATTTCTGAAGACTCTGAATCATCTGATTTTACTATACTTGCCAATTTACACAGAAAAGGATCCATTTCCAAAGATCTTGAATTATGTTGCGGCCACTGCCTGTTATACCCTATGGTGCCTAAAACCTTTGGCTAAAACGGGTTCAATTGGCATACCCAAAACATATTATTTCAAAATCTTTTTAATTATATGTTCCTTCCCGTGCAAAATTTTCCTAGGCAAAATTTAAGGACCGTTTACCAAAATGATTCAGAGTAATTATATGCAATATAATAAAATAAATAAAACATGAATTGAATCTAAAATTATCAAATGATCAAAATTAATAGCCTCAAAATATCATTGGCTCTAGACCTCATATCATTGGCCTTAGCAAATTATCAGACTTTATCAAACAAACAAATTTCTGATGTGGAAGATCAGCTTAGGCCGCAACCACAGAGCATACTTATGATGTTTTAGTTTTATTTTAGAGGTTAGGGTTCCTGCAACCTTAACCTGGAATCCCCGGAGTTAAGTCAGATGGAGGGGGGAGAAGAGAAAAGTGTCGTCAACACGGGCTTATAAAGTAACAGTATAATATAAGAAATAAGAAACTTACTATATTGAAATTTAAAGTACTTAATACAAGCTTCTGGAATTTAAAAGAGAGAGAGAGTTTACAGAGGAAATGTGAAGATAGAGAAAATAGAAAGAGAGAGAGGGATTACAAGTGTGTGCCTTCACAAGGGGAGAGGCTCCTTTTTATAGAGAAATTTTTTGGCTTTACTGTTGGGTCACAAGAAGTTTTACTATTGTTTCACGCGGCTGGTACTGTTCATAAACAGCGTTTTGTCTGTTCTTTTTACTGTAGATGAATAGTTTGTCTGCCACGTCTTTTACTGCTTTTGTCTTTGGCTGAGTAATAATTTGTCTGCCACCAGCTTTACTTTTCACAGAAAATTGTTTGCTTTACTCTAAGTCTAATGATGAAGAGGATGAAGTGTCCTGCTACTTTTTCTTCTTCTTTTCTTTTTTATCCTTCTTTGTTTTATCCTTCTTTTTCTTTACCTTTGTGGTTTTACTTTTGATTTTAATTGCTGGTAGGATCCTGTAACAGTCATCTTCATTGCTGTTGCCTGAAGAAACCAGATTTTTATCAGAGGATGACGTTTCTGATGCTGTCGACTCTGAATCTGAGCTTGACTGTTTCTTCTTCCCTTTAGCTTTTTTCTTGGAGGTTTTAGCAGATGGTCTTCTTGAAGATTTTATGCTTGAGCTGGAACTTTTAGCCAATTCCTGTTTTAGAGATTTTACTGATCCTTCAGGACCAAGCTGTTTACACATGCTTTCGCAAATGAGCTTGTACTCTTCTGGGGTTTTAGCTGCTGCAAGCAGGGCTTGGTATTGGGCCTTTTAGGCTCCAAAACTAGGCTGCTCTTGTAGAGTCAGTTTACTACTATAAGAAATAGCAGAAAACTGGGCTTGTTTTAGAATGAGGTTTTTAACATGGGCTTCCGTGGTGGAATTCTTGAATGATCCCCACCATTTTATTTTATGTTTTTTAGCTATAATGGGAATATTTAGTTCAGTGATATAAGAAAAATCAAAGAACCACTGATATACCCAAGGAATAAAGAAATTCATACAAAAATACATTAGAGGAGGTGTTTATTTTTCACTCTGATGCGGTTTAAAATTTTGTTTGAAATACTGATATAATTGAGATACCTCTGAGGACAAAATGTCATCAGTTATACCTCTGAAAGTCCACCATTTGAAAAACCAATTTGGAAACCTTGAGGTGGTTTTAATAGTACTGTTATCAAAATAAATTAGCCAGGAATGAGTACATGTTGGATTTTGAATATTTAAAATGTTCTTCCATGCATCAATATAATCAAAATAATTATATGATGAGTAAAACCGATTTAAATTTTTTAATGCAATTGGTGTACTCAAACCTTTTACCGGCCAATCGGCAAGATGAAGAACTCTTTTTATTTTTAAGGAAGAATATAAAATTACATTTTTATTATTTCTATCAAAAGTATGTTTTACTTTAACTGAATCAGATTGTTCTAAAATATTCTGATAGTATTCTTGGATTTTTAAAATATCCACTGGCTAGAAATACCAGTTTTCAGGATAATTTTTATGAATTACTTCCCATGGATTTACATTTTCAAAACCTTGTTCTAGTTCTATTTCAAACTCTGAATTTGTTTTAAAAAACCATTTATGAGTGCCTCCATGGAAAGATGATTGGATTTTTAGCAAATCCACAGCCTTTAACGGATTTGATAAGTCTTTACCGTCTACCGTTTGAGACAGACTAGTTGTACCATGAACGGGTACAATCACTTTAGAGTTTAGATTTATACCTGAGGCTCCTGAAGAGGATGCCATTCCCTGCAGGGCTTTAAGGACTTCTGGGGATTGGCTTAGTTGCTCAATCCAATTTTTAAAGTCTGTCTGGCTTTGGTCTTGGGGTTTTATTTGGGTTTTACTAATTTCATCCGAATGATCAGACAGGGCTTTAGGAGTTGGGCTTGGGCTTCTCTCCTTATCTCTATTTTTGCTCTTCTTTCAAACCATTTTGCTGTAAAAATTCTCGTGTTAGAAAGTCTGGAATATTGTTTTTACTACCTTTAATAAATTCAATATCAAAATAAAAAATACTTAAAATCGCTTGCCATCTAGCAAAAATCTGTTTTGAGGCAAGGTTTTTAACGTCTTTCTTTAAAACATCTTTTGCAGCTTTACAATCAATTCTAACTAAGAATTTTTGGTTTAATAGATCAGATTGAAATTTATTTATACAGATCACAATGCTTAGAATTTCTTTTTTAATGGTGGAGTAATTTATCTGGGTAGAGTTCCAGTGTCCCGAGGTAAACTGGATTATTCTCTCTTTACCATCTATTCTTTGTTTTAGAATTCCTCCATATCCTATATCTGAAGCATCAGTTTCTACAATCTTAAAAGCCTCTGGATTAGGAAGATATAAACATGGAATTTCTTTTATTAGTTTGTTTATGTGTCTTATAATATTTGTATGTTCTTCAGTCCATGGCTTTGTATTCTTCTTTAACCTGTCATGGAGAGGTTTTATCATCCTATTTAAATTAGGATAAAAGTCTATAACATAATTTAAACATCCTAAAAACCTTTGCAGTTGGACTTTATTAATTATTTCATCTGGAAATTTGTCTCCAAAGACCATTGTTCTTTCAATAGGTTGGATTTTACCTTGTTCTATATAGTGACCTAAAAATCTTATTTTAGTTTGGAACAAGTTCATTTTAGTTTTACTTAGTGCTAACCCATTCTTTTTTATTATCATACAAAACGTTTTTAAATGTTTAAAGTGTTCTTCTATACTTCGGCTGAATATTAAAACATCATCTATATAAACTATGCAAAATTTTGAATAAGAGTTAAAAATATCATTCATTATTCTCTGGAATTTTGAAGGTGCATTTTTTAATCCAAAGGGCATTACATTCCATTCATACTGTCCAAAGGGAACAGTAAATGCCGTTTTATATCGATCTTTAGGGTCAATTTGAATCTGCCAATATCCTGACTTCTGTCGAATTTACTGAAAATATTTGCATTATATAATCTGTTTAATAGATCTTTTTTATTTGGTATAGGATACCTAATCCATTTTAATGCTGTATTTAATGGTTTATAATTTATAACTAGTCTCGGTGTACCTTTTTCTATTTTTGCACTTTTATTAACATAAAAGGCTGCACATGACCATGGACTTCTTGATTTACTTATTAATTTTTTATCCTCTAATTCTTTAATTTCTTTCTTACAATGCTCCAATAATTCTGGTGCCATTTGAATTGGTCTAGCTTTAGTTGAGATTAATTTTTCATTTAATCCTTCTTCATATGGCAGATCTACTATATGTTGCTTCCTGTCCCAAAAGGCGTTAGGATGATCTGCACATAATTCCTCTTCCATGCAGTTTTTTAATTTTCCTATTCTAGTTTTTATGACTTCATTTTCTAATTGTTTTTTAATTGTAGTTAAGTGTACATTATTTTTTAAATCTTTTAAATCCTCTGTTCTGGATTTTTTTATTGAATTTATTTCCATTGTCCTAATGGAATGTGCTTTTATTAGATTTAAATTTTTTGTTTTAGGTTTTTCTGTAAAATCCATTCTAATCTTTCTATTCTTGGTTTTAATTTCTATACCGTCCTCTTTTACTAAATATGGAGATGATACTTACCAATTTATTAGATATCTTCACATAATTAATTGATCCACTTGTATGTGTAGATGGTTCAGGAGCATTTGAAGCACCATGACGATTTCAAGAGTTTTGCACTGAACGTCAAATGAGTGTAGGATCATTCCAGTGTTGTTTCCATTTTCTCCATATTTCATTCCACCTTCGTGTCTGTATCTATTTTTTGCTTTTGCTTTCCAAACTTCCTTGATCAATCCATCAACATAGATGTAACGACCCGGAAACCGGACCGCTACCGGCGCTAGGATTCAGATAGATTTAAGGTCGCCGGAAGCCGTAGCAAGCCTAACATACATCCTGTTATACCTGATGAAATCCCATACATGATCATACATTTTCATAAAAAACTTAAACTTTTCATATACCAAGCTTGACCTATGCATGCATCATAACTACTAGAGCCCTCATCAAATGCTCTAGTAGGGTCAACATCTCATACATCAAGCTTGGTTCAACACATCTCATCATAAAAACATTTACATAAAGATCATGTACAAAAGGGATTACAATCTATCAATAAGGCCAAGCACAATACTATCCACAATATATTATATGTCCACTACTAATCTATTACATCATGCTATACCAAAACTCTGATGACTCTCCCACAGCTACCTGTGCTCCTGCAAACCTGGGAGTTAGGGGAAAGGGGTGAGCTACTAAAGCCCAGTGAGCAGAACAGTAAAAACAGTTTATAAACATATGCCATCATGAAATGCATCACAACATAAGTAAATCACCTTAAGATGGTATTGTCACCAATAGCCCTCTACGTATCCAATAAATGCCCGGCCCTCGATGGAGCTCCTCAGGACTTCCTCTTAAACATAACATAACATGTCCAACTGTGTTAGGGGCGTAGAATGGGCAAGCCCTGGTCTTTCCCTTACATCGTGCTAGGGGCGTAGAATGAGCAAGCCATGGTCTTTCCGTATCATATCATCACATATCATATCATATCATATCATATCGAGAGCTAATGGATCATCCAATATCCATCACATCAACAATAAATAATACAATGCGTCATATTCGTGAATTCTAATGCGAACAACCTATTACATATCATGATGCATGAACATGCTTAAAAGTTTGATTGCTTTGAAAATAAAAGAAGTTCAGTTCTACTCACCTTTGGAATAGCTAACTCATTGTTGATTACCTCGGTTTCTCAGGTCCGATCCTACACAGGTGGACTCAAATGAGGGACCAAACATACTCTAACATGACTCTAAACATCTCCCCAAAAACCCCCTAAAACATCATAAAACATGCATAGAAAAAAGGCAAAGGAAGGCTGAACAGGGGACTTTCGGCTGCAGGTTCGGCGATCGAAAGCCTTCACAAACCCGAAAGTCACTAACCTTCGGGGGCAGGTTCGGCGGCCGAAACTCCCCTCCAGAGCCGAAAGTCCAACTTTCGGGGGCGAGTTTAGGCGGCCAAAACTGCCTCCCCTGGCAGGTTCGGCGGCCGAACCTGGGCCCTCCTGGGTGGCAGAACTCGATTCTACCATTATGCCCCAAGCCACCAAAACTCCCACAACATGCATCCAACTATTCTAAAACATGCATAAATACATTTTCAAGCACATAGGGGCATAAAACTAGCCTAAACCCCAACAAATATCAACATAGCATCACATTTATCATTAAACTAACATAAACCCTAACATTTAGATCTACTCTAAACATGCATTAAACACCCTTAAAACCTCTTAAAACTTACTTAAAACATATAAAAAGGTATGGATCTACACTTACCTCTTGAAGATCGAGAGGAGATGCGATCCAAACTTGGAGATTAGGAGAATAGGTCTCCGGAGGTCCCCAAACTTCTAAAACCTTGATCTTAGCTCAAAAATCTTCAAAACAAGAAAAAATCTTATAAAAAACTAGAAGGATTTGAAGGAAAACATAAAATGAACCATGGAAGGGTGAAATCTCACCTATGCCCGAAAATGGAGAGAGAAAACTCGCCCATTTTCGGATAAGGGGTCTTTTATAGGTGGTTGGCCAGACCACCTTCGGGGGCCAAAAGAGCTTCCGCAACTCCACCATGTTCGGTGGCCGAACGTGGACTTTTCCTCCATGGTATTTTCTTTCAAAACTCAATTTTCTTTCTTTGATTAAAACCATAAAAACATTAAAATATTTTATGAAAACCTTTATTTTCACCCTTCTAAGGGATTCCGACCTCGAGATTCTAGATTCCAACGGAGATTCCGCCGAAAAGTTGGAATTCCGATGCATGATCTTAGCCAGGTGTTACAATAGAGATCCCAATAAAATTTTTTCTTCAATGGCACAATTATAAGTTAAAAAAATATGCATATATAAATACTTTTAAAAAAATATATTTATTACCTTAAATTCTCCCATATAAAAGTTTTTTTGTTTCCTACGAGGCACCTTTCTAATTAACACCACTAGCATAAATTCGCTCTTTAGAAATACTAGTAATGATTTAAGCATAAGCAAATTCAGGTGAAATCCTTAATAAAGAAGTATAATATTATTAAATAGATAAATTTGATAAAGTAATAAAAAAATTAATAATATACTCACAACTCTGGAATAACGATTGATGCCCCTTAGAATCATTCATAGCCAAAGACGGGACCCTTGTGAGCTAGAAACTGCATTCCTTGCACCTAGCTCCTGATTATTAAAGTGAACTGATGGATGTGATTGCGACATCAAAGTCTCACCTTCAGATATTGAAGGAGTCCCTAAACTTGAATTATGTATAGTTACTAAAAAATGTATGATTCTAACCATCTCATCTTTATAATTAAAGATAAGTTAAAAAAAGCCTCCTTGCAGCCTAAGAAAAATAATATAAGATATTTTTATAAGAAATAAAAATATTTCTAATGACATAAAAATTAAAACTAAATCAAAAACAATAAATACGACTAAGTCTATTAATATATATACAGTAAAATTCAATATTGTACTCAAGTTTAAGCTTTCTTGATGTGTATGTAAAATAAATTTTGATATAATAAACTAGTAGAAATTTCATGACTTATTATTGACTTATTATTGTAGCTTACTTTTTATTTTTTTTGGAGAATGAAAGTTTTTTAAAAGCAATATTGCAGCAAGCTTAGATGCGCTGTTCTAGCAGTAAGTGCCTTACTGTACTGCACTTTGTGTGCAGCAAAATGGCTTGGTGCAGCAATGCAGTAAGTGCCTTGCTACACTGTGTGTGCAGTAAGGCTTGCTGCACCTCAATTGTCTTGATGTAAGGATTAATGGATTTCATATTTTATCAGGAAGGGGTATGAATGCCTACATACCATACTTGGTTGATGGAATTATTGAGTTACTCCTGCAGAAGCCCATCCTTTACCTACTTGAAGTAAATAGGTAGTGGTATCAAAAGAACAAAAGAAAAAAAAAACTATACAAGCTTTACCATAAAAGTAAAGAGGGCTTACAAATCTCACTGTTGCCATAAGCTGACAATGCTTTCATATTCATCTTAAGTGCAGAACACTTAAATGATATAGTACCCATTTGATGAATTATAAATACTAGAAGCATCGAGTCAATATAAGAAAACTATTAATTACTAATTTGGCTATTAACTTAAACAGTAACTAACAAATACAAGTGCTATACAAATATCGTAATTTACCATACAAGGACAACCATGTGGCAAAGGTATGTATACAATGATAGTTTGTGGCAACTAAGTTTCAAGTGGCACACAAAAAATACACACAAATAGGCAAAGCATATTCACAATCACAAAACTATTTCCTACTCTAATAGGTGGTTTGAATACATATCATTCAGATCAAAACTAAAATTAACTATAAAGAAAATCATATCTATCCTTCATTTCCTTTACTCAATTCATCAAACTGATCTTCTAGCAATGAAAGAGAATCTAATAGAGCAGCCATTTTTTCTCTCTTTTGGGGAGAAGAGCTACTAGCCATTTCTTTCTCTAACCATGTAATTCAAAATCTAACAATTCATGCAAGAGAGATTAAAATAACCCTTGCTGCACTGTGGAGCAACCCTTGAGCATATAATTAATTGCACTAATCATAATTTATTAACAGGTGTACACCTCTTCAATATAATACATACAATTTGCTTCGGCTGTTCATAAAAAAGCAAAGCATAGACACAATCACAAAACTATTAGAGAATTCAGTTATCGAAAGCTACAAAAGTTTGCTAAGGCACCACCTAAACCAATTTTCAAAAAGCATCCATCCAAACATATGCATGGTCTGCATCCCATCCCTCTAAAACTGCCTTTCTTAAATTGGAAAATTCAATATAAAATCTTTTAAAAATTGGGCTGCCATTGGTACCATTAGCTTCTGTAAGCAATTCAAACTTGCCTTCTTTATCCACTTTCTGTAATTCAACTTTATAAGACCATAATTTGGTATAATAAGCTTCCAAATTACCCCCTTAAAATTCTGAAAGCCTTTGTCCTTCCTCTATAGCAAACCCATTTATCCACCATTATTGCATACTTTTCTTGTAAATTATTCATCATGGATGTGACTATGTATTTTGGATCCCTCCTCAACCGTGGTAAAAATTCTTTTGCTACTCATTTTGATTTGGCTAGGCTATTATGAGACTTCTATAGCAACAATGGGTATCATTGTACCTTCTAACTTGATATGTCATTTCACCTCTAACTTTAGCAACATAGATAGACCATGGGCAACTTTCCTGGCATTTGGCTTTCATTCTCAATCGATTAGACCTTAACCATCTAATGTCATATCCATTAGTAATTTCATATCCTGTGATGCATTTCCTGACCTAATTGGTATTCTCAAATATCATCCCCACTTCAAAATTAAATGTACTGTGATCACACTTTGAATTGTATCTAATAACTTTTTACCTTTTTCTTTCTCTCATGATTAGTGTCATTTTCATCGCTTGAGTAAGGTGTTTCAAATCCATCATCATCTGAATTTGATAATTTAGATGAATATCCATGATGCCTCAGCTCATTCTCAATGCCAATTATTTCACCCAAACCTAACCCATTCCCATTATCATAAACTAATTTTTCAAACTCATATCTTTTATACATTACTTGAATGAATTCATCATCATCTGTACCATACTCACAAAATAAAATCTCATCAATAGATTTATCTTTCTCAGTTTGCTCAAGTGGAAAGTACTCAATATCATCATTATCTTCATCATTAAATGCTTCAGTTGGTGCATCATTAATTGCAAATCCAATAGGTGCTTCAACATTCTCATAAATATTGTTCTCATTTATCACTTTCCTACTGTTAGTCTTACATTCAATGAAAAGCTTTAAAAAAATTAAAATATGCTCTCTCTTTCCATATTTGTTTAACATCATTATCATTAAACACTAAAGTATGGTATTTTCAATCCCCTCTAGATTTGTAATATCCAATTTTTGTTACTTCATGAAAACCCAAATCCTTGCATTTGTTAACAATGTCTCCAAATTTTAATACTGTACCGTCAGTCCAACAACCATGAATAATAAAACCTCCTATATAGTTTATCAAAGTACCCTCCGTAAATGTATCACCCACATGCACTTCAAGTGGATATATATGAATTAAAAAAAAACTTAGTGTCTATATAAAAAACAAACCAGTTAAGAATATATTAATATATCTACTGTCATTTCACTTCCAAACACACAAATATCAATTTCAAGTTTTTAATACCACATTATGAATAATAAACATGTTACTCGTGTTGCTTTTCCTTCAAATAGTTGCTCCACCCTCCTCTGCCCCTGCTTTTCATCATGCGAAGATGGACTTTATCAAAGCACAATGCCTTTTTACTTGTCTCACCTCCCTTACCCAATTTAGCAGAGTGTTGTAATTTCACTTGATCTGCATATACATCTTTAGGAGATAATGGTACAAATATATGTTTTACACCAAGGAACGTAAAAGAAAACCTATTACTATACCCATTATGAATGACATGCCTATCAAATTGCCATGGTCTACCTAACAAAATATGTCCAACATGCATGGTACAATATCACAAGTAACCTCATCTACATACTTGCCAATAGAAAATGACACTTTATATTGCTTGGTTACCTTTGCCTCGCCACTATCATTCAACCACTGAAGTCTGTAAGGATTAGGGTGTTTAATAGTTTCTAGTCCTAATTTATCAACCAAAATAGTATTAGCACAATTAACTTGACTACCAAATCTATTATCATGCAACAGACTTTACCACCTATTAAACAACGAGTGTGAAAGATGTTTTCATGCTGTTCAAGTCCCTCTTCTTTAATATAAACATTTAAATTATGCAATATCACTAAGGACTCTCCCTGAACAGGATACTCTTCTATCTCTACATCAGAACAATCTTCTAAAGGTGATATTTAATCAAAATTAGAATCAGTTTCGGAGACTATCTCATCTCCCCTCACTATTATGACACGTTTATTAACACACTCATTGGCATAATGCCCACGCCCTTTACATTTAAAGCACTGAATATCTCTAGTTCTATTAGATTTAGGGGCTAATTCATTTTTACTGTAACATCCTCTGGGCCCACACCAGTGAATATTATCCGCTTTGGGTCAAGGGATTGAAACCCTGTCTTCCCTCATGGGTTTATTTCTAGGTCAAGGGATTTACTACCCTGTCTTCCCAAAATGCGTCCACTGGGGTCTCTTGGGCATAGGCTTATAAGGCCCTCTCCTTTTTAACCTCTTTCCGATGTGGGATACCTTTGATCCACCTACATAGGGTTCCTTCCCCCCATAAGGCCTGATTGTCCTTGCTCAGCACACCGTACTCACGAGGCCTAGGCTCTGATACCAATTGTAACATCCTCTGGGCCCACACTAGTGAATATTGTTCACTTTGGGTCAAGGGATTGAAACCCTGTCTTCCTTCACGGATTTGTTTCTAGGTCAAGGGATTTACTACACTGTCTTTCCAAAACGCGTCCACTGGGGTCTCTTGGGCATAGGCTTATAAGGCCCTCTCCCTTTTAATCTCTTTCCGATGTGGGATACCTTTGATCCACCTACATGGGATTCCTTCCCCCCATAAGGCCTGAGCGTCCTCGCTCAGCACACCGTACTCATGAGGCCCAGGCTTTGATACCAATTGTAACATCCTCTAGGCCCACACCAGTGAATATTGTCTGCTTTGGGTCAAGGGATTGAAACCCTGTCTTCTCTCATAGGTTTGTTTCTGGGTCAAGAGATTTACTACCCTGTCTTCCCAAAACGCGTCCACTGGGGTCTCTTGGGCATAAGCTTATAAGGCCCTCTCCCTTTTAACCTCTTTCTAATGTGGGATACCTTTGATCCACCTAAGCTGGGCAACTTGAACTTGGCTGTAACAGCCCGGAAACCGAACTGCTACCGGCACTAGGATCCAGATCGACTTAAGGTCGCCGGGACCCGTAGTAAGCCTGCTATGAACTCTGTGTGCCTGTGACATCCCATACATGATCAAACATTTTCTTGTAAAAATGAAAATGTTTCCCTGTACCAAGGCTTAACCTGTGCACATACTGTCTCTGTACTGTAACATGCCAGCCAGAGCTCTCCTCTATGCTCAAAGCGGCTAAACTCCTCTATGTTAAGCCTGGTTCTTCCATACATACAACATAAAACATTTACATTAAAAGATCATGTATAAACAACAAGGGATTACAACTCTTATAATCAAGCACCATTCTATACACTGTATATAAACCTTATCTCTTTACATTTACATGTCCACACTAGCTATTACAATATGAACTCTTCCTGTACCCTGCTGACTTCCCTCTGAACTCTGAACCTGCACAACTGGCGTTAGGGGAGAGGGATGAGCTACTATAGCCCAGTGAGTAGAACAGTAATAAAATAACAGGTGATAAAACATGCTCTCATGGAATGCATCACATCACAAGTAATCACATCATCTCGGCAGGACGGATCAAAATTCCCTCTATCTATGTCCAGCCCACAAAGGAGCTCTCAGGACTGCATCTCATCTGGGGTACCGGAGTACCATGTGCCTGGTCCCCGTAGGGCTGTTCCAGGTCTTTCCTCCGAGGGCTATTGAATCCTCACTATGTCCATGCCGTCTCATAGAAGCAATGTACAAGGCTCTATGCCAAGTACAAGGATAAATGCAATGCGTCATATTCGTGTACACTAATGCACTCACCTATAGCATATTCATGATGCATGAAGCATGATAAAATATTCGTTTCTCATATTCAAACATTAAGTTCAGTTCCACTCACCTCTGGCTGACTCTGAACTGACTCTGCAGGTTCTGAAACTGGCCTCACTGCTGACCTCCCTGATTCCTCTGGTCCGCACCTACACAGGTGGACTCAAATGAGGGACCAAACTAACTCAAGAACATCTCTAAGTAACTCCCCAAAAACCCTCTAAAAGATCCTAAAACAATCACATAAAACATGCAAAAGAAAGCTGGACAGGGCACTTTCGGCGGCAGGTTCGGCGGCCGAAACCCCCCTCCAGAGATGAAGCTCAGGCATGTTCGGCGGCACCTTCGGCGGCCGAAGGTCTCTTCCAGAGACGAAACTCACACTCTTTCGGTGGCCGAAAGTCCCTTTCTAAACCGAAAGCCTAGCTTTCGGGGGCAAGCTTTGGCAGCCGAAACTGCCTCTACAAGGGGTTCGGCGGCCGAACCTTCCTTCGGTGGCCGAACCTGGTTTTGCCTGAAGGGCAGAACCCTGCTCTGTTTCATGCAAACTCACCCAAAAAAATTACCCAACATGCATAACAACTACTCCCAACTAGCACATACCATATAGCATGCATAAAGAGGTCCAAAACTATCCTAAAATCTCAAACAAACATAGCACATAACACTTAAACATGCTAGAACACCAAAATCACCAAAAACCTCATCTAAACCTAAACATGCTTACTACCCATACAAACTTCATAAAACCTTTAAAACTCATCAAAGAAGCTCAGGATCTTCACTTACCTCTTAAAGAACTTGAGGATGAAGGATCCTAACGTGGAGATATGGAGAAATCCTCTCTCAAAGCTCCAAGCTTCAAAACTTAGTTATTTTGCTCAACTGTTCAAAACAACAACAAAACTCTTAAAACCCTTGAAGGATTTAGTGAAAAACATGAAAATCATCAAAGTCAACTTGGGAAGGGTTTTGGCTCACCTCTGGCTGCAAGTGGAGGAGAAAAATATCCTCCTTCCACCGACCCTTGGCCCTTAAATAGGTGGTTGGCCAGACCACCTTCGGCAGCCGAACGTGAAGCCGAAACCATGCAATGTTCGGCGGCCGAAAGTGACCTTCGGCGGCCGAACCTTTGCATTTCTCCCTTGTTGCTTTTCTTTCAAACACTCATTTTCCTTTCAACGTAAAACCTTAAAACAAGCTCAAAGACATTAGAAAACATATGTATTACCCTTCTCGCGGGTTCTGACACCCGAGATTCCACCGGACTACAGGAATTTCGATGCCGGACTCGAGCCAGGTATTACATTCTCCCCCCCTTAAGAACATTAGTCCCCGAATGTTCCTAACACGACATAAAACACATAGAAAATGGGAAAGCGAACTAACTAACCTTAAAACAGATATGGGTATTGCTGGAGCATGGACTCTCGTGTCTCCTAGGTGCACTCTTCTAGGTTGTGGTGGTTCCACAGGACTTTCACCATTGGTATCTCCTTGTTCCTCAGCTTTCTAATCTGGGTGTCAATGATCCGCACTGGCTGCTCTACATAGGTGAGATCTCCAAGGATCTCTACATCAGGCTCACTGAGAACCTTACTCGGATCTGACACAAATTTTCTCAACATAGAAACATGAAATACCGGGTGAATTCGTTCCATCGATGCAGGTAAATCCAGCTTGTACGACACAGGCCCGATCTTCTGCAAGATCTCAAAGGGACCAATGTACCGTGGAGCTAATTTACCCTTCTTTCCAAAGCAAACCACTCCCTTCATCGGAGACACCTTTAGCAATACCATATCCCCCTCCTGGAACTCTATCTGCTTCCTACGGATGTCTGCATAGCTCTTCTATCTGCTTACAGCTGTCTTGATCCTTTCTCTGATGATAGGCACTAACTTGCTGGTAATCTCAACTAACTCTGGCCCTGCAAGAGCTTTCTCTCCTACCTCTTCCCAGCAAATAGGTGTTCGGCACTTCCTCCCATACAGAGCTTCATAAGGAGCCATCCCTATGCTAGCATGATGGTTGTTGTTGTAGGCAAACTCCACCAGAGGTAGATGCTGCCTCCAAGAACCGCCAAAGTCTAACACACACATTCTCAACATATCTTCTATGGTCTGGATGGTCCTCTCTGACTGACCGTCTGTCTGTGGATGGAAAGCAGTGCTGAAATCCAATCGTGTGCCCATTTCACTCTGCAGACTCCGCCAAAATCTGGAGGTGAACTGAGGTCCTCTGTCTGATACTATCGATACTGGAACTCCATGCAACCTTACTATCTCTTCTACATACACCTGCGCCAACTTGTCCACAGAGTAGTTACTCCTGACTGGAATGAAGTGAGCAGATTTAGTCAGTCTGTCCACAATCACCCATATGGAGTCCAGTCTGTTGGACGTAGCCGGTAACCCCACTACAAAATCCATAGCTATGTTCTCCCATTTCCACTCTAGAATCGGCAGTGGGTTAAGCATTCCAGCCGGCTTCTGGTGTTCTAGCTTCACCCTTTGACATGTCTCGCAGGCTGACACAAACTGTGCCACTTCTCTTTTCATCGCTGGCCACCAATACACTTTTCTTAGATCTTGATACATCTTGGTGGCTCCAGGGTGAACGCTATACCTCGCATTATGAGCTTCCCTCATAATGTCTTCCTTCAAACTGCTATCATCTGGTACACATAACCTCTTACCGTGCTGAAGAATCCCCTCATTGTCAAACCTGAACTCTGCACTGCTGCCAGACTGAACAGTCCTGGCAATCTTCACTAACTCGAGGTCTTCGTGCTGTTTCAGAGCCACTTGCTCTAGAAACACTAGTGTAACTCTCATCTGTGCGATTAAAGCACCTGTACCAGATAACTGCAACTGTAGTCCTTCATCCATGAGTCTGTAAAAATTCTTCACCACCGGTCTTCTCTCTACTGCAATGTGGGATAAACTGCCAAGTGACTTCCGGCTTAAGGCATCAGCTACAACATTAGCCTTACCCGGATGATACTGGATCTTGCAATCGTAATCACTGAGCAATTCTACCCACCGTCTCTGCCTCAAGTTTAACTCTCTCTGACTCAAGATGTGTTGTAGGCTCTTATGATCTGTGTAGATCTCACACTTTACCCCATAGAGGTAATGCCTCCACATCTTAAGTGCAAAGATAACAGCTGCCATCTCCAGATCGTGTGTCGGGTAATTCAGCTCGTGCTTCTTCAGCTGTCTAGAAGCATAAGCTATCACTCTGTCATTCTACATTAACACACAACCTAATCCCACTCGGGATGCATCACAGAACACTGTGAAATCTTCATCACTGATCGGCAGAGCTAACACCGGTGCTGAAGTCAACCGTCTCTTCAACTCTTCAAAACTCTCATCACATTCCTCTGACCATACAAACTTCTGATTCTTTCTGGTCAGTCTGGTCATAGGAGCAGCTATCTTCGAAAAGTCCTGAACGAACCTCCGATATTAGCCTGCCAAACCTAGAAAACTCTTGATCTCTGTCACTGTAGTGGGTGTAGGCCAGTTGGCTACTGCCTCTACCTTCTTGGGATCTACTGCTATACCTTCCTCTGATACTACATGTCCCAAAAAGGAAATGCTCCTTAGCCAGAACTCGCACTTGGAGAACTTGGCATACAAGCCATGCTCTCTCAAGGTCTGAAGCACTATCCGCAGATGCTGGGCATGCTCCTCTGCATTCCTGGAGTACACCAAGATATCATCAATAAAGATGATCACAAAATGATCTAGGTACTCCCTGAAAACTCTGTTCATGAGATCCATGAATGCTGCAGGGGCGTTAGTTAACCCGAACGACATTACTAGGAACTCATAATGTCCATATCTGGTCCTGAAAGCGGTCTTGGATACATCCTCTTCCCTGATCTTCAACTGGTGGTATCCGGATCTCAGATCTATCTTAGAAAAACACCCTGCTCCTGCCAGCTGGTCGAATAGATCATCGATCCTGGGTAAAGGATACTTGTTCTTGATAGTGACTTTGTTCAACTGCCTGTAGTCGATACAAAGTCGAAGAGATCCATCCTTCTTTCTGACAAACAGTACTGGAGCACCCCAGGGTGAGGTACTCGAGCGGATGAAACCCTTGTCTACCAAGTCCTGTAACTGCTCTTTCAACTCTCTCAGCTCTGCTGGTGCCATCCTGTAGGGAGGTATAGAGATCGGTCTGGTACCAGGCATCAATTCGATCTCGAACTCTTTGTCCCTATCAGGTGGTAGTCCTGGAAGCTCTTCAGGAAACACATCTGGGAATTCTCTAACCACTGGTACTGAGGACGGTTCCCTAACCCGACTGTCTAGCTCTCTCACATGAGCTAGGAACCCCTGACAACCCCTCCTCAACAACCTATAAGCCTGAAGGGCTGATATCAAACCCGTAGGTGTCCCCCTCCTATCGCCTCTGAAGACACACTCTGACCCATCCTGGTCTCTGAAACTAACTACCTTGTCTCTACAGTTCAGGGTAGCATCATACGTAGATAACCAGTCCATCCCTAGAATGACATCAAAGTCTGTCAACTCTAGAACCACCAGGTCAGCTGGAAGGTATCTACTCTCTATGCACACTGGACTGAACCGACAGACTAACTCTGCCAGAGATGGATCACATTTGGGTCCACTGACCCAAAGAGGACACTCTAACTCGGACACCATCAGACCCAACCTCTCTGCAGCTCTAGAAGAAATGAAAGAGTGAGAAGCACCGGGGTCCATCAAAGCATACACCTCTGAACACCCAATGATGAGAGTACCTGACACCACTGTGTTCGAAGTGTCTGCCTCCTGCTGAGTCATGGTGAAAATCCATGCTGGGGCTGACGGACCTGCACCTCGGGAACCCATCCTTGATGAAGAGGCTACCCCTCTTCCTCTACCTCTGCCACTGCTTGGTGGTATGGCTGAAGCTACTGGCTGTACTACACTGCCCGTACTCATCTGCTGGGATGGTGAAACCAAAGTTGCCTGAGGACATTCCCGTGCATAATGTCCCTCCTGCCCACATCTATAGCAGGCTGTGGATCCCAGCTGACAAGCTCCTCTGTGCTGTCTGCCACACCTCTTGCACACTAAAACATCTGCGCCAGAGCTGGAGCCACTACTCATTTCCAGACCCGACTTAATCCTGCTCCAGAACTTACCCCTTTTTCCTCTGAGTTTATCCCATCTTTTCTTGCTCACACTTACTGTACTCTGTGAGGAGGAACCTGGTTTAACACCAGAAGTCTGTGCCTTTGGTTGCTTGACTACTCCCTGACTTATGGCACTAGCCTCCATCTTTCTAGCAGCGTCCACAATGGAGTGGAAACTCTCCTTCTCCGCGTGAAGGATCAAAGAGAAATACCTGGGATGAAGCCTCGTGGCATATCTCTTTGCCTTCTTCTGGTCCGTATCATACGCCTGACCCACGTATGGTAACAATTCCAGGAATTTATCTGTATACTCATCAACGCTCATCTCCTCCGTCTGTCTCAACTGTTCAAAGTCCACAACTTTTAGCTCCCTGGAACTGTCAGGAAAAGCCCACCCAGCAAATTCGTTGGCGAACTCTTCCCATGTCATACTATTTATTCTGGGGTCCACATAGTTCTTGAACCATTCTCTGGCTTTCTTGCACTTTAAGGTGAACCCTGCCATCTCAATGGCTCTGCAATCATCTGCTCCCAACTCACTTGTGATCATTCTGACTGCACTGAGATACTCAAAGGGATCATCTCCTGTATTGAATTTAGGAGCATCCAACTTTAAGTACTCCGTCATCTTCACCTTACTTCCTCCTGAAGAACTGGGTTGCTGTGCTTCGACAACAGGGGCTACTGGTTCAGGTGGTGGTGGTGGAGGAACTGTTTCTCTGGCTTCAGGTGATGCTGAACTTGGCTGAAAAGGTGGGGGTGGATACATGTGATATGGTGGATAGAAGGAAGGATAGGGCATATATGGCATGTAGGGTGGATATAGGGCGAAACTGGAGTAATCCGACGTGCCTCCCATCAGATACCCTGGACCCTGTGGAAAGGGTGGATAGCCATACCCCGAGGCCTGTGCGCCTCCCTGGGACTCCCCCATACCTTCTTCTGACCTTCCGACACCCATGCTTACATCTCTACTCTGATCACCCTCCATCTCACCTCTTTCTTCTACTGACCTTCCCCCTCTGCTTACTCCTCTTCTGCTCTCATCAGAAGACCTTCTAGGGTCTCGTGACGTTCCTTCCCTGCTTGACCTATGAGATATTGCCCTTGGCAAGGCAGGAGGACGAGCAGCTGTACCCTCACTGGTAGGTGGGACTCCAGTCAATCTCGCGGATCGACGAGTTCCTCGCATCTTAACTCTCTCTGGAAAACAACACATAACATAGCACATCAGCAACATATCAGGATACATCACATATAAAATAATGCACATGTATGAATCATGGCATTTCACATCATCATAGAGACAGGACTGACATCCTATCCTAGTGGACATGTTTTCCTATGGTGCTTGACCTGCTAAAACCTCTATGAGCCCAACTCTATCTCTATAGGTCCGATCATGTGAACCTAGGGCTCTGATACCAATCTGTAACAGCCCGGAAACCGAACTGCTACCGGCACTCGAATCCAGATCGACTTAAGGTCGCCGGGACCCGTAGTAAGCCTGCTATGAACTCTGTGTGCCTGTGACATCCCATACATGATCAAACATTTTCTTGTAAAAATGAAAACGTTTCCCTGTACCAAGGCTTAACCTGTGCACATACTGTCACTGTACTGTAACACGCCAGCCAGAGCTCTCCTCTATGCTCAAAGCGGCTAAACTCCTCTATGTTAAGCCTGGTTCTTCCATACATACAACATAAAACATTTACATTAAAAGATCATGTATAAACAACAAGGGATTACAACTCTTATAATCAAGCACCATTCTATACACTGTATATAAACCTTATCTCTTTACATTTACATGTCCACACTAGCTATTACAATATGAACTCTTCCTGTACCCTGCTGACTTCCCTCTGAACTCTGAACCTGCACAACTGGAGTTAGGGGAGAGGGATGAGCTACTATAGCCCAGTGAGTAGAACAGTAATAAAATAACAGGTGATAAAACATGCTCTCATGGAATGCATCACATCACAAGTAATCACATCATCTCGGCAGGACGGATCAAAACTCCCTCTATCTATGTCCAGCCCACAAAGGAGCTCTCAAGACTGCATCTCATCTGGGGTACCGGAGTACCATGTGCCTGGTCCCCGTAGGGCTGTTCCAGGTCTTTCCTCCGAGGGCTATTGAATCCTCACTATGTCCATGTCGTCTCATAGAAGCAATGTACAAGGCGCTATGCCAAGTACAAGGATAAATGCAATGCGTCATATTCGTGTACACTAATGCACTCACCTATAGCATATTCATGATGCATGAAGCATGATAAAATATTCGTTTCTCATATTCAAACATTAAGTTCAGTTCCACTCACCTCTGGCTGACTCTGAACTGACTCTGCAGGTTTTGAAACTGGCCTCACTGCTGACCTCCCTGATTCCTCTGGTCCGCACCTACACAGGTGGACTCAAATGAGGGACCAAACTAACTCAAGAACATCTCTAAGTAACTCCCCAAAAACCCTCTAAAAGATCCTAAAACAATCACATAAAACATGCAAAAGAAAGCTGGACAGGGCACTTTCGGCGGCAGGTTCGGCGGCCGAAACCCCCCTCCAGAGATGAAGCTCAGGCATGTTCGGCGGCACCTTCGGCGGCCAAAGGTCTCGTCCAAAGACGAAACTCACACTCTTTCGGCGGCCGAAAGTCCCTTTCTAAACCGAAAGCCTAGCTTTCGGGGGAAGCTTTGGCAGCCGAAACTGCCTCCACAAGGGGTTCGGCGGCCGAACCTTCCTTCGGCGGCCGAACCTTCCTTCGGCGGCCGAACCTGGTTTTGCCCGAAGGGTAGAACCCTGCTCTGTTCATGCAAACTCACCCAAAAAAATTACCCAACATGCATAACAACTACTCCCAACTAGCACATACCATATAGCATGCATAAAGAGGTCCAAAACTATCCTAAAACCTCAAACAAACATAGCACATAACACTTAAACATGCTAGAACACCAAAATCACCAAAAACCTCATCTAAACCTAAACATGCTTATTACCCATAAAAACTTCATAAAACCTTTAAAACTCATAAAAGAAGCTCAGGATCTTCACTTACCTCTTAAAGAACTTGAGGATGAAGGATCCTAACGTGGAGATATGGAGAAATCCTCTCTCAAAGCTCCAAGCTTTAAAACTTAGTTATTTTGCTCAACTCTTCAAAACAACAACAAAACTCTTAAAACCCTTGAAGGATTTAGTGAAAAACATGAAAATCATCAAAGTCAACTTGGGAAGGTTTTTGGCTCACCTCTGGCTGCAAGTGGAGGAGAAAAATATCCTCCTTCCACCGACCCTTAGCCCTTAAATAGGTGGCTGGCTAGACCACCTTCGGCAGCTGAATGTGAAGCCGAAACCATGCAATGTTCGGCGGCCGAAAGTGACCTTCGGCGGCCGAACCTTTGCATTTCTCCCTTGTTGCTTTTCTTTCAAACACTCATTTTCCTTTCAACATAAAACCTTAAAACAAGCTCAAAGACATTAGAAAACATATGTATTACCCTTCTCGCGGGTTCCGACACCCGAGATTCCACCGGACTACAGGAATTCCGATGCCGGACTCGAGCCAGGTATTACATTGGCGGGAAAGGTTTTTGCTAGTATTTCTTTAGAAAGAGGCGAGAAACCATCTAAAGTGAAATCGGAGCCTCATCCGATTCATCTTCAGATTCAGACTTTTCTTTATGCCGCAATTTGGCTGCTTCCTTTTGGTCCCTTGGGGTATCTTCGGAAGCTTCATCGCTTCTTCCAAGATTCATTTTAGACGCCTCTTCCCAAGCCTTATATTGTCCGATAGTAGCCTACAACCTTTGGATATATTGGAGTATTTGCTTGTTGTTTAAATTATTAAGATCTGCTTTATTAATCACTGAGAGCGTGTTTTCTCGATTATCTGGGGTAGAAGAAACGATGACTCTCTCATTGGTATTGATAGCAGCTCTAGGACTTTCGGCCATTTTGAATGAGGAAAAACGATAGAAAATCGGTCGTGATCCAAAAGACGGTTTAATGAATTTTCTAGTAATAGAACTAAATGATGTTGATGAGATTAGGCTGATGATGTGGCCGAAACGGTACTATGCTGTTGATAGAGCATAGTTTAGTCCATTTTATCATGATATTCTTGATGTTTATTTACACCATTTCTGCCTAATTTTGTGGTTTTAATCATGTTTTGCAGATAATAGGTGTAAAGAGACATTCTGGAGAAAATGCTCTTAAAACTGCCAAAAAGTGCCAAATATGGAAAGTGCCAAAAAAGGAAAGTTTTCAAATAAGGAAAGTCTTCAAATAAAGAAAGTGCAGAAGTAAAAGCAAATAAGGAAAGCTCAGTCAGAAGATTATTTGAAATTCAAATCGTAGATCTTTCTTTCCTTGTTCAAAGATGTGCACACACTGCAGCAGTCAAATCTTCCTATTTAGGCAGCAAAATCTCAAGAAGACGCACTTGCCTCTTCCGCATTCAGCATTCAAAATTCAAATGAAGGCTCCTCCTAAAAAGAAAAGACTAGACATATTCACTTTTCCTTCTGTATTCAATGACCGCACGCCACCTTCCTTCTGCAGTCCATTCTGCGCGCCACTCTCAATCTGAAGAGCAAGCGCACACCTCTTTCCTTCTGAATAATTTTGGAATGTGAATCTTTCCTTTTCAGATACAACTTGGGCAGCAAGTACCTCTTGGGCTGTAACATCCTCAAACCCATAGATAGAGTAGTGTCATCATTAGGTATGAGTTAGGCTATGTCACTACTAGAGTAAGTGGCATTAGGGGAGATGCTAGCTTAAATCTGATCTGCTAATAACTGAATCATAGAAAACTCAAATAAAGAAACGGACATATGCAGAAATAAAGGAGACAGTGTGATTAGCGAGTCGGGAATGAGTCACTTTCGGGAGGTGCTTAGGGTTTTCCGACGTGCTTGCTTGAGGTGCTTGTTTAAATCCGTCATGCTTGCTTAAGTAAAAAGGACTTCTAAAGGCTAAATGTATAGTTTAGTAGGTCAATCTATGAATATTGAAAGTTTGAAAACTAAATTGAAACATAGTAAAGAGTTTAGTAGGTCAAAGTATAAATATAGAAAGTTAAAACATAAAAATTCAGCTTACCTCCATGTTTCACCTAACTAAGGAAAGAAGAAATGACCAAGCAAATTGAAAAAGGGATTGTCATCTTCTCCATCACACAATTGCCGTAGCTCACACCATAGAAGACCAAAGCTTTGTTTTGTTTTCCTTCCACCAAAGGCAAGCCAAATCTCACCCAATTAGCTTCTTACCTTAATTAAAATTCATAGAGGAAATTCTGCCAAAATAAATTTTGGTTTAAAATCTCACAGTTACTTTATTCACCTTATAAAAATTGCTTGGACTACCTAAAACTTGGTATTTACAAATAAAGGAAATTGTTTAGTCTGGATATATCAAAAGAGGCATAGTTTGTGATATTCCTTGCTCTGTCTACACTTTGATAGGGTAAGGGGTGTTACATGGGCAGCAAGGTCAGCATCTAAACTTAATTAGGAAGCACAATCTGCGCCTCCTTCCCTTTCTGAGACCAAGCCGCGCGCCTCTCCTTCTCTTGTGCAAGCTACGATCCATTTCCTCTTCTGACATCACTTGGGCAGCACTTTGGGCAGCCTCTTCACTAATTAGGAAGCAAGGGAGACCTAGGGCAGCACTTTCAACTATAAAAAGACACATAAGGAGCCTCCATACAACTTTTACACTCTCACTTGGACACACCTACGGGATTGCAATTGATACCATCTCTTCTTCTTCCTTTCTTTATTTTTTTTTTTGGTTTTTGATTTAGCCATGAGTGGCTGAAACCTTTTATTCTAGTTGAAGATTGGTTGAAACTAAAGTTGTTTTATGGATTGTGAGATCTGAACACACATTGTTTGTCTTTTGGTTATTCAATATTCATACAATTCATGGTTGAATTCTATTATTACTTTGTTGTTTTGATCAAATTGGCCACTTAATTCTTGATTGCAAGGTAATTAATTGGTAGTTTGGATAATTTTAAGTCCGTAATTGCTTGAATTGTTCAAACATAAGAACACTTGGTGTAACAACTAAGGAATTGTATGATCTAGCAACATCTCATGCGTTTGAGTAGCTAGGATTGGATCTCTCTCTTTCTTCGTGCAATTAATATTTGTTTGATGCCTAAGGCCCAAGGACGTTTCTTAAAAATTTGTTAATTAGTAATTAATTAGAGGACGTTCCTTAATTGGTTTAATCATAAGGAGAGACATGGTGGTGAGAAACATTTTCCATCTCCATAACTAATCTATTGAATCAACCTAAAGAATATAAGTTTCAATGATCAATCCAAACAACCAAGGTGGATCCATCTCTTCAACTAGACCTTTCTCATATTGAATTTCCCTTTTATTTTTCATATTCTGCTTCTCTAATTATTTTCAGTAGTTGCTAATCAAATCAATCTCAAAACCCCCCATTTTTCTTTACATGCACTTTTATTTTATTTGCTTTCAGTTTATTCGTTCTCAGTGCGTTCTCTTGGTCCTGATAAGGAAGGTTGGTAAGTTTACAATTCTCTGTGGATTCGATCCCTTACCACTATCTGCAGTAGTAATATTGTTGATAACCGGAAAGATTATTTTTGATCGGCTTCGACAACCGCGAGTCAGCTGTAGATGGCGAAAACTTGTAAGAAAGGAGACATGAGGCTGTGGTAGGTACCCACGACAGCCATTCCGATGCTCAAGTCAATACCTTGAAGAAAAGAGAGAATACAATAGATAGTAGTATTAGAGATAGCATACTTTTGCCTTTGTGATTGTTTCCATTTTATATTATAAGAAGATGAAGATAAATATAGTATTTCTTGAAAATCCGATAATGATGTGGCCGACTGGTCGATAAGGGACATCGCCAGCTAATAAGTCAGTGATCCCATGATCACACATGAAATAGGAGTATGTTGGACTGTGTCTGATAACGGTAACTCTGTGCCAAGATTCGGCCTATCAGGGGAGGGCGAGTTCTATCAATAAATTGGGTGTTAAAGTGTCAGACTCTGCCTTTCCTCGGGTGAAACCTCTTTTTCCACTTGTCAGATCCTTGCCATGTGACTCTTATTTTGTGGTGGTAACTCATAATTTATTTTGGGTGGATATTATATAGCATCAATAATAAAAGTGTCTTTAAAATACATATTTTTATTTTAACAATATCTTTTTTGTTAATCTCATTATTTATTTCTCATTCTATTTTATACACATATTATAGTTTAATAAAAATTTTAAAAATAAAAAAAATTATAATATATAATATTTTATTTTATTTAATATTATTATTTGAAATACAGTTTTTTTTATCAACTAATAAATTAATATATATCACAAATTTACTTGATAAATAAATAAGTAAAATAAAAATATTAAATATCTCAAATAACTTACGGGTGATATGGTTAACATATATAAGTTTTTATAAAAATTATAAAGATAATGACTTTACATACTAAACATATATAAGTTTTTATAAAAGTCATTAAGATAATGACTTACATATTAAAACATGTAATATTTCATTTTATTTAATATTATTAATATAAAATACTATCATATATTAAAAAATATGTGTATAATTTATAATAGTAGTAAAAATTTTCAATGAAACACTTTAATATATAATATTTATATGTGATATTTTATGTAGTGAAAATGTATTTATAATAATTATTTATTTAATATTATATATAATAAATATAAAATTTAAAATAAAAGACTATATATTTATTAATATAAAATTTTAAGAAATATAATATAATATATTATTAACTTTTTAAATTTAATTTAGCCATAGTGGTTATAATTGAGATAAAATAAAAAAAGTTTAGTTTATTGTCAAAAAGTTAAAATTTTAAATATAAATATGAATTAACATAAATGTTTAAATTTTTTTATTCAATATATTTTTTTAAGAAATAATTTTATGTGGTATAATATATGAATTAAAATTTTTTTATCAAAATTGATTAAGACAAATTATTAAAATTGAAGTAAATGCGAAAATAATTATTTTTATTATTTAAAATTTTAAAATTAGAATATAAATATGAAAAGTGGTAAACGTTTGAATTTTTTTTTTATCTAATAGATTTAATATAATATACAGTATATTAAAAACACACCAAAATATTTATATATTTTAAATTTCAATTAATGCTAAAAATAAAAAGATAAATTAAAAATAAAAAATGAAAATAGAAGGTATATTTAGTATTTTAAGCCTTTCAAAATTTTATTTTTCAAATAATTTTAATATATTAATTTTTACTTATAATAATTAAAAATTCTAATACTATCAAAATACAATATCAAAATAAAAAAAGTGTTAAAATATTTTAATAAAAGTTAAACTTTGTTAATACTTTTTAATTACATTAAAATAAAATTATATATAAAATAATTATTAGTAAAAAATATATATGCAGATTTATTAATTATATCTTTCAATAATGATTAAGCAAAAATTTATTATTAAAAATCAATAATTTTACTTCAAATAAAATATAAAACTATTAATTTTAAAATCTTTATTACAATAGGTTAAACTTTAGCAATGAATCATTTTTTTCAAACATACGATCTATGATATAATTAGACTACAATAATTGTTTAAAAAATGTGGGTCGATGACAATTTTATTAAATAAAAATATTTGTGAATAAAATCAAAAAAATCATATGCTACTATCACATTTGTAATATTTCATTTATAAAGATCAAATTGACCAAAGTAATATATCTTTTTAATTTATTTCATGATAATCTTTTTAACAAACTTTAATTTAGATATAAATTTAGTTATAATAATTTGGTATTATGATAATAGAAAAACAGAATTTAATTAGCTATTTAAAATAATATATCATAATAAATATTATATACAAAAATAATAAAAAAAGTGAAAAACTAATTAATTAATAATACAATAAGTAAAATAATGTGCAATATTTGTGAGTGAGAATTGATCACGTACATAGTTAAATAGATTGAATAAATTAAGAATATTTATAAGATTAAATTATAATTATAATGGTTTATTTTTATATAATTAAAATATTTATAGAGTTATATGACTCAATATTCGTTCAAAATATATATTGTGTTGTCAACATACTGCTGAACGATGTGGTGGAACCCTTGGTAATCACGACACTCTGTTACTCAGACTTAGCTTCTGGTATGGAGATAAGATCAGCCGGATGAAAAGTGTCTGGTTTTATATAAGACTCACCCCATAGAACTGTCCAAGTCTTTTTAAAACATTTGGTTACTGTTGAAGAACGTTATAAAGCAAATCAGTGTAACACCTATAATCACGTGATTTTTTATGCACTAATCAATACTAGTTGGATTCTCAAAAAAATCAGTAACTAATCTTATCTTATTACAGTATAAAAACAAAGCAGATACAGGGTTCAGGATATGCATTATAATGCTTAAATCTATTAGCTCAATCTTTTCATTTACACTCGCCCATCTTGAAAGATCACTTGACTTGAGGTCGGAGTGACTGCCATTAGATACCAACCACCTCATCTTTTCCTTTTGCAGGTTTTTAGATCACATAAAGCTTGTTTTTGGTAACATTATTTGGTTTCATTGCTGAGATTCCAATGACTCTCTTACTTATTTGAGATAAATCCGGCCTAATAATCATTCTTTTTCATTTTAAATCCTTTTTCATCTCCATATTGTCTAGATACTGCTGCTAGTGTTGAAATCAACTCTCTGATTGCTTGAGGTGTTCTATCTTCATTTGAACCTCCACATGCTACATCAATGAATTTCCTTTCGGATGGTAGCAAACCTCCATAGAAGAATTCTGAGTGATTTATCTGAAATGTCATGTTGAGGACAACTTGTACACAATCTCTTAAATCTTTTCCAATAATCATACAAATCCTCAATATCTTTTTGCTTAATGCCACTTATCTCTCTTCTTATGCCTATGGCTTTAGAAGTTGGGAAATATTTGTTCAGAAAAGCTCTTACTATACCATCCTAAGAAGTGATTGAACCAGGTGATAGGTAAAATAACCAATTTTTGGCAAAATCATCAAGTGAGAAACGGAATGCTCTCAGTTTCACATGCTCCTCAGTTATGCCTTGCGACCTCATGGATGAACATACTATGTGAAATTCTTTCAAGTGCTTATGTGGATTTTCATTCTTCAAACCTCTAAATTTAGGTAGTTGATAGAGCATATTTTAGTCCATATTATCATTATGTTCTTGATGTTTATTTGCATCTTTTCTGCCTAATTTTGTGGTTTTAATCATGTTTTGCAGATATTAGGTGTAAAGAGACAATATGGAGAAAATGCTCTTAAAACTGCCAAAAAGTGCCAAATATGGAAAGTGCCAAAAAAGAAAAGTTTTCAAATAAGGAAAGTTTTCAGAAAAGGAAAGTCCTCAAATAAGGAAAGTGTAGAAACAAAAGCAAATAAGGAAAGCTCAGTTAGAAGATTATTTGTGTAACGACCCGGAAACCGGACCGCTACCGGCGCTAGGATCCAGATCGACTTAAGGTCGCCGGGACTCGTAGCAAGCCTAACATACATCCTGTACTTGTTAAATCCCATACATGATCATACATAAACATAAAAACTTTAAACTTTTTCTTTCCTTCACCAAGCTTCATCTGTGCATGCATAAACTCATAAACATAAAACCCCACACTGGAGCCCTCATCAAATGCTCCAATGAGGTAACATATCATACATTAAGCTTGGTTTAACGTAAACATCATTAAAACATTACATAGATCATGTATAAAAAGGATAAACTATACATACTAGGGTCAAGCACAATACTAAACCTCAACATACGTCATCACATTACATCACTGCATTATACTTTACATTATAGCATTTTCATGTCCACAACTAACTATTACATACACTATGCCTTTACTCTTGCTGACCTCCTGGTCTATCCCGAACCTGCAAACCTGGGGGTTAAGGGAGTGGGGTGAGCTACTAGAGCCCAGTGAGCAGAATAGTAAAACATTATATTAAAATTCATGCTTTCATGAAATGCATCACATCACAAACAAATCACATTAAGGATGAACTTGTCACCAATAGTCATCTACATATCCAATAGTGCCAGGACGTATAATGGGTCTTTGGTCTTTCCCTTACATAACATATCATAACATTTCAATGTGCTAGGAACGTAGAATGGGTCTTCTTGGACTTTCTCTTACATAGTGCCAGGGACGTAGAATGGGTCTTCCTGGACTTCCATACCGTATTATCATCATATCATATCATTTCATAAGAGGGCTAATAGATCATCCAATGTTCATCCATATCAACATCATATTATGCAATGCAACATATTCATGAATTCTAATGCAAACAACCTAATATATCTCATGGCATTCGTGATGTATGAACATGCTCAAAATTGATTTATTTACTTTGAAACATAAAGATTCATTCTACTCACCTCAGGCTGACTCTGAACAGACTATCTCACTACTGGGGTCCTCAGTTCCTCGGGTCCGAACCTACACAGGTGGACTCAAATGAGGGACCAAACATACATCAACATGACTCTAAACATCTCCCCAAAAACCCCCTAAAACACCATAAAACAATCATAGAAATCATGCAAAGGAAGGTTGAACAGGGCACTTTCGGCGACAGGTTCGGCGGCCGAAAGTCCCTCCAGAGCCGAAACTCATGCACCTTCGGCGGCACCTTCGGCGGCCGAAAGTTCCTTCCAGAGTCGAAACTCATGCACCTTTGGCGGCCGAAACTCCCCTCCAGAGTCGAAAGTCCAACTTTCGGGGGCAGGGTTCGGCAGCCAAAACATGCCACCACAGGTAGGTTCGGCGGCCGAACATGGCTTCGGCTGCCGAACCTGAGTTCTTCCAGAACTCAGCCTCTCATGCATTTATGCCTCCCAACTTCCAAACTCAAACCAACTCATGCAAAAACATGCATACACACATACATAAGCACATAGGGGTCTCAAACTAGCCTAAACCCCAACAACAACACATCTAGCAACACATATCACATACATTACTCATAAAATCAACATAAACCCTAACATTAGGCATATAATCTAAAACATGCATCAACCCTCTTAAAACCCCTCAAAACTTTCATAAAACATACAAGAAAGGTAGGATCTAAGCTTACCTCTTGAAGATCGAGAGGAGAGGCGATCTCTAACTTGGAGATGGGAGAAATCAAGCTCCTTGGATCTCCAAGTTTCAAAACTTGATCTTGAGCTCAACAATCTTCAAAACCAAGTTAAAACTTGTTAAAACTTGAAAGATTTGAAGAAAATCATCAAAACTAACCATGGGAGGGCATGGACTCACCTTTGACCGAAAATGGGAAAGAAAACTCACCCATTTTCGGACATGGGACCTTTTATAGGTGGCTGGCCAGACCACCTTCGGAGGCCAAAGGTGCTCCCTAAAGTGCACCATGTTCGGCGGCCGAACCTGGATTTCCTCCCTTGGTACTTTTCATTCAAAACTCAATTTCTTTCTTACTTAAAACCATAAAACACATGAAAACCTTTTAGAAAAATATATTTTACCCTTCTAGAGAGTTTCGACATCCAAGATTCCATCGAAAAATAGGAATTCCGATGCCGGAGTCTAGCCGGGTATTACATTCTCCCTCCCTTAAGAACATTTGTCCCCGAATGTTCACCAAACAAGCATAACATGGCATAGCATACATAAACACAAGGAAGCATATAAAACAACAACTCACACCTTAAAAGAGATAAGGGTATTGCTGGAGCATGGACTCCCGTGTCTCCCAAGTACATTCTTCTATGTTGTGGTAATTCCAAAGGACTTTTACCATCGGGATTTCCTTGTTCCTCAGCTTTCTGATCTGCGTGTCTAGGATCCGCACTGGCTGCTCGACATAGGTGAGATCTCTAAGGATCTCCACATCAGGCTCACTAAGAACCATGCTTGGATCTGACACGAACTTTCACAACATAGAAACATGGAAAACCAGATGGATTCTCTCCATCAAAGCAGGTAGGTCCAGCTTTGTAATACCCGGCTAGAATCCGGCACCGGACTTTCTATTTTCTGGTGGAATCCGGGGTGTTGGGATTCTATATAAGGGTAGGAGTTATGTTTTTTATGTGTTATGAGGTGTTTTATGGTTTTACAGTTCTATTGTTTTGAGTTTTGAAGAGAAAATAGTTCATGGAGACTTCAGCCAAGTTCGGCCGCCGAAGATAAGTTCGGCCGCCGAAAGTGCTCAATATTCGGCTTCCGAATTCAGGTTCGGCCCCCGAATGTTGCATGGTTTTGCATGCGATTCGGCAGCCGAAGCTGAGTTGCTTAGCCAGCAGTTTTGTATCCCTTAGTCAGCATTTTGGACAGGTGTTATCACCAGCTCATGTCCAGACGTTGGCCACGTCTCCCCTGGTTTATTTGCTGAGTTTGAGCAGCTCATGCAAGAGTTAGCTAGTGTGCAAGAGATTTTGAAAGTGTTGAAGAAAACAAAAACTAAGTTTTTGAGAGTTTGAGAGTGTGAAGAGAGGTGGTTCGTTTCCTTTGATCAGAGTGTTTATCTTCTTATAACAGGAGGTAAGTGATGCTCTTGAACATGTTTTTATGTTTTCTGAAGGTTTTATGGGAGTTATGGAAGGAGATGCATGCTTAGGTTATAAATGATAGTTTTGATGATTTATGCATGTATACATGTTTATGTGTTATGTTTGTTTTGTTGTTTGGGGTTATTAGATAGTTTTGGACCCCTGTGGACATATACGTGAGTATATGTGAGTTGAGTAGAGGAGGTAGGCATGTTTGGAGAGCTTGAAGGGAAGGAGGAGATGGTTTGCTGAGTTCTGGATGAACTCAGGTTCGGCAGCCGAAGGTGCATTCGGCCGCCGAACCTCTTGCATGGTGGCTTAGGCTGCCACAGTTTGCCCCCGCGAGTTTTGCATGTTCGGCTCTGTGTGGGGGATTCGGCCGCCGAAGGTGCCGCCGAAGGTGCTTGAGTTTCGTCTCTGGAGAGGACATTCGGCCGCCGAACCTGCCGCCGAAAGTGTCCTGTCCAGCTTTTCTTTTGCATGGTTTGCATGAGTTTAGAGTGAGATTAAGGGGTTTCTTGGGTAGGTTAAAAAGAGTTATTCTTCAGATAAGTTGGTCCCTCATTTGAGTCTTATGTGCTGATACAGACCAGAGGAACCAGAGAGAGCAGCAGTGAGTACTGCTCCAGAGGTTCAGAGCCTGCAAAGTCAGTCAGTCCAGATAGCCAGAGGTGAGTGGAACTAAACTATTGACTTTTAATTGAACCACAAACTGCTTTTAGCATATCTCATGCATCATGTTTATGCCATAGGTTGATTGCATTAGTATTCACGAATATGTTGCATTGCATTGTTATTTGGTGATGTGAGTGAATGCTGAATGATCCAATAGTCTCAGACAGGAAGTCCAGGAGCCTTTGACTACGCCCTGGCAGGTATAGCAAAGTCCAGGAGCCTTTGACTACGCCCTGGCAGGTATAGCAAAGTCCAGGAGCCTTTGACTACGCCCTGGCAATGGTAAGTACAGAGGTGTTATATACACATATACATATATGACAGGAAGACCAGGTGCTCGATTCTACGCCCTGGCACAGAGTTACTGGGACTATGTGGTGACAGGTTTACTCTTGATGTGGCTTGTCTGTGATATGGTGCATTCCATGAGATCATATTTTACTGAGATGTTTTACTGTTCTACTCACTGGGCTATAGAGCTCATCCCACTCCCTTAACCCCAGTTTTGCAGGTTCAGTGTACAGTGTACAGGGACAGTCCAGCAGAGTACAGGAAAAGTAACGAGATCTGTAATAGCTTAGAGTGGACATGTAATATCAAAGAGATGTAATAGTTGTTGCTTGACCTAGTGATGTATGTTTTGTACATGATCTGTATATGTATATATGTTTTCCTGTATGTGAAAACCAGGCTTAACAGGTATGAGTTAACCCATCTAGAGCAAGCTCTAGTCAGGGATACAGAGTACAAAGTACATGAGTATAGAGTACAGAGATAGTGCATGCACAGGTTAAGCCTTGGTTCAGAAAAGAGTTTTATTTTCACATAAAATGTATGATCATGTATGAGGTTTACAGGTACACAGAGAGTATAGCAGGCTTGCTACGGGTTCTGGCGGCCTTAAGCCGACCTGAATCCTAGCGCCGGTGACGGTCCATTTTGGGGTCGTTACAGATTGGTATCAGAGCCCTAGGTTCACATGATCGGACCTATAGAGACAGTGTTGGGCTCAGACAGGTTAGAGGTGGTCAAGCACAATAGGAAATCATGTCCACTAGGATAGGGTCTTGAGTCCTATCTGCTATGATATGCCATGAGTGTTGTATGTGTATGATTGATATGTGATGTTTATGTGCTAAGTGGTATGTTATATGTTGTGTTTCCAGAATAAAGATGCGAGGAACTCGTCGATCAGCTCGATTGACTGGAGTCCCACCAGAGAGTGAGAGACCAGCTGCTCGTCCTCCTGCATTGCCAAGGGCAAGGTCTCAGAGATCTAGCAGGGAAGGTACGTCAATAGACCCTAGAAGGTCTGTCGACGAGAGCAGAAGAGGAACAGCTAGGGGAGGAAGATCAGAGGAAAGGAGGGACGCTATGGAGATTGATCAGTTTAGAGATGATAGCATGGGTATAGGCAGTTTTGAGGAAGGTATGGGAGAATCGCAGGGAGGTGCTCAGACCTCAGGTTTTGGCTATCCAGAGTATCCGATGGGAGGTATGTCGGAGTACTCGAGTTTTGTGCCATATCCTCCTTATATGCCTTATATGCCTTATCCTTACTATCCACCATATCCGATGTATCCATCTTCCCCTACCCATCCAAGTGCAGCACATCTAGAGCCAAATGAACCAGTATTACCACCAGAACCAGTAGTCCCTGTTGTTGACAGACATGAACCTAGCTCATCTGGAGGTAAAGTCCAAATGACGGAGTACTTGAAATTGGATGCTCCGAAATACAACACGGGAGATGATCCATTTGATTACCTCAGAGCAGTTAGGATGATAACCAGTGAATTGGGAGCAGATGATAGGAGAGCCATTGAGATGGCAGGTTTCACATTAAAATGCAAGAAAGCCAGAGAATGGTTTAAGAATTATGTGGAGCCGAGAATGGACAGCATGTCATGGGGAGAGTTCGCCAATGAGTTTGCAGGGTGGGCTTTTCCTGACAGTTCGAGGGAGATGAAAGTAATTGAATTTGAACAATTGAGACAGATAGATGAGATGAGTGTTGATGAATTCACAGATAAGTTCCTGGATTTGCTTCAGTACGTGGGTCAAGCCTATGATACTGATCAGAAGAAAGCAAGGAGATATACTATGAGACTGCATCCCAAGTATGCTTCCTTGATTCTTCCAGCAGAAAAGGAGAGTTTCCATACGATAGTAGACGCAGCCAGAAAAATGGAAGCTAGTGCCAATATTCAGAAACAGTCACAGGCACAGGCTTCGGGTTCTAAAGCCCCCACACCAAGCAGTAAAAGATGGGACAGAGCAAAAGGAACAAAGAGTAAGTTCTGGAATAAAGTCAAGTCAGGTCTGGGAATAGGTAGTGGCTCAAGCTCTGGCACAGCTCCAGTCTGCAGACGATGCGGAAAACCACATGGAGGAGTTTGTCGGTTGGGATCTACAGCTTGTTTTCGATGTGGACAGGAAGGGCATATTGCTCGGGATTGTCCGCAGATGACTTTTGCACCATCCCAGCAGATGAGTTCAGGCAGTGTGGTACAGCCAGTTGTACGGCCAGCAGCTCCAGTCATGCCTCAGACTAGTGGCAGAGGTAGAGGGAGAGGGGTAGCCTCTACTTCAGCAGCAGGTTCCCGAGGTGGAAATCCAGTAGCCCCAGCACGGATTTTCACAGTGACACAGGAGGAGGCTAACACGTCGAACACAGTGGTGTCAGGTAATCTCATCATTGGGTGTTCAGATGTGTATGCTTTGATGGACCCCGGTGCTTCTCATTCCTTTATTGCTTCGAGAGCCATAGAGCGATTGGGTTTGATCAGTTCTGAGTTAGAGTATCCTCTCTGGGTCAGTGGACCTAGATGTGACCCATCAGTGGCAGTGTCAGTTTGTCGTTTCAGTCCAGTATTCATAGAGGGTAGATGCCTTCCAGCTGACCTTGTGGTTCTAGACTTGACAGATTTTGATGTCATTCTAGGGATGGATTGGTTATCTACATATAGTGCTACGTTGGACTGTCGAGAGAAGCTAGTGAGTCTCAGAGACCAGGATGGGTCAGAGTGTGTCTTCAGAGGAGACAGGAGAGGTACACCCAGAGGTATGATTTCAGCCCTTCAGGCTCGTCGTTTGCTTAGGAGGGGTTGTCAGGGGTTTCTAGCTCATGTGAGAGAGCTAGACAGTCAGGTTAGGGAACCAGCCACAGTACCAGTAGTCCGAGAGTTTCTCGATGTGTTCCCAGACGATTTACCAGGACTACCACCTGATAGGGAAATAGGGTTTGAAATTGAATTGCTGCCAGGTACCAGACCTATCTCTATTCCTCCCTACAGGATGGCGCCAGCTGAGTTAATAGAGTTGAAAGAACAGTTGCAGGACTTGGTAGATAAGGGTTTCATCCGCCCTAGTACCTCACCTTGGGGTGCTCCAGTGCTCTTTGTCAGAAAGAAGGATGGATCCCTCAGACTTTGTATCGACTACAGACAGTTGAACAAGGTCACTATCAAGAATAGGTATCCCTTACCTCGGATTGATGATCTATTTGACCAGCTAGCTGGAGCAGGTTGTTTCTCGAAAATAGATCTGAGATCCGGGTATCATCAGTTGAGAGTCAGAGAGGCAGATGTGCCTAAGACAGCTTTCTGGACCAGATATGGGCATTATGAGTTCTTAGTGATGCCGTTCGGGTTGACTAACGCCCCTGCAGCATTTATGGATCTCATGAACAGGGTATTCAGTGAGTTTCTGGATCACTTTGTCATTGTGTTTATCGATGATATCTTAGTGTATTCCAGAGATGCAGAGGAGCATGCCCAGCATCTGAGGATCGTTTTGCAGACACTGAGAGAGCATGGTTTGTATGCCAAGTTCTCGAAGTGTGAGTTTTGGTTACGGAGCATTGCCTTCTTGGGACATGTGGTATCAGCAGAGGGTATTGAGGTAGACCCCAAGAAGATAGAGGCTGTAGTTAACTGGCCCAGACCCACGACAGTGACTGAGATTAAAAGCTTTTTGGGACTAGCAGGTTACTACAGGAGGTTCGTTCAGAACTTCTCAAAGATAGCAGCTCCTATGACCAAATTGACTCAGAAGAACCAGAAGTTTATCTGGTCAGACCAGTGTGAAGAGAGCTTTGAGGAGCTCAAGAAGAGATTGACAACAGCACCAGTGTTAGCTCTACCTGTCAGTAATGAAGAGTTCACAGTGTTCTGTGATGCATCTCGAGTGGGATTGGGTTGTGTATTGATGCAGAGTGATAGAGTAATAGCTTATGCTTCTAGACAGTTGAAGAAGCACGAGTTGAATTACCCTACCCATGACCTAGAAATGGCAGCAGTTATCTTTGCACTTAAGATGTGGCGGCATTACCTCTACGGGGTTAAATGCGAGATCTTCACCGATCACAAGAGTTTACAGTACATCTTAAGTCAGAGAGAGCTGAATTTGCGGCAAAGAAGGTGGGTCGAATTGCTCAGTGATTATGATTGTAAAATCTAGTATCATCCGGGTAAGGCGAATGTTGTGGCAGACGCCCTAAGCCGGAAGTCACTAGGCAGTTTATCCCATATAGCAGCAGAGCGGAGACCGGTTGTGATGGAGCTTTATAAGCTCTTTGACGAGGGATTACAGCTAGAGTTGTCTGGTACAGGTGCGTTGATAGCACAGATGAGAGTGACACCTGTGTTTCTGGAGCGGATAGCTCAGAGACAGCATGAGGACCCTGAGTTGATGAAAATTGCCAGGACTGTTCAGTCAGGCAACAATACAGAGTTCAGATTTGACAGCAAAGGGATCCTTCGCTATGGGAGTCGACTTTGTGTACCAGATAGCCGGAATGCTTAACCCATTACCGATTCCAGAGTGGAAATGGGAGAACATAGCCATGGATTTTGTAGTGGGTTTACCAGTAGCGTCCAACAGGATAGACTCGATATGGGTGATTGTGGACAGACTCACGAAATCTGCTCATTTTCTTCCAATACGGAATAACTATTCTGTGGATAAGTTGGCACAGGTCTATCTGGATGAGATAGTGAGATTACATGGAGTTCCAGTGTCTATAGTTTCAGACAGAGGACCTCAGTTTACCTCCCGCTTTTGGCGGAGTCTGCAAAGTGCGATGGGCACGAGATTGGATTTTAGTACTGCTTTCCACCCACAGACTGATGGACAGTCAGAAAGGACCATCCAGACCATAGAGGATATGCTTCGCCTATGTGTGTTAGACTTTGGCGGTTCTTGGAGGCAGCATCTACCTTTAGTGGAGTTTGCCTACAATAACAGTCATCATGCTAGCATTGGGATGGCTCCTTATGAAGCTTTGTATGGGAGGAAGTGCAGATCCCCTGTTTGTTGGGAAGAGGTAGGAGAGAAAGCTCTTGCAGGGCCAGAGTTAGTAGACATTACCAGTAAAATGGTGCCCATGATCAGAGAGAGAATCAGAACAGCTCAGAGTAGACAGAAAAGTTATGCAGACGTTCGCAGAAAGCAGTTAGAGTTTCAAGAGGGTAATTGGGTATTGCTGAAAGTGTCTCCAATGAAAGGAGTGGTTCGTTTTGGAAAGAAAGGTAAATTGGCTCCACGGTACATTGGACCCTTTGAGGTATTGCAGAGGATCGGAAATGTGTCGTATAAGCTGGATTTACCTGCTTCTATGGAGAGAATTCACCCGGTATTTCATGTTTCTATGCTACGACAGTTTGTGTCAGATCCGAATCAGGTTCTGAGTGAGCCTGAGGTGGAGATTCATACAGATCTCACCTATATAGAGCAGCCAGTGCGGATTCAGGACACGCAGATCAGACAGCTAAGGAACAAGGAGATTCCGATGGTGAAAGTGCTATGGAACCACCATAATCTAGATCTGGGAGACGCGGGAGTCTATGCTCCAGCAGTATCCACATCTGTTTTGAGGGTAGTTTCCTCCTTGTGTTTTGTTTTTTTTATTGTTTTAGGAACATTCGAGGACGAATGTTCTTAAGGAGGGGAGAATGTAATACCCGGCTAGAATCCGGCACCGGACTTTCTATTTTCTGGTGGAATCCGGGGTGTTGGGATTCTATATAAGGGTAGGAGTTATGTTTTTTATGTGTTATGAGGTGTTTTATGGTTTTACAGTTCTATTGTTTTGAGTTTTGAAGAGAAAATAGTTCATGGAGACTTCAGCCAAGTTCGGCCGCCGAAGATAAGTTCGGCCGCCGAAAGTGCTCAATATTCGGCTTCCGAATTCAGGTTCGGCCCCCGAATGTTGCATGGTTTTGCATGCGATTCGGCAGCCGAAGCTGAGTTGCTTAGCCAGCAGTTTTGTATCCCTTAGTCAGCATTTTGGACAGGTGTTATCACCAGCTCATGTCCAGACGTTGGCCACGTCTCCCCTGGTTTATTTGTTGAGTTTGAGCAGCTCATGCAAGAGTTAGCTAGTGTGCAAGAGATTTTGAAAGTGTTGAAGAAAACAAAAACTAAGTTTTTGAGAGTTTGAGAGTGTGAAGAGAGGTGGTTCGTTTCCTTTGATCAGAGTGTTTATCTTCTTATAACAGGAGGTAAGTGATGCTCTTGAACATGTTTTTATGTTTTCTGAAGGTTTTATGGGAGTTATGGAAGGAGATGCATGCTTAGGTTATAAATGATAGTTTTGATGATTTATGCATGTATACATGTTTATGTGTTATGTTTGTTTTGTTGTTTGGGGTTATTAGATAGTTTTGGACCCCTGTGGACATATACGTGAGTATATGTGAGTTGAGTAGAGGAGGTAGGCATGTTTGGAGAGCTTGAAGGGAAGGAGGAGATGGTTTGCTGAGTTCTGGATGAACTCAGGTTCAGCAGCCGAAGGTGCATTCGGCCGCCGAACCTCTTGCATGGTGGCTTAGGCTGCCACAGTTTGCCCCCGCGAGTTTTGCATGTTCGGCTCTGTGTGGGGGATTCGGCCGCCGAAGGTGCCGCCGAAGGTGCTTGAGTTTCGTCTCTGGAGAGGACATTCGGCCGCCGAACCTGCCGCCGAAAGTGTCCTGTCCAGCTTTTCTTTTGCATGGTTTGCATGAGTTTAGAGTGAGATTAAGGGGTTTCTTGGGTAGGTTAAAAAGAGTTATTCTTCAGATAAGTTGGTCCCTCATTTGAGTCTTATGTGCTGATACAGACCAGAGGAACCAGAGAGAGCAGCAGTGAGTACTGCTCCAGAGGTTCAGAGCCTGCAGAGTCAGTCAGTCCAGATAGCCAGAGGTGAGTGGAACTAAACTATTGACTTTTAATTGAACCACAAACTGCTTTTAGCATATCTCATGCATCATATTTATGCCATAGGTTGATTGCATTAGTATTCACGAATATGTTGCATTGCATTGTTATTTGGTGATGTGAGTGAATGCTGAATGATCCAATAGTCTCAGACAGGAAGTCCAGGAGCCTTTGACTACGCCCTGGCAGGTATAGCAAAGTCCAGGAGCCTTTGACTACGCCCTGGCAGGTATAGCAAAGTCCAGGAGCCTTTGACTACGCCCTGGCAATGGTAAGTACAGAGGTGTTATATACACATATACATATATGACAGGAAGACCAGGTGCTCGATTCTACGCCCTGGCACAGAGTTACTGGGACTATGTGGTGACAGGTTTACTCTTGATGTGGCTTGTCTGTGATATGGTGCATTCCATGAGATCATATTTTACTGAGATGTTTTACTATTCTACTCACTGGGCTATAGAGCTCATCCCACTCCCTTAACCCCAGTTTTGCAGGTTCAGTGTACAGTGTACAGGGACAGTCCAGCAGAGTACAGGAAAAGTAACGAGATCTGTAATAGCTTAGAGTGGACATGTAATATCAAAGAGATGTAATAGTTGTTGCTTGACCTAGTGATGTATGTTTTGTACATGATCTGTATATGTATATATGTTTTCCTGTATGTGAAAACCAGGCTTAACAGGTATGAGTTAACCCATCTAGAGCAAGCTCTAGTCAGGGATACAGAGTACAGAGTACATGAGTACAGAGTACAGAGATAGTGCATGCACAGGTTAAGCCTTGGTTCAGAAAAGAGTTTTATTTTCACATAAAATGTATGATCATGTATGAGGTTTACAGGTACACAGAGAGTATAGCAGGCTTGCTACGGGTTCTGGCGGCCTTAAGCCGACCTGAATCCTAGCGCCGGTGACGGTCCATTTTGGGGTCGTTACAAGCTTGTACGATACATTCCCAATCTTTTGCAAGATTTCAAAGGGTCCAATGTACCGTGGAGCTAGCTTACCTTTCTTTCCAAAGCGAATCACCCCTTTCATAGGAGATACCTTGAGCAACACCAAATCTCCCTCCTGAAACTCTACTTACTTCCTGCAGACGTCTGCATAACTCTTCTGCCTGCTAACAGCAGTTCTGATCCTTTCTCTGATTATGGGCACCACTCTGTTGGTGATCTCTACAAGCTCAGGCCCTGCCAAGGCCCGTTCTCCAACCTCTTCCCAACAGACAGGTGACCTACACTTCCTTCCATACAAAGCTTCATATGGAGCCTTCCCTATGCTAGCATGATAGCTGTTATTGTAGACAAACTCCACCAAGGGTAGATGCTGCCTCCAAGAACTGCCAAAATCTAGCACACACATTCTGAGCATATCTTCTATTGTCTGGATGGTCCTCTCTGACTATCCGTCCGTCTGAGGATGAAAAGCAGTGCTGAAATCCAACCTGGTACCCATAGCACTCTGCAGACTCCGCCAAAACCTGGAGGTGAACTGGGGTCCTCTATCAGACACTATTGAAATAGGAGCCCCATGCAACTTGACCACTTCATCAACAAACACCTGCGCCAGTTTGTCCACAGAATAGCCACTCTTGACAGGGATGAAGTGAGCAGATTTGGTCAGTTTGTCCACAATCACCCATATGGAGTCCAATCTGTTGGACTTTGCCAGTAACCCCACCACAGATTCCATAGCTATATTCTCCCATTTCTACTCTGGAATCGGCAGTGGGTTAAGCATTCCAGCCGGCTTCTGATGTTCCAGCTTCACCCTCTGACATACTTCGCAGGCGGACACGAACTGTGCCACTTCTCTTTTCATAGCTGGCCACCAATAAACTCTCTTCAGATCTTGATACATCTTGGTGGCTCCAGGGTGAACACTATACCTGGCATTATGAGCTTCCCTCATAATGTCTCCCTTCAGACCCATGTCATCTGGTACACATAATCTGTTCCCATAGCGGAGGATCCCCTTACTGTCAAATCTGAACTCTTCATTCTTGCCTGACTGAATCGTCCTGGCAATTTTCACTAACTCTGGATCCTCATGTTGTTTTTGGGCCACCTGCTCTAGAAACACGGGTGTTACTCTCATATGGGCTATCAAAGTACCTGTACCAGACAACTCCAACTACAGCCCTTCTTCAATGAGCTTATAAAACTCCCTCACCACCGGTCTTCTCTCTGCTGTAATATGGGATAGACTGCCAAGTGATTTCCGGCTTAGGGCATCTGCCACAATATTTGCCTTACCCAGATGGTACTGAATCTTGCAATCATAGTCACTGAGCAGTTCTACCCATCTTCTCTGCCTCAAATTTAACTCTCTCTGACTCAAGATGTACTGCAAGCTTTTATGATCTGTGAAGATCTCACATTTCACCCCATAAAGGTAATGCCTCCACATCTTGAGTGCAAAGATCACAGCTGCCATCTCTAAGTCATGTGTAGGATAATTCAACTTATGCTTCTTCAACTGCCTAGAAGCATAAGCAATTACCCTTTCATTCTGCATTAAAACACAACCCAGTCCCACACGGGACGCATCACAAAACACTGTGAAGTCTTCATTACTGGTAGGCAGAGCTAACACCGGTGCTGACGTCAACCTTTTCTTCAGCTCTTCAAAGCTTTCCTCACATTGCTCAGACCACACAAACCTCTGGTTCTTCTTGGTCAATCTGGTCATAGGAGCGGCAATTTTTGAGAAGTCCTGAATGAACCTCCTGTAGTAACCTGCCAAATCCAAAAAGCTCTTGATCTCTGTTACTGTAGTGGGTCTGGGCCAGTTAGCTACAACTTCTATCTTCTTGGGGTCTACTTCAATTCCTTTTTCTGATACCACATGCCCCAAGAATGAGATGCTCCTCAACTAGAATTCACACTTGGAGAACTTGGCATACAAGCCGTGCTCCCTCAAGGTCTGCAAAACTATCCTCAGATGATGGGCATGCTCCTCTGCATTCCTGGAATACACTAAGATATCATCTATGAAGACAATAACAAAGTGATCCAGATATTGGCTAAACACTCTGTTCATGAGATCCATGAATGCTGCAGGGGCATTGTTTAGCCCGAACGGCATTACTAGGAGCTCATAATGCCCATATCTGGTCCTGAACGCCGTCTTCGGCACATCCTCTTCTCTTATTCTCAGCCGGTGGTACCCGGATCTCAGATCTATCTTGGAGAAACAACCTGCTCCTGCTAGCTGGTCGAATAGATCGTCGATCCTAGGCAACGGGTACTTATTCTTAGTAGTGACTTTGTTCAACTGTTTGTAGTCGATTGATACAAAGTCTCAAGGATCCATCCTTCTTCTTCACAAACAGCACTGGAGCACCCCAAGGTGAGGTTCTCGGTCGGATGAAACCCTTGTCTACCAGCTCTTGCAACTGTTCCTTCAACTCTTTTAACTCTGCTGGTGCCATCCTGTAGGGAGGGATAGAGATTGGTCTGGTTCCAGGCATCAACTCTATTTCAAACTCTATTTCCCTAGTAGGTGGTAGTTCTGAAAGCTCATCTGGGAAGACATCTGGAAACTCTCTGACCACGGGCATTGAGGCGGGCTCCCTAACCTGATAGTCCCCATGCCTCAGAGCAATAGATGGCTAGGCTGAGATCTTCAAGGAGAGAGGGCATTCAGGTTAGCGCCAGCACCAGGCGTTGGATGCTAGGAGGCCACGAGTAATCAACCCCCATGTTCACAGGAATGGGCTCAATAGAAGTGGGGACAACAGTAGAAGGCTTGAAAACTAGAACCGATGCAGAGCCAACCATTGTAGAAGACTCGGGTTGTGAGGGAGCTGACTCTTCTATTGTAGGTTAGGGAGGAGGAGGAGGAGGAGGAACCATGATCACTTCTTTCACCTAGTGAGCATGCTTGGAAGGGGGACTGGTTGCCCCAATGATAGATTTACCTTTACGGGCAACACAAGCCGCTTCAACGAATTTGCTTCTTGACCTAGCCATATTTGTATAAATTGAAAAGTAAGTAAGTAAGACAGTTTGAAATATAAAAGACCACAAAAAGAAAAATACCTTGATTTCTAGCCAAGGAAGTGCTCTCCCCAAGGCTGGAAAGGCTGAGCGAGTGAAGACCATGAGTTTGTCTCACTTGGAGATGACTTTACCAAGACAAAACGATGTTCTTCACTGCCTTGGTAATGTCTATTTTTTGAAGGAACCTAGCCATCGTCAAGAGAAAGGCTAAAGCCTCATTCTCATCCCTCCTTAGTTGGACCCTATCCTTCCTCAGTTCCACCCACAGGTTCTAACTTATTTGGAGACGCCTAAAACCCCCGACATTTGGTGGCAGAGGAGAAAAAAACTTATTTTTTCACCTATTTAATGAAGAAGGTATCAGATCAAACATCGTTTGGCGTTTTTGCCCGCTAAAAAGCCAGAACTCTTCATTTTTGTGAGTACCCAGTTAGTACAACTAGAAGAAGAAGGCTACGCTCGGTTCAATATTGTTATTAAGACAAATGAACCAGAGGGCCACCAAGATTCTCCAGCTGTTGGGATGCAATTGGGCGACCAAAAACTTATAGAATCGAAGGACATCAACAAAAAATGGGTTCATAGGGAACCAAAGACCCGCCTTCAGTTGCTCCTCCAAGACTATGATAATATCCTTTGCAGGGATCAGGTCACGTGAACGCTTGAAGAAGTGGCAAAAACATGAAAAATCTCTCAAGAGATTTGATATTTCTCATAAAGGCGATCTACATCCTACTCTAATAGGATGGACAGGATGTCACTAATCAGACTACTTTCGCTTTCTTGAGCCACCCTTAGTGGGACAGTAGGAGCTGAGTGCGGATAGGGCCATCAGAGGAGGAGCATGAGGCAGAGCTTCCACCAAGAGAAGAAGAGGAAATATTTCTATTCATTTAAAAGGAAAACAGAAATTACCGTGAAAGCAAAAGAGTATAATCAGGAAAGAATGAGCGACCGAGTTTTTCCAGAAGTAAAAGATTATGGTTGTGAGCAAAAGTGATATTTGGAGTAAGACATTTTTTATGGCAGGCTTTAAATGTGACTCAAGAAACGGGCAGCCATTATTGAAGAGCAAGGTAGGCAAAACGATATGAGTAGGGAAGGACCAATCTCAGTGGGCCACGTATCCTAGATGGTGACAACAATTGTGCCCTTTGAATATGAAAAATCGAAAATCAGCGGAAAAATCTCTTTTTAAGAAATTTTAAATCATAACTATGGTGAATGTAATATGAAATAAAATAAACCTTCTTTTTTGAAGAAATTTTAAATCATAACTATGGTGAATGACGGTAATTACTTATATTCAATTAATTATAATTATATTAAATTAATTATAATTATTATATGGTTAAAACCTTTTAATGTGAAATATTTTTAAAATTTAAAAGATGTCAATAAGTCTTTTTCTGTTTGAGGTGTATTCAGATTAATCAATATAATAAATTTTAGATTACAAATGATATATAGATAAAAAAATACAATAGACTCTAGAAACTAAAACGAAAGTCTTATATTTTTATGTAAATTTTATTATAATTATTCTCTTGAATTTGTGCAAGCTGTCTAGGCAAACATTTTTCTTCGGCGATCACAGAAGAAAGCATGATTTTACTAAAACCAAGTACGGCTACAATACAAATCAAGCACCAACATCGGAACACGGAAAGCTCCAAAAAGAGGCCGTCACACAGTGACACCGAAAAGAGAAGAAAAGCAACGAAACCAGCAAGACAATGCCAACCACTCAAAATGCTATCTTCAATAGTCAAAATTCAGGCACAGGCTGATCCTCATCGTTCGGCGAAGCTATCATCCATTCTCCGTCTTCTCCCCTGACCATCCCTTTGTTCTTCTCTACCCACCATGATCCTGGCACCAAGCACTCATCTTTCAAGAACTCACATGACTTGTTCACCAAAGCCAAGCTTCTCTTCACTCTCAACTTGAACTCTCCCTTCTCACCGTTCCACCCTGCCACTATATGCAACATCGCCTGCAAATTATGCCAGTCACTAGGATTCTTCGAGTCCTTCAGGTTCGGGGATTTTCTAGTATCAATTTCAAGCTCTGTTCCTGTATATGCATAGCCCAGAAGTAATCCTGGATAGTGTGTAATGACATCAATCTTGTTCTTTGTATGCAGAACTTTAAGATTTGGATACTTGTTGAACCTCGCATTGAAGGATTTGTTTCCAACTTGTGGACTGCCAAAGACGAAAGCAGCTACTGGGATATCGTTAATGCCATTTTCAACCAGATCAAAAGCTGCTAAAATTGCTAAACTAGCACCAAGGCTATGTCCTGTTAAGATTATGCTTAGATTATCTTCTCGATATTGCTCTCTCAGCTGATGAATCTTGGTCAAAAGCTGAGTCCTGGCACTTAATTTCGTGAAAGGCGATTTTGGGTCGTCGGAAATATAAATTGTAAGCCAACCTTGCATCACCTTAGGGACTTTTTCATTATCATCGTTGTCGCTGTCGCTGCTACTATTAGTCTCCTCAACCCTGTGGCTACTCCCCCGTAACAATGACTTAGCAGACTGGAGCTTCGCACCAAAAACGTTAATCCATTCATAGTTTCTGGTGGTTCCACGAAACACAATGTAGATTTCACGTCGGCCAAGAACTTTGGTATACTCGTCAGAGGTAACAGCGATGTAGCCGATCCAGTTAGTTTCGCGGTCCCAGGAATCTCGGGACAGAGAGTGGAGAAGGAAGGCTTCAGGGAGGCTGACGCGAGCCGTCCCGTAGAGGAAAGAAGAGACTCGATAGTTTTCAGCGTCTTCCAGCATCACCTTTTGAAAGATGCTGTTCTTGCCATAGCGGCTGGTACCGCAATACTTGGAGTTCTGGTCGTTGTTGAAGGCATCATAGGTGACCTGACAGAAGTCGCCGCAGCGGAGTACGAGTTGCCGGACGGTGAGGTCAAGAGGGTCAAGGAGGTTTTCCCAGTTGTTGCTACCGAGAACCTCGGGCCATGTCGGTGCTCGAGTGTTTGGTGTTTCCATGGAGGAGATAAGCAAGAAATTGGATTGAAGTGGTTGATACTGGGAATTATTGCGCATTGGACATGGAAAGTTTTTGGCTTTTAAAAGGAAGAATATAAAATTTTCCTTTTGAAAGTGGACAAGTTTTAAACCTTATCTATCCATTATTATTTGATAGAAAATTAATTATTATAATATATTAAACATAAAGACTTTTTATTAAAGAATATAAAACTATTCACTTATTTTAAAAGAACTATTCACTGAGTGTGTATGTCCAACCTGTTATTAATTTAAATTTAAATTTAAATGTGAAACATATTATAATTTTGGTTGACTTATCATTACTTATTAATCGAATTTATATATGAATAAAATTTTTTAAATAATTGATCATAATAAAACTAGACTAATTATACTTAACAATTATTGGTAATTTATTATGTTGTATTATAAAATTTTTTGTATTAAAATAGTTTAATTCTTATAAATTCTCAAATTTTAGCTCGAAAAAAATCAATTGTACTATTTGTATATGTAGAAATTATTCATGAGACAGCCAGTTATTCTACACTTAACACTACGTTTACACCGATGGAAAATATGTAGAAAAGGAAAATAAGAGAGAAAAATAGGGACAAAAAGTGATTTTCCTTTGTCTGGAAAAGGGAGAAATATAAAATGAGAAAAGGAAAATGAATAGGTATTTTCCTTTGACATAATCTCTCTAATCGGGAGAGAAAATCGAGAGATCAGGTGAAAAGTGTACTATTTAAATTAAATTACAATTAATCACATATAATTCAAATTTGAATTTATAAAAATTAAAATAGTAATTCCACCCACACTATTTTTCTTTCTCTTCATATTTGTAGCTTTTCAAATAAGAGAAAAACGAAATTGTTTTCACTTTTTCCATTTTTGTTTTTCTTTTATCTAAATAAGAGAATGAAAAAAAAATTATTTCTTTATTTTCCTCTCTCATTTGTTTTTCTTCCCATTGACATTTTGCCGAACGAATGTACGTTTTTATTTTTAAGATAACATATAATTGATTTTTTTGCGTTTATAAAGAGTAATAATCTTTAATGATCTAATAAATATTATAAACTTGATCTGTGATTAAATTATACATGCAAAGTACACTAAAATTTTCCAAATTAAAATACCTTGGCAGTAGTAATTAAGTATATTAATGTACTATATTATAAAGGGCGGTTAGCCTGTGCAGTGATTCCGCAATTGATTTTGGAGTCACTTTACATATTTGTCCCTAATATTGGTTTACACATTTGCCCTCATTTTCTTTTTTGCCCTCGGCTTGCGTTTGCAGCTCATGGTAAAACGACGCCGTCTCCTACCTGCTTTTTCTTTCTTCTTTTATCTTTCAATTTTCTTTTCTGCTTCGGCTTGTGTCGCTTATGGTGAAACGACGTTGTCTCCTACCTACTTTTCCTTTCTTCTTTTATCTTCCGCTTTTTACTTGCTTTTGGACCCTCCTAGCAAAACGACACCGTTTACTTTTCTTTGTTTTCTTCTTTGTTCTTCATTTCTTCTTCTTCTCCATCTTTCCTTTTTATCCTGCAGCAAGAAGATTAATCTAAATAGTATAGCCATTAAAGCTCAGCCATTAACTTATTCATTTCTTGGATTATGCTCTCAATAGTACACCTATAATTTCATGCATGATGATCTCAACAGTACACATGCCCATGAACATCTCTACTGGCAATTTATCAAAATTAAAATTAGTGCAGCCTTAGATATAGAGATGATGATCTGCATTCATGCTAACAGTGCAACTATCAAGAGTTTTCGTTCATTAAGTAGGGAGATTTATCTTAATAGCGGTACACCCATGGAAGGTCATGCATCAACTCACTCATTTCATACACAATGATCTGAATAGTACAAATGCCCATGAATATCTCACCTAGCAATTTATCTAAATTAAAATTAGTGTGGCCATGGAAGCTCATACATGAACTCACTGATTTCTTTTCAGAGATTATAATTTGCATAGTGTTTGTTTTTTTTTAATATTTTCTTTTTGCAGTTTCTCGGGTGCATTTTTTAAAGATTTAATCATTATACATGTCTCCTTTTATAGGGGTTCTCATTGCTATTTTATCCCACAATTTTACCTTTTCCATGCAAATACTGTAGCAGTCGAAATTGTGTCTTTTCACTGCCATAGATATGCAATTGCTTGCCTTTTAAATTGCAAATTTTGATGTCACCAACGGTGGCAAGTGACCAGCCTCTTAGCTTACCTGGTGAACCATTTAACCCTTATTTATAGAGCTCTTTTTCATTTTCTTTTAATCCATCACCTTTCCCATCCCTTTTCCAGGTTTTAACTCTTCCTACAACAGTTTCTTTTTGTATTCTAAATATGCATTTACTCATGTTTACTGATGTTCTTTATTCTGTGCTAGGTTGTGGCTTTTACTGTTGTTAGAAGCGCTCCTTTTTATTGTTTTGCTGAGTATGTTATTTATTCCATTTGACCATATATATTTAGCTCTCTATGATTGTTTTCATTGAATTTTCTGTAATACCCGGCTAGACCCCGGCATCGAAATTCCTACCTTCCAGCGGAATCTCCGTTGAAATCCGGAATTTCAGATGTCGGAGCCTTCTAGAAGGGTAAAATAAAGGTTTTCTAAAATATTTTTGTATGTTTTTATGGTTTTAATGAAGAATGAAATTGAGTTTTGAAAGAAAAGACCAAGGAGGGAAAAGCCAGGTTCGGCCGCCGAACATTGGGCCCTTGCGGAAGCACCTTTGGCCTCCGAAGGTGGTCTGACCAGCCACCTATAAAGGGCCCCTTATCCGAAAATGGGCGAGTTTTCTCTCTCTATTTTCGGGCATAGGTGAGATTTCGCCCTCCTTTGGTTGATTTCGTGTTTTCCTTCATTTCCTTCAAGTTGTGATGAGTTTTTACCTTTGTTTTGAAGATTTTAAGCTAAGATCAAAGTTTTGAATCTTGGAGACCCCTGGAGCTCGATTTCTCCCAATCTCCAAGTTTGGATCACCTCTCCTCTCAATCTTCAAGAGGTAAGCGTAGATCCTCACCTTCTTTTATGTTTTAAGTAAGTTTTGAGGGGTTTTAAGGGTATTTAATGCATGTTTAGAGTAGATGTAAAATGTTAGGGTTATGTTAGTTTAATGAGAAATGTGATGTTAAATGTGATGTTTGTTGGGGTATTATAATACCCGGCTAGACCCCGGCGTCGAAATTCCTACTTTCCGGCGGAATCTCTGTTGGAATCCGGAATTCAAGGATGTCGGAGCTATCTAGAAGGGTAAAAGAAAGGTTTTTCAAAATGTTTTTACATGTTTTTAGTGATTTGAGTAAGAAAAATTGGAGTTTTGAAAAGAAAAGACCAAGGAGGGAAATGTAAGGTTCGGCCGCCGGACCTCACTTTCGGCTGCCGAAGGTGGCATACTTTTGTTGCCATCGAAGCCCAAGTTCAGCTTCCGAAAGTGGTGAAGCTGTGGAGGCAGCTTTAGCTGCCGAAGGTAGTTGACCGACCACCTATAAAAGGGTCCCTTATCCGGATTTGAGGTGCTTTTTCTCTCTCTTTTAGGTATAGGTGAGTTCTTACTCTTCCTTGGGTGATTTATTGGTTTTCTTTCAAGTTGAGCAAGTTTTAAGTTGTTTTCATGTTGGTTTGGAAGTTTTTGAGCAAAGAAGCTAAGTTGTGAGGCTTGGAGGTTCTAGATCTGTTTTTCCTTGCATCTCTGAGTTAAGACCATCAATCCTCTCGATCTTCAAGAGGTAAGCATGGATCCTCACCTTTTCTAATGTTTTAAGGGTGTTTGAAGGGTTTAAGTGAGGTTTTTGCATGGTTTGCATGGGTAGGGTTTATGTTGATCATAAGCCATATGTGTGTATTTGTGTTGTTTTTGGGGTTTAAGCTAGTTCTAAAGCCCCTATATGCATGGAGAAGGGTATATGCATGTGTTTGAGAGCTTGTTAGTGAGTTATGCATGCTTTGGAGAGGTTTTGGAGGCTGGAGACTTAAGGTTGGATCGAGTTCTACCTTCTTGGAGAACTCAGGTTCGGCCGCCGAAGCAAGGTTCGGCCGCCGAACCCCTTGAGAAGGTTGTTTTGGCCGCCTAAACCCGCCCCCGAAAGTTTGGACTTTCAGCTCTGGAGAGGAGTTTCGGCCGCCAAACATGCCGCGAAGGTTGTGACTTTCGTCTCTGGAAAGGACTTTCGGCTGCCAAACTTGCCTCCGAAAGTGCATGACTTTCGGCTCTGGAGGGACCTTCGACCGCCGAACCTGCCGCCGAAAGTCCCCTGTCCAGCCTTCCTTTGCTTGTTTTTTAATGCATGTTTATGATGTTTTAGGGGGTTTTTAGGGGAATGGTAAGAGTTATGATAGAGTATGTCGGTACCTCATTTGAGTCCTCCATTGTAGGAACGGACCCGAGGAACCTAGGAGGCCCTCAGAGTTAGCTGGTTCAGAGGTATTCCAGCGTTTACTAGAGGTGAGTAGAACTGAACTATGGTTTTACATTTAATAAAAGGTTTTAGCATGACTCATGCATCATAAATTCCATGTATATATGTTAGGATGGTTGCATTAGTATGTATGACTCATGCATCATAAATGCCATGAATATATAGGATGTTTGCATTAGTATTCACGAATGAGATGCATGGCATAATATGTGGTTGATGTGGATGGATATTGGAGGAACCTTTAGCCCTCAAGATGATATGAGAAGACCAGGTGTGGCCTAATCGCCCCTGGCACAGAGTTTATGATTTGTAGAGGCTTATTGGTGACAAGTCCATCCGTGATATGATTTATTTGCGATGTGATGCATTTCATGCCATATTTTATTAAATGATTTTATTGGTGCTCTACTCACTGGGCTCTAGTAGCTCACCCCTTTCCTTAACCCCCAGGTTTGCAGGGCCAGAGATAGTATGGGATAGCTACAGGAAAAGAGTTTATGTAATAGTCATTGTGGACATGGATTGTGTAATACCCGGCTAGATTCCGGCATTGGAATCCCTACCTCCCGGCGGAATCTCCGTTGGAATCTGGAATTCTGAAGATGCCAGAGTCTTCTAGAGGGGTAAAATGTTTCTTCAAAATGATTTTCATGATTTTATGGTTTTAAATGGAAAAGAAATTGAGTTTTGAAAAGAATAGGCCAAGGAGGAAGGACCCAGGTTCGGCCACCGAACCTCAAGTTCGGCCGCCGAACTTGGGGCTGCTTCGGGAGTGCTTTAGGCCTCCAAAGGTTTTGAGAGAAGAAACCAGCTTCAGCCGTCGAACCTCAAGTTCGATCGCCGAACATGGGTTAGTTTAGGAGGCAAGTTAGGCTGCCGAAGGTGGTGGAGCTGTGGAGACAGCTTAGGCCGCCTTAGGTGGTTGACTGGCCACCTATAAAAGGTCCTCAGACCGAAAATGGGCGAGTTTTCTCCCCATTCTCGAGCTCAGGTGTGTTCATGTCCTCCTTTGGCTGATTTCATGTTCTTTCTTTAAATCCTTCTCATTTTTATGAGTTTCCTTTTGGGTTTTGAAGTTTTAAAGCTTAAATCAAGTTTTGGGAGCTTGGAGACCCAAGGAGTTTGTTTCCTCCCATCTCCAAGTTGGGGATCACACCAACCCTCGATCTTCAAGAGGTAAGTGTAGATCCTTTCTTTCCTTTATGTTTAATAAAGTTTTAAGTAAGTTTAAGGAAGTTTTAATGCTTGAGTATGGGTAGATATGCATTTTAGGGTTTATGTGGGTTTTATGCCCAATGTATGTTTATGTGATGTTTGTGTTGGAGTTTAAGTTAGTTTATGCCCCTTTATGCATGTGGGAGTGTGTATGCATGTTTGGGAGAGGGCATGTGAGGTTTGGGTTGCTTGGAGGTTGGTTTTGCTTGTGACGGATTCGGACCTGCTGTTCGGAGGGAACCAGGTTCGACCGTCGAAAGTATGTTCGGCCGTCGAACCTGCATGGAAGGCAGCTTTGGCCGCCTAACGTGCCCCCGAAGGCCAGGACTTTCGGATCTGTGCGAGGCTTCGGCCGCCGAACCTGTAGCCGAAGGTGCCAGACTTTCGGCTCTGGAAGGACATTTGGCCGTCGAAAGTGCCCCCGAACCTGCATGCTTTCGGCTCTGGAAGGGACATTCGACCGCCGAAAGTGCCTTGTCCAGCCCTTTCTTGGTTGTTTTCTATGCATGTTTTGAGGATGTTTTAGGGGGTTTTTGGGGAGTTGTTTATGAGTTGTTTAGAGTGTGTTTGGCACCTTATTCGAGTCCACCTGTGTAGGATCAGACCCGAGGGACCGAGGAGGCCAGCAGAGTTAGCTGTTGTAGAGTCAGTCCAGCGTCTGCTAGAGGTGAGTAGAATTAACTCAAATGTTTTAAGCATGTTCACGCATCATGAATACCATGTATATATATTAGGCTGTTGCATTAGATTTCACGAAGATGTTGCATTGCATAATTTGTTGTTGATGTGGATGGACCAAGGCGATCCCAATAGCCCTAGATATGATATGTTAATGAAGTCCTGAGGAGCCCGAAGGGCTGGGCAATAATGAAGTCCTGAGGAGCCCGAAGGGCCGGGCAATAATGAAGTCCTGAGGAGCCCGAAGGGCTGGGCATGTTATGTTACAGAAGTCCTGAGGAGCTTGTTTGAGGGCCGGGCACAGACAGAGGGAGTTTTGGTGGTCATGTCCATCCGTGATGTGAAATGTTTGTGCTGTGACGCATTCCATGAAAACATATGATTCATTATTGTTTTCCCTGTTCTGCTCACTGGGCTTTTTAGCTCACCCCTCTCCCTAACCCCCAGGTTTGCAGGTATGAGGTCGATCGGGAAGTCGGCAAGGGTTAATGTTCTGTTTATGTAATAGAGTAGTACTTTAGTGTGGACATGTATTGTAAATTGACATAATGTATTGTAAGATAATGTGATGTAATGTAATGTAAAGTAGAGTTATGTTATGGATGAGTATTGTGCTTGGCCCTAAGGCTTGGTTAGTCCCTTTTTAGTACATGATGTATGTAATGGTTTAATGTTGAGTTGTGTGTGAACCAAACTTGTGGCATGTGATGCTTACCACGCTAGGTTATTTGATGAGGACTCTAGTGGAGGTTTTATGCTTATGGTTTTTGATGCATGCACAAGTTAGGTTTTGGTTCATCGGATGTGATCCAAGCTTGATGTATGTTATGTTGACCCAGCTAGAGCATTTGATGAGGGCTCTAGTATGGAGTTCTTTATGTTTTCAGTTATGTAGCATACAGGTCAAGCTCAGTATATACATCAGATGTTTAAGGTTTTATGTTAATATTTTGATCATGTATGGGATTTGACCAGGTGATAGGATATATGTTAGGCTTGCTACGGGTCCCGGCGGCTTTAAGCCGATCTGGATCCTGGCGCCGGTAGCGGTCCGGTTTCCGGATCGTTACAGAGTGGTATTAGAGCCCTAGGTTTACATGGTCGGACCTAGAGTGTGTTGGGCTCATAGAGGTCATAGAAGGGCAAGCACAATAGGAAAAATCATGTCCACTAGGATAGGATGTCGAGTCCTTTCTAAATGATGATGTAAAATGCCATGATTTTATACATGTGCATTAATGTTATGCTATGTATGTGATGCAGGTTCATGTGTTTTCACCTGAACCGTATGATGCTAATGTTTGTATGCTTGTGTGTTGTGCTTCAGAGGAGCTAGGATACGAGGCACTCGTCTATCTGTGGAATCGACTGGAGTTCCATCTGAGAGTGAAGGTATGGACACCTTTCCCCCTGTTCTGCCAAGAGTGCAGTCGTGTAGAGTCGGCAGATGGGGAACATCAAGGGATCCTGGAAGGTCTTTTGATGTGAGCAGAGAAGGAATGGATCTAAGGAGAATGTCAGCTGATGCGAGAGAAGTAGAAATGGATGTTCAGAGAAGAGATGTCAGTCTGGAGGTTAAACTGTTTGAGGAAGGCATGGGAGAGTCTCAAGAAGATGCTCAGACTCAGGATTCCAAAATCTCGGGTTCAGGAGGAATTGATCCCTCCACCTTGAGTACGGCTGCCACGAGAAGTAAGAAGCGGGGCAGAACCCTGAGGGGGAAGAAGAGTAAGTTCTGGAAGAGGTTGAAGTCTAGTCTGGGATTAAGTGGTGGTTCGAGCTCTGGTTCTGATACTTCTGAATGCATGAGGTGTGGGAGGCCACACAAGGGAGTTTGTCAGTTTGGGACCAATCTATGTTATAGATGCGGTCAAGAAGGGCACATGATACGTGAGTATCCTATTGCGCCCTGGTTGGCACAGTCCCAGCGGGCAACTTCAGGTAGAGCGGCTTAGCCAGTAGCTCCAGCCATGCTGCAGGTTAGTGGTCGAGGTAGAGGGAGAGGGTCAGCCTTTCCTTCTGAAGGTTCCCGCAGAGTTGTAGAAGTTGAAGGAGCAGTTACGAGCTTGGTAGACAAGTGTTTTATCCGACCTAGTACCTCACCCTGGATTACTCCAGTGTTGTTGTGGGAAAAGCATGATAGATCCTTGAGACCCTGTGTCGACTTCAGGCAGTTGAACAAGGTCACTACCAAGAATAGGTACCCCCTACCTCGGATTTGTGATCTATTGGACCAGCTCGAAGGAGCCGGTTGTTTTCCAAGATAGATCTGAGATCTGGGTACTACCTGTTGAGGGTTTGAGAAGAAGTCAGTTTAGTAGAGAATAAGGGGGAAGAGAAAGGATCAGAGTGCGCAGCGGAAGCTTGTGGAGTTCAGGAGAAGGTTGGGGTATTGCTTATGGTGTCTCTAATAAAGAGGTGATTCGTTATGGGTCGAAGGGTAAAGTAGCTCCAAGATACATCGGACCCTTTGAAGTCCTGCAAAGGATTGGAGATGTATCTTATAAGCTAGTTACCTGCTTTAATGGAGAGAGTCCATTCGGATTTCCATGTTCCTGTGTTATGGAAGTTCGTGTCAGACCCAAGTGAGGTTCTTAAAGAACCAGAGGTGGAGATCGCAGAGGGGTCTCACCTATGTTGAGCAGCTAGTGCGGATCATAGACACACAAGTTAGGAAGCTAATGAACAAGGAATCCCGATGGTGATAGCCCTTTGGAATCACCACCTAATGGAAAAGTGTGCCTGGGAGACCCGAGAGTTTATACTCCAACAGTACCTGTGTTTCTCTTTTGGGAGAGAGAAACTAGGTTTTGTTTGCTTGTTTTATGTATGCTTGATGCTATGTTTTTGAAAATGCCTGTTTGTTTGTGGAACATTCGGGGACGAATGTTCTTAAAGGGGGGAAGAATGTAATACCCGGCTAGATTCAAGCATCGGAATCCCTACCTCCCGGCGGAATTTTCGTTGGAATCTGGAATTTTGAAGATGCCAGAGTCTTCTAGAGGGGTAAAATGTTTCTTCAAAATGATTTTCATGATTTTATGGTTTTAAATGGAAAAGAAATTGAGTTTTGAAAAGAATAGGCTAAGGAGGAAGGACCCAGGTTCGGCCGCCGAACCTCAAGTTCGGCCGCCGAACATGGGGCTGCTTCGGGAGTGCTTTAGGCCTCCGAAGGTTTTGAGGGAAGAAACCAGGTTCGGCCGCCGAACCTCAAGTTCGGCCGCCGAACATGGGGCTGCTTCAGGAGTGCTTTAGGCCTCCGAAGGTTTTGAGGGAAGAAACCAGGTTCGGCCGCCGAACATGGGTTAGTTTAGGAGGCAAGTTAGGCTGCCGAAGGTGGTGGAGCTGTGGAGACAGCTTAGGCCGCCGAAGGTGGTTGACTGGCCACCTATAAAAGGCCCTCAGACCGAAAATGGGCGAGTTTTCTCCCCATTCTCTAGCTCAGGTGTGTTCATGTCCTCCTTTGGTTGATTTCATGTTCTTTCTTTAAATCCTTCTCATTTTTATGAGTTTCCTTTTGGGTTTTGAAGTTTTAAAGCTTAAATCAAGTTTTGGGAGCTTAGAGACCCAAGGAGTTTGTTTCTTCCCATCTCCAAGTTGGGGATCGCACCAACCCTCGATCTTCAAGAGGTAAGTGTAGATCCTTGCTTTCCTTTATGTTTAATAAAGTTTTAAGTAAGTTTAAGGAAGTTTTAATGCTTGAGTATGGGTAGATATGCATGTTAGGGTTTATGTGGGTTTTATGCCCAATGTATGTTTATGTGATGTTTGTGTTGGAGTTTAAGTTAGTTTATGCCCCTTTATGCATGTGGGAGTGTGTATGCATGTTTGGGAGAGGGCATGTGAGGTTTGGGTTGCTTGGAGGTTGGTTTTGCTTGTGACGGATTCGGACCTGCTGTTCGAAGGGAACCAGGTTCGGCCGCCGAACCTGCATGGAAGGCAGATTTGGCCGCCTAACGTGCCCCCGAAGGCCAGGACTTTCAGATCTGTGCGAGGCTTTGGCCGCCGAACCTGCAGCCGAAGGTGCCAGACTTTCGGCTCTGGAAGGACATTCGGCCGCCGAAAGTGCCCCCGAACTTGCATGGCTTTCGGCTCTGGAAGGGACATTCGGCCGCCGAAAGTGCCCTGTCCAGCCCTTTCTTGGTTGTTTTCTATGCATGTTTTGAGGATGTTTTAGGGGGTTTTTGGGGAGTTGTTTATGAGTTGTTTAGAGTGTGTTTGGCACCTTATTCGAGTCCACCTGTGTAAGATCGGACCTGAGGGACCGAGGAGGCCAGCAAAGTTAGCTGTTGCAGAGTCAGTCCAGTGTCTGCCAGAGGTGAGTAGAACTAACTTAAATGTTTTAAGCATGTTCACGCATCATGAATACCATGTATATGTATTAGGCTGTTGCATTAGATTTCATGAAGATGTTGCATTGCATGATTTGCTGTTGATGTGGATGGACCAAGGCGACCCCAATAGCCTTAGATATGATATGTTGATGAAGTCTTGAGGAGCCCGAAGGGCCGGGTAAAAATGAAGTCCTGAGGAGCCCGAAGGGCCGGGCACCATGTTATGTTACAAAAGTCCTGAGGAGCTCCTTTGAGGGCTGGGCACAGACAGAGGGAGTTTTGGTGGTCATGTCCATCCGTGATGTGAAATGTTTGTGCTGTGACGCATTCCATGAAAGCATATGATTTATTATTGTTTTCTCTGTTCTGCTCACTGGGCTTTTTAGCTCACCCCTCTCCCTAACCCCCAGGTTTGCAGGTATGAGGTCGATCGGGAAGTCGGCAAGGGTTAATGTTCTGTTTATGTAATAGAGTAGTGCTTTAGTGTGGACATGTATTGTAAATTGACATAATGTATTGTAAGATAATGTGATGTAATGTAACATAAAGTAGAGTTATGTTATGGATTAGTATTGTGCTTGGCCCTAAGGCTTGGTTAGTCCCTTTTTAGTACATGATGTATGTAATGGTTTAATGTTGAGTTGTGTGTGAACCAAACTTGTGGCATGTGATGCTTACCACGCTAGGGTATTTGATGAGGACTCTAGTGGAGGTTTTATGCTTATGGTTTTTGATGCATGCACAAGTTAGGTTTTGGTTCATCGGATGTGATCCAAGCTTGATGTATGTTATGTTGACCCAGCTAGAGCATTTGATGAGGGCTCTAGTATGGGGTTCTTTATGTTTTCAGTTATGTAGCATATAGGTTAAGCTCGGTATATACATCAGATGTTTAAGTTTTTATGTTAATGTTTTGATCATGTATGAGATTTGACTAGGTGATAGGATGTATGTTATGCTTGCTACGGGTCCCGGCGGCCTTAAGCCGATCTGGATCTTAGCGCCGGTAGCGGTCCGGTTTCCGGATCGTTATAGAGTGGTATCAGAGCCCTAGGTTCACATGGTCGGACCTAGAGTGTGTTGGGCTCATAGAGGTCATAGAAGGGCAAGCACAATAGGAAAAATCATGTCTACTAGGATAGGATATAGAGTCCTGTCTTGAATGATGATGTGAAATGCCATGATTTATGCATGTGCATTAATGTTATGCTATGTATATGATGCAGGTTCACGTGTTTCCACATGAACCGTATGATGCTAATGTTTGTATGATTGTATGTTGTTCTTCAGAGGAGCTAGGATGCAAGGCACTCGTCGATCTGTGGAATCGACTAGAGTTCCATCTGAGAGGAAAGGTATGGGCACCTTTCCCCCTACTCTGCCAAGAGTGCAGTCGTGTAGAGTCGGCAGATGGGAAACATCAAGGGACCCTGGAAGGTCTTTTGAGTCGAGCAGAGAAGGAATGGGTCTAAGGAGAATGTCAGCTGATGCGAGAGAAGTAGAGATGGATGTTCACAGGAGAGATGAAGGCTTGGATGTAAGCATGTTTGAAGAAGGAATGGGAGAGTCTCAAGAAGACGCTCAGACTCAGGATTCCAGAATCTCGGGTTCAGGAGGAATTGATCCCTCCACCCTGAGTACAGCTGCCATGAGAAGTCAAAAGTGGGGCAGAACCTTGAGGGGGAAGAAGAGTAAGTTTTGGAAGAGGTTGAAGTCCAGTCTGGGATTAGGTGGTGGTTCGAGTTCTGGCTTCGACACTACTGAATGCATGAGGTGTGGGAGGCCGCACAAAGGGGTTTGTCGGTATGGGACTAATCTATGTTATAGATGCGGTCAGGAGGGGCACATGGTTCGTGAGTGTCCCATTACTCCCTGGTTGCCACAGTCCCAGCGGGCAACTTCAGGTAGAGCGGCTCAGCCAGCAGCTCCAGCCATGTCTCAGGGCAGTGGTCGAGGCAGAGGAAGAGGGTCAGCCTTTTCTTCTGAAGGTTCTCGTGGAGAAGGCCCGTCAGCTTCAGCTCGGATCTTCACCCAAGCTTAGTAGGAGACAAACACATCGAACACGGTGGTGTCAGGTACGCTCACTTTTGACTGTTCTGATGTGTATGTTTTGTGAACCCTGGTGTTTCTCTTTCTTTAGTTGCTCTAGGAGCCGTCGAGAGGTTGAGTTGATAACTTCTGGGCTAGAGTGACCTCTTTGGGTCAGTGGCCCCAGTGTGATCCATCTGTGGCAGAGTCAGTCCGCCGGTTCAGTTTAGTGTCAGTTGAGGGTAGATGCCTTCCCCTGACCTTGAGGTCCTAGACTTGACTGTCTGGACGTCAATCGAGGGATGGATTGGTTTTCTACTCGTGGTGCTATCTTGGTTTGCAGAGACAAGGTAGTCAGGTTTAGAGGACAGGATGGGTCAGAGGTAGTCTGTTGAGGGGACATAGTAGGGATGCCTAGAGGTTTGATGTCAACCTGTCAGGCTCATAGGGTGCGTAGGAGGGGTGGTCAGAGGGTTCTAGCTCTTGTTGAGAGTTTAGCAGTCAGGTCAGGGAACCAGCCTCCATGTCTGTTGTTGTGAGAGAGTTTTTAGATGTTTTCCCAGGCGAGCTGTCAGGTTTACCACCTGCTAAGGAGGTAGAGTTTGGAAATAGAAGTGATGCCAAACATCAGGTTCATCTCTATTCTTCTCTACAGGATGGCACCCGCAGAGTTGTAGAAGTTGAAGGAGCAGTCGCGAGACTTGGTAGACAAGGGTTTTATCCGGCCTAGTACCTCACCCTGGATTGCTCCAGTGTTGTCGTAGGAAAAGCAGGATGAATCCTCGAGACCCTGTGTCGACTTCAGGCAGTTGAACAAGGTCGCTACCAATAAACAGGTATTCCCTACCTATTGAGGGTTAGAGAAGTCAGTTTAGTAGAGAAGAAGAGAGAAGAGAAAGGATCAGAGTGCGCAGCGGAAGCTTGTGGAGTTCAAGAGAAGGTTGGGGTATTGCTTATGGTGTCTCCAATAAAGAGGTGATTCATTATGGGTCGAAGGGTAAAAGTAGCTCCAAGATACATCGGACCTTTGAAGTCCTGCAAAGGATTGGGGATGTATCTTATAAGCTAGTTACCTGCTTTAATGGAGAAAATCTATTCGGATTTCCATGTTCCTGTGTTATGGAAGTTCGTGTCAGATCCAAGTGAGGTTCTTAAAGAACTAGAGGTGGAGATCTCAGGGAGTCTCACTTATGTTGAGCAGCCAGTGTGGATCATAGACACACAAGTTAGGTAGCTAAGGAACAAGGAATACTGATGGTGATAGCCCTTGGGATTCACCACATAATGGAAAAGTGTGCCTGAGAGACCCAGGAGTTCAGACTCCAGCAGTACCTGTGTCTTTTTAGGAGAGGTTTTTAGGCTTGCTTGCTTGTTTGTTTGTTGTTTGAACATTCGGGGACGAATGTTCTTAAAGGGGGGAAGAATGTAATACCCGGCTAGATTCTGGTATCGGAATCCCTACTTTCCGGCGGAATCTCCGTTGGAATCTGGAATTCTGATGATGCCAGAGTCTTCTAGAAGGGTAAAATTGTATTTTCTAAAATGTTTTCACATGATTTTATGGTTTTAATGCAAAAGAAATTGAGTTTTGAAAAGAAAAGACCAAGGAGGGAAGAACCCAGGTTCGGCCGCCGAACATGGGGCTGTTTCGGGAGTGCTTTAGGCCTCCAAAGGCTTTGAGGGCAGAAACTAGGTTCGGCCACCAAACCTCAAGTTCGGCCGCCGAACATGGGTTAGTTTAGGAGGCAAGTTAGGCTGCCGAAGGTGGTGGAGCTGTGGAGACAGCTTAGGCCGCCGAAGGTGGTTGACTGGCCACCTATAAAAGGCCCTCAGACCGAAAATGGGCTAGTTTTCTCCCCATTCTCGAGCTCAGGTGTGTTCATATCCTCCTTTGGTTGATTTCATATTCTTTCTTCAAATCCTTCTCATTCTTATGAGTTTCCTTTTGGGTTTTGAAGTTTTAAAGCTTAAATCAAGTTTTGGGAGCTTGGAGACCCAAGGAGTTGTTTCCTCCCATCTCCAAGTTAGGGATCACACCCACCCTCGATCTTCAAGAGGATCGGACCTGAGGGACCGAGGAGGCCAGCAGAGTTAGCTGTTGCAGAGTCAGTTCAGCGTCTGCCAGAGGTGAGTAGACCTAACTCAAATGTTTTAAGCATGTTTCACGCATCATGAATACCATGTATATGTATTAGGTTTCTTGCATTAGATTTCACAAAGATGTTGCATTGCATATTTTTGTTGTTGATGTGGATGGACCAAGGCGACCCCAATAGCCCTAGATATGCTATGTTAATGAAGTCCTGAGGAGCCCCACCGAGGGCCGGGCATATGAAGTCTTGAGGAGCCCGAAGGGCCGGTCACTATGTTATGTTACAGAAGTCCTGAGGAGCTCTTTTGAGGGCCGGGCACCATGACATGTTTCAGACAGCGGGAGTTTTGGTGGTCATGTCCATCCGTGATGTGAAATGTTTGTGCTGTGACGCACTCCATGAAAGCATATGATTTATTATTGTTTTTCTGTTCTGCTCACTGGGCTTTTTAGCTCACCCCTTTCCCCTAACCCCCAGGTTTGCAGGTCAGAGGTAGTCCAGGAAGACGTCAAGGGTAAATGTTATACTTATGTAATAGATTAGCATGTTAGTGTGGACATATAATGTATTGTAAGATAAAGTAATGTAATGTAACGTAAAGTAAAGTTATGTTTATGGATTAGTGTTGTGCTTGGCCCTAAGGCTTGGTTAGTCCCTTTTTAGTACATGATGTATGTAATGGTTTAATGTTGAGTTGTGTGTGAACCAAACTTGTGGCATGTGATGCTTACCACGCTAGAGTATTTGATGAGGACTCTAGTGGAGGTCTTATGCTTATGGTTTTGATGCATGCACAGGGTAGGTTTTGGTTCATCGGATGTGATCCAAGTTTGATGTATGTTATGTTGACCCAGCTAGAGCAATTGATGAGGGCTCTAGTATGGGGTTCTTTGATGTTTCCGGTTGTAATACCCGGCTAGACTCTGGTATCGAAATTCCTACCGTCCGGTGGAATCTCGGATGTCGGAAACCTCTAGAAGGGTAAAACCATGTTTTCATAAAATGTTTTAATGTGTTTCATGATTTTAAGTAAAAAGGAAATGAGTTTTTACATGAAAATAACCTTGGAGGAAAACCCAGGTTCGGCCGCCGAACCTCAAGTTCGGCCACCGAACATGCATGCATTTCGGGTGTGTCTTAGGCCCCCGAAGGCATAAGTGAGGGAAGTCCAGGTTCGGCCGCCGAACATGGCATGCATGCGGAGGCACGTTCGGCCCCCGAACGTGGCCTGGCCAGCCACTATAAAAGGGTCCCTTAGCCGAAATGGGCGAGCTTTTCTCCCCATTTTCGGCCAAGGTGAGCTCTCCGCCGTCCCTCACCAATCTTTGAGTTCTTCCTTCAAATCTTTCACGATTTTCACAAGTTTTCATCTTGTTTTGAAGATTTTCAAGTTTTGAGCAAGTTTTGAGCTTGGAGACCCAAGGAAGTTGAAAATCTCCCATCTCCAAGATTCGGTCGTCTCTCTCTCGATCTTCAAGAGGTAAGAGCCGATCTTAAGCTCATTGCATGTTTTAAGTGAGTTTTATGAAGATCTATGGGGTAGAATGCATGTTTAGCTTATGGTTAGGTTTATGAGTTTATGTTGTGTTTTTGAACAATGTGGCTTGCCAATGCATGTTTGATGTGTTGTAGATGGGGCTTAGGATAGTTTGAAGCCCCTAGGAGCTGGTATGCTTGTGTATGTGTGTTGTAGAATAGGTTTATGCATGTTTGGGAAGTTTTGGAGGCGTATATGCATAGAAGAGCTGAGTTTCTGCCACTAAAGGAGAAACCAGGTTCGGCAGCCGAAGGAACTTTCGGCCGCCGAACATGCTTGTGGAAGCAGCCTTCGGCTGCCGAAGCTTGCCCCCGAAAGGAGACTTTCGTCTCTGTCTGGGAGTTTTGGCCGCCGAAAGTGCCGCCGAACATGCATGAGATTCGCCTCTGTCTGGGAGTTTCGGCCGCCGAAGGTGCCGCCGAACCTGCCCGACTTTCGGCTCTGGAGGGACTTTCGGCCGCCGAACCTGCCGCCGAAAGTGCCCTGTCCAGCTTTCCTTTGCATGTTTTGCATGGATGTTTTGAGGTGTTTTAGAGGGTTTTTGGGGGATGTTTTTAGAGTTATGTTCTAGTTGTTTGGTCCCTCATTTAAGTCCACCTGTGTAGGTTCGGACCCGAGGAACCGAGGACCCCAGCAGTGAGTTCAGCTGCTTCTGAGTCAGTAGAGCTTCAGCCAGAGGTGAGTGGAATAACTCTTATGCTTTTAAATAAATAAACCAGTTTTAGCATGATTCACACATCATGAATGCCATGAGATATAATAGGGTGCTTGCATTAGAACTCACGAATATGCTGCATTGCATAATATGTTGATGATGCGGATGAATGTTGAATGATCCTTTAGTCCTCATATGTTATGATATGATGATGATACGGTACGGAAGACCAGTGAGGCCCATTCTACGCCCCTAGCACCATGTAAGAGAAAGACCAGTGAGGCCCATTCTACGCCCCTGGCACAGTTGGAATGTTATGTTATGCTATGTTATGATTATGTAAGAGAAAGACCAGTGAGGCCCATTCTACGCCCCTGGCACAGTTGGACCATGTAGAGGACTATTGGTGACAAATTCATCCTTGATGTGATTAGCTGTGATGTGATGCATTTCATGTTATCATATGTTTCAAATGTTTTATTATTCTGCTCACTGGGCTCTTGTAGCTCACCCCTCTCCCTTAACCCCCAGGCTTGCAGGTACAGGGTAGACCAGGAGGTCAGCAAGAGTAATGAAGTCTTGTGTATGTAATAGCTAGAATGTGGACATGACAAAGTGTATAATGATGTAAGATTATGAATAGTTGTGTAATATAATGATATTGAGGATTAGAGATTGTGCTTGACTCTATGTGTATGGTATCCTTTTTAATACATGATCTTAGATGTTTATTGACGCTTATGTAAACCAACTCAACACATGTTATGACACCCATTGGGGGCATTGATGAGGTCCCACAGAGGGACCAAAGTTTATGATTATGTTTATGTTCAGTGCATGCACAGGTTGAGTTTGGTGTATGAGAGAATGAATGAAAGAAAAGTTTTAATTTTTATGTATGTTGTTGATTATGCATGGGATTAAACAGGTTTACAGGTTACATGTTAGGCTTGCTATGGGTCCTGGCGGCCTTAAGCCGACCTGGATCCTAGCGCCGGTAGCGGTCCGATTTTCGGGTCGTTACAGAATGGTATCAGAGCCCTAGGTTCATATGGTCGGACCTAGAGTGTTGGGCTCATAGATGTTATAGAAGGTCAAGCACAATAGGAAGATCATGTCCACTAGGATAGGATGTGGAGTCCTGTCTTGCATGATGATGTGAAATGCCATGATTATATGCATGTGCATTAATGATATGTGATGAGGGTTCATGTGTGCCCACATGAACCATATGATGCTAATGTTTGCTTGTTATGTGCTGCCTTTCAGAGAAAACAGGATGAGAGGAACTCGTCGATCTGCACGATTGACTGGAGTGCCACCTGAGGATGAGGGCATGAGCGCCCGTCCTCCTACATTGCCTAGGGCAATGTCTAGTAGGTCTAATAGAGAAAGAGCAGTAAGAGACCCTAGAAGGTCTCTGGATCTGGGTAGGAGCAGATCAGTGAGGGGAACAGTTCAGGGAGGAATGTCAGAAGACATGGGGGATGATATGGATGTAGAGCAGAGGAGGGATGGCAGTCTAGGAGTTAGCATGTCAGAAGAGGGAATGGGAGAGTCCCAAGGAGGCACTCAGGCCTCGGGATTTGTTCAGCCACCCCACTACCCACACTTCTCACAAAATCCCGGGTATTCGATGGGAGGTACATCGGATTACCCTAGCTTCACCCCTTATCCCACACAGATGCCATACCCACCCTACTACCCCCCATATTCACAATACCCAATGTATCCACCCCCGCCTTACTATCCAAATCCAGCAAACCCTACCTCAGAAAATGTTGCACCACCTCCACCACCTACAGAACCAGCAGCCCCAGTTACTCAACCTCCTAGACCTAGCTCAGCCAGTGGGAGCAAGGTCAAGATTATCGACTACATGAAACTGGGTGCTCCTCAGTATGAAAAAGGGGATGACCCATTTGTGTATCTTGAAAGGGTTAAGGTGATCACAGATGAGATTGGGGCTGATGACAGTAGAGCCATTTAGATGGCTGGGTTCACGCTTAAGTGCAAGAAGGCACGAGAGTGGTTCAAGATTTATGTGAACCCGAAAGTAGACAGCATGTCTTGGGAGGAGGTTGCAAACGAGTTTGCAGGATGGGCTTTTCCCGATAGTTCAAGGGAGCTGAAGATGATAGAGTTTGAGCAGTTGAGGCAGACGGATGATATGAGTGTAGAGGAGTTCACAGACAGATTCTTGGAGTGACAGAACGGTTGTCGAAGCCGGTCAAAATAAATAACCTGTTTAACTACCAACAATATTAAAATTGCAGACAGTGGTAAGAGGATCGTATCCACAGGGAATTGATACTCGTTTACCTTCCTTGAATAGACCAAATTAAAGAGAGCAGAAAAGAAAAGAAAGTGCAAGTGCATGTAAAGTAAAAATGGGGGTATTGAGATTGATTTGATTAAGCTAATGAAAAGAGTAATTAAAAAGTAAGCAGAAAGTAAATTGAGGGTAAAACAATGATGGTAAAAGCTCTAATTGAAGATTTAGATCCACTTTAGTTGATGGGATTGATCATTGACTCAAATGTTCCTTTGTTGATTCAATAAATTGGCTATGGAGATTGAAGAAGCTTCTCACATCCATAGTCTCTCTTTTAGATTAAATTAATTAGGGAAAGTCCACCAATCAATTACTAATTAACAATTGCCAAAGAACGTCTTTGAGCCTTAGGCCTTTTGCAAAAGTCAATCGCATAAAGTAATGGAGAGAACCAATTCTAGTCACCCACATGCATGGAGACAACACTAGATCATGCAATTTCCTTGGTTGTGCACCAAGTGTTCTTATGTTCAAACGATTCAAGCAAATACGGACTTAAAATCATTCAAAACAACAATATATCACTTTGCAACAAAAATCAATGGAGATCTTAAATAACAAAGCAATAATATCCTTAAGCATGAAATCACAACAATATTGAATAACAAAAGGTAAAACAATGAATGTCCAAGTCTCTCAATCCACAATACAACTAAAGCTTCACTTGATCTTCAACTAGAATGAAAGGTTTCAGCCACTCATGGCTGAAACAAAAACCATAAAGAAAGGTAGAAGAAGAAAAGAAGAAGCCGAAGGTGGTGGAGGCGCGGCCTTGCTTGATCCGGATGGAGAAGGAGAAGATGAGTCTGAAAGTGTCCAAATTCGTGGCTGCCAAAGAGAGTACCTTTTTATAGAGTTTTGATGCTGCCTAGGTCTTCCTTATTAGTGTAGAGGCTGCCCAAGTTGCTGCCCAAACTCAACTTGCTGCCCAAGTTGTTGCAGAAGAGGAAAGAATCGTAGTGCATGCACTTCAGAAGGCAGGTGCGCGCAGATGGCTTTCAGAATAGGAAAGGAGCGTACCTTGTGTCTGAAAAGGAAGGAAGAGATATCCATGGATGCCAATAGAGGAAGAAAAGTCGTGGCTTGCTCTGCAGGAGAGAGGCATGCGCGCGGATAGCACTGAAAGGGAAGGAGGCGCGCGGATCAGGCTTTGCAGAAGAGGTAGGCGCTCGGACAGCACTGTATAGGAAATATTTGCTGTCCAAACTTCCTATTTAGATGGATCCTCTATTGAATTATGAATCTGGACTATATGAAGGCCAAGTGCATAGAGATCTCCTTCCTGAATAGGGAGTGGCGCGCAGATTGTGTTGCAAGAGGCAAGTGGTGCGCAGTCATTGAATGCAGAAGGGAAAGTGGATCTGCCAAGTCTTTCCTTTTTAGGTGGAGCCTTCGTTTGAATTTTAAACGTTGAACGCAGAAGAGGCAAGTGTGCCTTCATGAGATCTCGCTGCCTAAATTGGAAGATATGACTGCTGCAGTATGTGCACATCTTTGAGTAAGGAAAGAAATATCTGCGATTTGAATTTTAAATAATCCACTGACCGAGCTTTCCTTATTTGCTTTTGCCTCTGCACTTTCCTCATTTGAAGACTTTCCTTTTCTGAAAACTTGCCTTATTTGAAGACTTTCCTTTCTTGGCACACGTTCTAAACAAGGCAGGAAGGATTCCGCAGTTCGAATTTCGGACAGTTTGCTGGCTGCGCTCTTTGACTCTTTCCTTGTTTGGCACTTTCCATATATGAAACTTTCCTTTTCTGGAACTTTCCATATTTGGCACTTTTTGGCAGTTTTAACCACATTTTCTCCAGAATGTCTTTTCACACCTAGTTTCTGTAGAACATGAACAAAACAACCAAATTAGGCAGAAACTGTGCAAATAAACATCATTAAGATCATGATAATATGGCCTAAAATGCGCTCTGTCATGGAACTGTTGCCATTTGCAGGGCAAAACCTTGACTCAGACCAGAAAAGGTCAAGGAGGTATATCATGAAACTCTACTCCAGATATTCCTCCTTGATCCAGTCAGCAGATAGGGAGAGCTTCCATGCCATAGTAGATATGGCCCGGAAAATGGAGGCCAGTGCCATCGTTCAGGGGACCGTTAAGCAGTCAGTGGCACAGCCTTCTGGTTCTAAGACCCCAGGCTCTTCTTCTTTTAGTGCAGCAGCTTCAGGTAGCAAGAGGTGGAGCAGTACCACCAAGAAGTCGAAGAAGAACAAGTTTTGGAACAAGGTCAAGTCCAGTCTGGGACTAGGGAGTGGCTCGAGCTCTGGTGCAGATAATGCAGTTTGTGCAAAGTGTAGTAGGCCACACAGAGGAGTTTGCCGGGCTGGGACAGCAGCCTGCTTCAGATGCGGGCAGGAGGGACACATGGCTCGGGAGTGTCCTAGGGCAGCTTTTGGAGCACAGTCTCAGCAGACAGCTTCTGGTAGTGTGGCTAAGCCAGCAGCTCCAGCCGTGACTCAGGCCAGTGGCAGAGGTAGAGGGAGAGGAGCAGCCTCTTCTTCAGCGGGTTTCAGAGGTGAAGGTCCGTCAGCTCCAGCACGGATCTTCACGATGACTCAACAGGAGGCAGATGCATCTAACACCGTGGTGGCAGGTAACTTAGTCATTGGTTGTTCAGATGTGTATGCCTTGATGGACCCTGGTGCATCTCATTCTTTTATTGCTCCGAGAGCCATTCAGAGGTTAGGGTTGATGATCTCTGAGTTAGAGTGTCCTCTCTGGGTCAGTGGACCCAAGTGTGATCCATCAGTGGCAGAGTCAGTCTGCCAGTGCAGTCCAGTCCTTGTTGAGGGAAGATGCCTTTCCGCCGACCTTGTGGTTCTAGACTTGACAGATTTTAACGTCATTCTAGGGATGGATTGGTTATCTACCCATGGTGCTACCTTGGACTGCAGGGACAAGGTAGTCAGGTTCAGAGGTCAGGATGGGTCAAAGGTTGTCTTCAGGGGAGACAGGAGGGGTACACCTAGAGGTCTGATATCAGCTCTTCAGGCTCGTAGGTTGCTTAGGAAGGGATGTCAGGGGTATTTGGCTCATGTGAGAGAGCTTAGCAGTCAGGTTAGAGAGCCCGCCTCGGTGCCAGTGGTTAGAGAGTTTCTAGACGTCTTCCCAGACGAACTACCAGGTTTACCACCTGCTAGGGAGATAGAGTTCGAGATAGAATTGATGCCTGGAACCCGACCAATCTCTATCCCTCCCTACAGGATGGCTCCAGCTGAGTTGAAGGAATTGAAAGAACAGTTGCAAGAGCTGGTTGAAAAGGGCTTCATCCGACCGAGTACCTCACCTTGGGGTGCTCCAGTCTTGTTTGTGAGAAAGAAGGATGGATCCCTTAGACTTTGTATTGACAACAGGCAGTTGAACAAAGTCACTACCAAGAACAAGTACCCTTTGCCAAGGATCGATGATCTATTCGACCAGCTAGCAGGAGCGAGTTGTTTCTCCAAAATAGATTTGAGATCTGGGTACCATCAGCTGAGGATCAGAGATGAGGATGTGCCAAAGACGGCTTTCAGGACCAGATATGGGCATTTTGAGTTCCTTGTAATGCCGTTCGGGTTAACCAACGCCCCTGCAGCATTCATGGACCTCATGAACAGAGTGTTTAATCAATACCTGGATCACTTTGTTATTGTCTTCATAGATGATATCTTGGTGTATTCCAGGAATGCAGAGGAGCATGCCCATCATCTTAGGTTGGTTCTGCAGACCTTGAGGGAACATGGCTTGTATGCCAAGTTCTCTAAGTGTGAGTTCTGGCTTAGGAGCATTTCCTTTTTGGGGCACGTTGTATTGGGAAATGGAATAGAGGTGGACCCCAAGAAGGTAGAAGCTGTGGCTAACTGGCCTAGACCCACTTCAGTGACAGAGATCAGGAGTTTCTTGGGTTTGGCAGGTTACTACAGGAGGTTCGTCCAGGACTTCTCAAAAGTTGCAGCTCCTCTAACCAGGTTAACCAGGAAGAATAAGAAGTTTGTGTGGACCGACCAGTGCGAAGAGAGTTTTGAAGAGCTTAAGAAGAGGTTGACTTCAGCACCAGTGTTAGCTCTGCCATCTAGTGATGAAGACTTTACAGTCTTTTGCGATGCGTCCCGTGTGGGACTGGGTTGTGTACTAATGCAGAATGAAAGGGTAATTGCTTATGCTTCTAGACAGCTGAAGAAGCACGAGTTAAATTACCCCACGCATGACCTAGAGATGGCAGCAGTAATCTTTGCACTCAAGATGTGGAGGCACTACCTCTATGGGGTAAAATGTGAGATCTTTACAGATCATAAGAGCCTACAGTACATCCTGAGTCAAAGAGATTTGAATTTGAGACAGAGGAGATGGGTAGAGCTGCTGAGTGACTATGATTGCAAGATTCAGTATCATCCGGGTAAGGCGAATATTGTGGCAGACACCCTAAGCCGGAAGTCACTAGGCAGTCTATCCCACATCACGGCAGAGAGGAGACCAGTGGTGAAGGAGTTTTACAAGCTCATTGATGAAGGTCTACAGTTGGAGTTGTCTGGTGCAGGTGCTTTAGTGGCCCAGATGAGAGTGACACCTGTGTTTCTGGAGCAAGTGGCTCAGAAACAGCATGAGGACTCAGAGTTAGTGAAGATTGCCAGGACTGTTCAGTCAGGCAAGGACAGTGAGTTCAAATTTGACAGTAAAGGGATCCTCCGCTATGGGAGTCGATTGTGTGTACCAGATGACATAGGGCTAAAAGGAGACATTATGAGGGAGGCTCATAATGCAAGATACAGCGTTCACCCCGGAGCCACCAAGATGTATCAAGATCTGAGGAAAGTTTATTGGTGGCCAGTGAAGAAAGAAGTGGCACAGTTTGTGTCAGCCTGCGAAGTGTGTTAGAGGGTGAAGCTGGAACATCAGAAGCCGGCTGGAATGCTTAACCCGCTACCTATTCCAGAGTGGAAATGGGAGAATATAGCTATGGACTTCGTAGTGGGGTTACCGGCGACGTCCAACAGATTGGACTCCTTATGGGTGATTGTGGACAGACTCACCAAATCTGCTCACTTCATCCCTGTCAAGAGTGGCTATTCTGTGGACAAGTTGGCGCAGGTGTATGTTGATGAGATCGTCAGGCTGCATGGGGTTCCTGTTTCAATAGTGTCTGATAGAGGGCCCCAGTTCACCTCCAGGTTTTGGCGGAGTCTGCAGAATGCCATGGGTACTAGGTTGGATTTCAGTACTGCCTTCCACCCCCAGACTGATGGACAGTCAGAAAGGACCATCCAGACTATCGAGGATATGCTTAGAATGTGTGTGCTAGATTTTGGCGGTTCTTGGAGGCAGCATCTACCCTTGGTGGAGTTTGCCTACAATAACAGCCATCATGCTAGCATCGGGATGGCTCCATATGAAGCTTTGTACGGAAGGGAGTGCAGGTCACCTGTTTGCTGGGAGGAAGTTGGAGAGAAGGCCTTGGCAGGGCCTGAGCTAGTAGAGATTACCAGCAAGGTGGTACCCATAATCAGAGAAAGGATCAAGACTGCTGCAAGCAGACAGAAGAGTTATGCAGACATCCGCAGACGGCAAGTAGAGTTTCAGGAGGGGGATCTGGTATTGCTCAAGGTGTCTCCAATGAAAGGAGTGGTTCGCTTTGGGAAGAAAGGTAAACTAGCCCCACGGTACATCGGACCCTTTGAAGTCTTGCAAAAGATTGGGAATGTGTTGTACAAGCTGGATTTACCTGCTTCAATGAAAAGAATCCATCCGGTTTTCCATGTTTCCATGTTGAGAAAGTTCGTGTCAGATCCGGGCAAGGTTCTTAGTGAGCCTGATGTGGAGATCCAAGAAGATCTCACTTATGTTGAGCAGCCAGTACGGATCCTAGACACCCAGATCAGCAAGCTGAGAAACAAGAAAATCCCGATGGTGAAAGTCCTTTGGAACCACCACAATATGGAAGAATGCACTTGGGAGACACAGGAGTCCATGCTCCAGCAATACCCTTATCTTTTCTGAGGTTAGTTCCTTGTGAGTTAGATGTGCTTTGGATGTATGTTATGTGTATGCCATGCTATGTGCTAGTTGAGGAACATTCGGGGATGAATGTTCTTAAGGGGGGGAGAATGTAATACCCAGCTAGACTCCGGTATCGGAATTCCTACCGTCCGGTGGAATCTCGGATGTCAGAAACCTCTAGAAGGGTAAAACCATGTTTTCATAAAATGTTTTAATGTGTTTCATGATTTTAAGTAAACAGGAAATGAGTTTTTGCATGAAAATAACCTTGGAGGAAAACCCAGGTTCGGCCGCCGAACCTCAAGTTCGGCCGCCGAACATGGCATGCATGCGGAGGCACGTTCGGCCCCTGAACGTGGCCTGGCCAGCCACTATAAAAGGGTCCCTTAGCCGAAATGGGCGAGCTTTTCTCCCCATTTTCGGCCAAGGTGAGCTCTCCGCCGTCCCTCACCAATCTTTGAGTTCTTCCTTCAAATCTTTCACGATTTTCATAAGTTTTTATCTTGTTTTGAAGATTTTCAAGCTTTGAGCAAGTTTTGAGCTTGGAGACCCAAGGAAGTTGAAAATCTCCCATCTCCAAGATTCAGTCGTCTCTCTCTCGATCTTTAAGAGGTAAGAGCCGATCTTAAGCTCATTGCATGTTTTAAGAGAGTTTTATGAAGATTTATGGGGTAGAATGCATGTTTAGCTTATGGTTAGGTTTATGAGTTTATGTTGTGTTTTTGAACAATGTGGCTTGCCAATGCATGTTTGATGTGTTGTAGATGGGGCTTAGGATAGTTTGAAGCCCCTAGGAGCTGGTATGCTTGTGTATGTGTGTTGTAGAATAGGTTTATGCATGTTTGGGAAGTTTTGGAGGCGTATATGCATAGAAGAGCTGAGTTTCTGCACTAAAGGAGAAACCAGGTTCGGCAGCCGAAGGAACTTTCGGCCGCCGAACATGCTTGTGGAAGCAGCCTTCGGCTGCCGAAGCTTGCCCCCGAAAGGAGACTTTTGTCTCTGTCTGGGAGTTTCGGCCGCCGAAAGTGCCACCAAACATGCATGAGTTTCGCCTCTGTCTGGGAGTTTTAGCCGCCGAAGGTGCCGGCGAACCTGCCTGACTTTCGGCTCTGGAGGGACTTTCGGCCGCCGAACCTGCCGCCGAAAGTGCCCTGTCCAGCCTTCCTTTGCATGTTTTGCATGGATGTTTTGAGGTGTTTTAGAGGGTTTTTGGGGGATGTTTTTAGAGTTATGTTCTAGTTGTTTGGTCCCTCATTTAAGTCCACCTGTGTAGGTTCGGACCCGAGGAACAGAGGACCCCAGTAGTGAGTTCAGCTGCTTCTGAGTCAGTAGAGCTTCAGCCAGAGGTGAGTGGAATAACTCTTATGCTTTTAAATAAATAAACCAGTTTTAGCATGATTCACACATCATGAATGCCATGAGATATAATAGGGTGCTTGCATTAGAACTCACGAATATGCTGCATTGCATAATATGTTGATGATGCAGATGAATGTTGAATGATCCTTTAGTCCTCATATGTTATGATATGATGATGATACGGTACGGAAGACCAGTGAGGCCCATTCTACGCCCCTGGCACCATGTAAGAGAAAGACCAGTGAGGCCCATTCTACGCCCCTGGCACAGTTGGAATGTTATGTTATGCTATGTTATGATTATGTAAGAGAAAGACCAGTGAGGCCCATTCTACGCCCCTGGCACAGTTGGACCATGTAGAGGACTATTGGTGACAAATTCATCCTTGATGTGATTAGCTGTGATGTGATGCATTTCATGTTATCATATGTTTCAAATGTTTTATTATTCTGCTCACTGGGCTCTTGTAGCTCACCCCTCTCCCTTAACCCCCAGGCTTGCAGGTACAGGGTAGACTAGGAGGTCAGCAAGAGTAATGAAGTCTTGTGTATGTAATAGCTAGAATGTGGACATGACAAAGTTTATAATGATGTAAGATTATGAATAGTTGTGTAATATAATGATATTGAGGATTAGAGATTGTGCTTAACCCTATGTGTATGGTATCCCTTTTAATACATGATCTTAGATGTTTATTGATGCTTATGTAAACCAACTCAACACATGTTATGCCACCCATTGGGGGCATTGATGAGGTCCCACAGAGGGACCAAAGTTTATGATTATGTTTATGTTCAGTGCATGCATAGGTTGAGTTTGGTGTATGAGAGAATGAATGAAAGAAAAGTTTTAATTTTTATGTATGTTGTTGATCATGCATGGGATTAAACAGGTTTACAGGTTACATGTCAGGCGTGCTACGGGTCCCGGCGGCCTTAAGCCGACCTGGATCCTAGCGTCGGTAGCGGTCCGATTTTCGGGTCGTTACACCGGTTATGTAGCATACAGGTCAAGCTCGGTATATACATCAGATGTTTAAGTTTTTATGATAATGTTTTGATCATGTATGGGATTTGACTAGGTGATAGGATGTATGTTAGGCTTGCTATGGGTCCCGGCGACCTGAAGCCGATCTGGATCCTAGCGCCGGTAGTGGTCCGGTTTCTGGGTCGTTACAATACAGGTCAAGCTCGGTATATACATCAGATGTTTAAGTTTTTATGTTAATGTTTTGATCATGTATGGGATTTAACCAGGTGATAGGATGTAGGTTAGGCTTGCTACGGGTCCCGGCGGCCTTAAGCCGATCTGGATCCTAGCGCCGGTAGCGGTCCGGTTTCCGGGTCGTTAAATGTTGTAAAATGATGTAAGGTCATGTAATGTATAATGATGATAGAGTTGTGCTTGGCCCTAGAACTGGTTGATCCCTTTTGTACATGATTTGTATATTATTATGTTTTATAATGATATATGTTGATGACCAAGCTTAAGATATGAAATGATGACCCAACTAGAGCATTTGATGAGGGCTCTAGTATGGGGTTTATGTTTACAGAGATTGTGTGCATGCACAAGTTAAGCTTGGTAGATGTAAAGTATCAAATTTTTTATGGAAATTGTTGATCATGTATGGGATTTACCAGGTTTACAGAATTCATAGTAGGCTTGCTACGGGTCCCGGCGGCCTTAAGCCGATCTGGATCCTAGCGCCGGTAGCGGTCCGGTCATCGGGTCGTTACAGATTGGTATCAGAGCACTAAGTTCATATGGTCGGACCTAGAGAGTGTTAGGCTCATAGCTGTCATAGAAGGGCAAGCACAATAGGAACAATCATGTCTACTAGGATAGGATGTAGAGTCCTGTCTTGACTAATGATGTGTAATGCCATGACTTTTTGCATGTGCATTTCTGATATGTTATGTATGTTATGGGGTTCATGTGTTTTCACATGGACCATATGATGCTAATGTTTATGTTATGTGTTGTGTTTTCAGAAGTCAGAATGCGAGGTACTCGTCGATCTGCACGATTGACTGGAGTTCCACCTGTGGATGAGGGCATGGATGTCCGTCCCCCTGCTTTGCCAAGGGCAAGGTCTAGCAGGACAAGCAAAGAAGGTACATCAAGGCACCCTAGAAGGTGTTTTGATGCAAGCAGAAGAGGAATAGTTCAGGGAGAAGAGCCGGAGGATGTGAGGGAGGCTATGGATGTGGACCAGAGAGAAGGAAGTGTGGGTGTTGGCATGTCTGAAGAGGGTATGGGTGAGTCTTAGGGAGGCGCTCAGGCCTCGGGGTTTGGTTATCCACCCCAGTATCAGCCTCTCTTTCAGGGCCTAGGATATTCGATGGGGGATACATCGGATTACTCTAGCTTTAACCCATATCCCACCTTCATGCCATACCCTCCTTTTTACCCACCATATCCACAGTACCCTATGTATCCACCCTCACTCTTTTTCCCAAGTCCAGCAACTCCTTATCCAGAAAGTGTTGTACCTCCTCCTCCGCCACCAGCAGAACCAGTTGTTCCTGTTGTCCAAACACCCCAACCTAGCGCCGAAGAGGAGTAAGGTAAAGATGACAGACTACTTAAAACTGGATGCTCCTAAGTACAAAATAGGAGGTGATCCGTTTGAGTATCTGAAAATGGTGAAAATGATAGCAGATGAGCTGGGGGCAGATGATACTAGAGCCATTCAGATGGCGGGGTTCACTGTAATATCCGGCTAGACTCCGGTATCGGAATTCCTACCGTCCGGTGGAATCTCGGATGTCAGAAGCCTCTAGTAGGGTAGAAACATGTTTTCATAAAATGTTTTAATGTATTTCATGGTTTTAATTAAAAAGGAAATGAGTTTTTACATGAAAACAACCTTGGAGGAAAACTCAGGTTCAACCGCCGAACCTTAAGTTCGGCCGCCGAACATGCATGCCTTCGGGAGCGCCTTTAGGCCCCCGAAAGCATAAGTGAAGGAAGTCCAGGTTCGGCCGCCGAACCTCATGTTCGGCCGCCGAACATGGCATGCATGCGGAGGCACTTTCGGCTCCCGAATGTGGCCTGGCCAGCCACCTATAAAGGGGTCCCTTAGCCGAAAACGGGCGAGTTTTTCTCCCCATTTTCGGCCAAGGTGAGCTCTCCGCCATCCCTCGCCGGTTTTGAGTTCCTTCCTTCGAATATTTCTCGATTTTCATTAGTTTTATCTTTGTTTTGAAGATTTTGAGCTTTTGAGCAAGTTTTGGAGCTTGGAGGTTCAATGAACTCTCTCTCTCCCATTTTCCGAGCTAGGGTCGTTCTCCTCTCGATCTTCAAGAGGTAAGGGCCGATCTTGAGCTTATGGCATGTTTTAAGTAAGTTTTAAGTAGATCTATTGGGTAGAATGCATGTTTAGCTTATGGTTAGGTTTATGGGTTTAATGTGTGTTCTTGAGCAATGTGGGTATGCTTGATGTGTTGTAGTTGGGGCTTGGATAGTTTGAAGCCCCTAGGAACTTGTATGCTTGAGTATGTATGTTGTAGATTAGGAGAAATGCATGTTTGGTTGGTTTTGGGAGGCGTTTGTGCATGTTGGAGCTGAGTTTCTGCCACTTTGGAGAAACTCAGGTTCGGCCGCCGAAGGGACTTTCGGCCGCCGAACCCGCTTATGGAGGCAGCCTTCGGCTGCCGAAGCCTGCCCCCGAAAGAGAACTTTCGTCTCCTGAGGGCAGCTTCGGCCGCCGAAAGTGCCGCCGAACATGCATGAGTTTCATCTCTGTCTGGGAGTTTCGGCTGCCGAAGGTGCCGCCGAACCTGCCTGACTTTCGACTCTGGAGGGACTTTCGGCCGCCGAACCTGCCGCCGAAAGTGCCCTGTCCAGCCTTCCTTTACATGTTTTCCTATGATTGTTTCATGATGTTTTAGGGGGTTTTTGATGAGTAGTTTAGAGTTATGTTCATGTATGTTTGGTCCCTCATTTGAGTCCACCTGTGTAGGTTCGGACCCGAGGAACCGAGGACCCCAGCAGTGAGTCAGCTGCTCCAGTGTCTGGTCAGAGCTATCCAGAGGTGAGTGGAATAACCTACTACGTTTTTAAAGCAAATAAATGGACATTTTAGCATGATTCACGCATCATTAATGCCATGAGATATACTAGGTTGTTGCACTAGAATTCACGAATATGTATACTCTACTGTTGTTGTTGTGGATGAATGTTGGATGATCCATAGCCCTCGATCTATGATGTGACGATGTGATATGTACGGTACGGAATGTAAGACCAGTGGGACCCATTCTACATTCGCTGGCACTATGTAAGAGAAAGACCAGGACCCATTCTACGTTCTGGCACATTGGAAATGTTATGTTATGCTATGTAAGAGAAAGACCAGGACCCATTCTACGTTCTGGCACAGTTGGACTATGTAGAGGACTATTGGTGACAACTTCATCCTTGATGTGATTAGCTGTGATGTGATGCATTCCATGTTATCATATGTTTTGAATGTTTTATTATTCTGCTCACTGGGCTCTAGTAGCTCACCCCTCTTCCAAATTCCCCAGGTTTGCAGGTACAGGGTAGACCAGGAGGTCCGCAAGAGTAATGAAGTCATGTGTATGTAATAGATAGAGTGTGGACATGATAAATTGTAAAATGATGTAAAGTTATGAATAGTAATGTATGTAACGATATTGAGGATTAGAGATTGTGCTTGACCCAATGTGTAAGGTATCCCTTTTTATACATGATCTTAGATGTTTTGTGATGTTTATGTAAACCAACTCAACATATGTTGTATCGCCCATTGGGGCATTGATGAGATCCCACAAAGGGGTCAATGCTTATGATTTTGACTATGTTCAGTGCATGCTCAGGTTGAGTTTGGTGTATGATAGAATGTATGAAAGAAAAGTTTTAATTTTTATGTATGTTGTTGATCATGTATGGGATTAAGAAGGTTTACAGGTTGCATGTCAGGCTTGCTATGGGTCCCGGCAGCCTTAAGCCGACCTGGATCCTAGCGCCGGTAGTGGTCCAATTTTCGGGTCGTTACAGAATGGTATCAGAGCCCTAGGTTCATAGGATCAGATCTAGAGTGTCGGGCTCATAGATGTTCTAGAAGGTCAAGCACAATAGGAAGATCATGTCCACTAGGATAGGATGTTGAGTCCTGTCTTGTATGATGATGTGAAATGCCATAATTTTATACATGTGCATTGATGCTATGATATGAATGATATGTATGTGATGTGGGTTCATGTGTTTCCACATGAACCATATGATGCTAATGTTTGTGTGATGTGTACTGTTTTTCAGGAAACAGGATGAGAGGAACCCGTCGATCTACAAGATTGACTGGAGTACCACCTGAGGATGAGGGCACGAGCGCCCGTCCTCCTGCATTGCCTAGGGCAACGTCATGTAGATCAAACAGAGAAAGAGTGTCAAGGGACCCTAGAAGGTCTTTTGATGCTAGCAGAAGGGGGACAGATAGAGGAGGAAGTTCCTCAGATGTGAGGGAGGTTATGGAAGAGGACCAGAGGAAGGATGGGAATCTGGATGCCAGCATGGCGGAAGAAGGGACAGGGGAGTCACAGGGAGGCGTTCAGGTCTCGGGGTATGGTTTTCCACCCCATTATCCACCCTTCCCGCAGGGTTCAGGGTATCCGATGGGAGGCACATCGGACTATTTCAGCTTTAACCCCTACCCTACCTACTTGCCTTATCCACCTTTCTATCCACCTTGCACACAGTACCCAGCTTATCCACCCTCACCCTTCTATCCTAACCCGGCAAACCCCACCTTGGGGAATGCTGCACCCCCACCTCCACCACCTACAGAACCAGCAGCCCCAGTTACTCACCCTTTTAGACCCAGTTCAGCCGGTGGGAGCGAAGTAAAGATGACAGATTATCTTAAGCTGGATGCTCCCAAATACAAGTCAGGGGATGATCCCTTTGAGTACCTGAGAGTAGTGAAGACGATAACTGATGAACTAGAGGCAGATGACAGCAGGGCCATTCAGATGGCAGGGTTCACTTTAAAGTGCAAGAAGGCACGGGAATGGTTCAAGTGTTATGTGGACCCAAGACTAGACGGCATGACATGGGAGGAATTTGCGAATGAGTTCGCTGGATGGGCTTTTCCAGACAGTTCCAGAGAACTGAAGATGATTGAGTTTGAGCAGCTGAGGCAGACAGAACACATGAGTATAGAGGAGTACACGGATAAATTCTTGGAGCTATTGCCTTTTTCAGGGCAAGCTCTAGATACAGATTCAAAGAAAGCCAAGAGATATGTTATGAAGCTGCATTCTAGGTACTCCTCTTTGATTCAGTCAGTTGAGAGGGAAAGTTTCCACACTGTGGTGGATATGGCTCGAAGGATGGAGGCGAGTGCTATAGTTGAGGGGTCAGTGAAGCAGTCAGTGACCCAGTCTTCAGGGGTTAAGACCCCAGGCAGAGGAGGGCCAGGTCTCTCTTCTCAGAGCTCAGGTAGCAAGAGGTGGAATAACACCACCAAGAAGCCGAAGAAGAACAAGTTTTGGAGTAAGTTGAAATCCGGTCTGGGATTAGGCGGTGGCTCGAGCTCAGGCTCAGATGGTACAGAATGCCTAAGGTGTGGGAGGCCACACAAGGGAGTGTGTCGGGCTGGGACTAACACATGCTTCAGATGTGGACAGGAGGGACACATGGCTCGAGAGTGTCCTAGAGCACCTTTTATGGGCCAGCCCCAGCAGACAGCTTCTGGTAGTGTGGCACAGCCAGCAGCTCCAGCCACAACTCAGGGCAGTGGCAGAGGTAGAGGGAGAGGGGCAGTGGCAGAGGTAGAGGGAGAGAGGCAGCCTCTTCTTCTGGTTCCCGAGGTGAAGGTCCATCAACTCCAGCCAGGATCTTCAACATGACTCAGCAGGAGGCTAACACATCCAACACCGTGGTGTCAGGTAATCTCATCATTGGGTGTTCTAATGTGTATGCATTAATGGATCCGAGTGCATCTCATTCTTTTATTGCTCCGAGAGCCGTTGAGAGGTTGGGTCTGATAGTCTCTGGGTTAGAGTGTCCCCTATGGGTCAGTGGACCCAAGTGTGACCCATCAGTGGCAGAGTCAGTCTGCCAGTACAGTCTAGTTTTTGTTGAGGGAAGATGCCTCTCCGCCGACCTTGTGGTTCTAGATTTGACAGACTTTGACGTCATTCTAGGGATGGATTGGCTATCTACCCATGGTGCTACCTTGGACTGCAGAGACAAGGTAGTCAGGTTCAGAGATCAGAACGGGTCAGAGGTCGTCTTAAGAGGAGACAAGAGGGGTACACCTAGAGGTCTAATATCAGCTCTTCAGGCTCGTAGGTTGCTTAGGAAGGGATGTCAGGGGTATTTGGCTCATGTGAGAGAGCTTAGCAGTCAGGTTAGGGAGCCAGCCTCAGTGCCAGTTGTCAGAGAATTTCAGGATGTTTTTCCAGACGAGCTTCTAGGTTTACCACCTGCTAGGGAGATAGAGTTCGAGATAGAGTTGATGCCTGGAACTAGAGCGATCTCTATCCCTCCCTACAGGATGGCTCCAGCCGAGTTGAAGGAGCTGAAAGAGCAATTGCAAGAGCTGGTAGAAAAGGGCTTCATCCGACGAGTACCTCACCTTGGGGTGCTCCAGTCTTGTTTGTGAAGAAGAAGGATGGATCCCTCAGACTTTGTATCGACTACAGGCAGTTGAACAAAGTCACTACCAAGAAATAGTACCCTCTGCCAAGGATCGATGATCTATTCGACCAGCTAGCAGGAGCGGTTGTTTCTCCAAAATAGATCTGAGATCGGGGTACCATCAGCTAAGGATAAGGGAGGAAGATGTGCCAGACAGCTTTCAGGACCAGATATGGGCATTTTGAGTTCCTTGTAATGCCGTTCGGGTTAACAAACGCCCCTGCAGCATTCATGGATCTCATGAACAGAGTGTTTAGCCAATACCTGGATCACTTTGTTATTGTCTTCATAGATGATATCTTAGTGTATTCCAGGAATGCAGAGGAGCATGCCCATCATCTGAGGTTGGTTCTGCAGACTTGAGGGAACATGGCTTGTATGCCAAGTTCTCTAAGTGTGAGTTCTGGCTGAGGAGCATTTCATTCTTGGGGCATGTAGTGTCAGGAAAATGGAATAGAGGTGGACCCAAGAAGTAGAAGCTGTGGCTAACTGGCCTAGACCCACTTCAGTGACAGAAATCAGGAGTTTCTTGGGTTTGGCAGGTTACTACAGGAGGTTCGTCCAGGACTTCTCAAAGATTGCAGCTCCTCTGACCAGGTTAACCAGGAAGAATCAGAAGTTTGTGTGGACGACCAGTGCGAAGAGAGTTTTGAAGAGCTTAAGAGGAGGTTGACTTCAGCACCAGTGTTAGCCCTGCCATCTAGCAATGAAGACTTCTCAGTGTATTGTGATGCATCCCGTGTGGGACTGGGTTGTGTGTTAATGCAGAATGAAAGGGTGATTGCTTATGCTTCTAGACAGCTGAAGAAGCATGAGTTGAATTACCCCACACA